>NC_133656.1:119494619-119832845 GCF_009905375.1 Apium graveolens | reverse complement strand
GATCCGGTCAGAGGTTTCAGAAGCGATTTGGACAAAACAGGAATAAAAGATTTAGAAGACAGTATTTTCCTTAGGCTAGGCCTGCTACTACCTCAGTTGCCTTCACTCCAGCTTAATCAGCAAACTCAGTGATGGATTGTAAGGTATGTGGGAAAAGACATAGTGGCTCATGCAAAAGGGATATTCAGTGTTTCAAATATCATTAAAAGGGTCATTACGCATCGGAATGCAATTCAGAGAAACCCGCAGTTACTAGCTACAACTGTGGAAAGGTGGGACATCTTGCTCGGAATTGTAAGACAACTACTCAAGGTACTGCATCTCAAGGACCGGCATCCAGCACAGCTAAAGCCAGAACTTTCAAAATGATAAAAATGCCCAATGCTCAAGACTCGGACGTAGTGGTAGGTACGCTCTCTCTCAACTAAAGTTTTATTTGATTTGAGAGCATCTAAGTCTTTTATATCAAAGGATTGTGTGGTTAAAATGGACTTAATGTTAGAAGATTTGGCTGAACCTTTGACTATAGAAGTAGCCAATCAGGATAGAGTTTCAGTGAGTCAGTTTTGCCCTAAGTATCAATTGGAAATCCACGGGTATTCTTTTTCGGCTGACCTAATACCCTTCGAGCTAGGGGAGTTCAACATGATTTTAGGAATGGATTGGTTGTCCCAGTATAAGGCAAACATTGACTGTAAGAAGAAGAAGATCGTGATGGTTACCGAGGATAACATTAAGGTGACGTATCAAGGACAAAGGCAAGAAAAGAAATTTCTCTCGATATTAAAGGCCAAGAAATTGTTAAGATAAGGATGCGAGGCTTACCTAGCACATGTAGTAGATACTGAGAAAGAAGTACCTAATTTAGACGAGATTCCAATAGTAAGAGAATTTCTAGACATTTTTCCAGATGAGTTGCCCGGATTTCCACCAGACCATGAGATCGAGTTTTCTATTGATTTAGTTCCCAGACTAGAACGAGTTTCAAAGGCTCCTTATTGCATGACTCCAGTAGAAATGAAAGAACTAGCCAAACAACTTTAAGAATTATTGGATAAAGGTGTGATTAGGCCAAGTGTATCTCCATGGGGTGCACCAGTACTATTCGTAAAGAAGAAAGACGGAATTATGAGATTGTGTATCGATTATCGGGAGTTAAAAAAGTTGACTATCAAAAATAAGTATCCCCTACTAAGAATAGACGACTTGTTTGACCAGCTTAAGGGAGTGTGCTGTTTCTCGAAGATTGACTTCAGATCGGGCTACCACCAGTTGAAGATTAAGTCTTAAGACATATTAAAGACTGTATTCAGAACCAGATATGGACATTATGAGTTCTTAGTGATGTCGTTTGGATTGACCAATGCACCAGCTGCTTTTATGGATCTAATGAACCGGGTGTACAAGGAATACTAGGATAAGTTTGTGATTGTATTTATTGATGAAATCCTCATCTATTCGAAGACTAGAGAAGATCATGCTGACCATCTAAGGATTGCCCTGCAAAGGCTAAGAGAGAAGCAGTTGTATGCTAAGTTTTCGAAGAGTGAATTTTGGTTAGGTGAAGTCCAATTATTGGGTCACGTAGTAGGAAAGGATGGAATTAAGGTGGATCCTGTAAAGATTTAGGCTGTATCCAAGTGGGGACAACCAAAGACCTCGACGGGAGTTAGAAATTTTCTTGGGTTAGCGGGTTATTACCGAAGATTTGTAAAGGACTTTGCTAAGATTGCGACTCCATTAACCAAGTTGACCAGGAAAAATGAGAAATTTATCTGTACGGAGAAGTGTGAGGATAGCTTCCAAGAATTGAAAAAGAGGTTAGTAACAGCTCCAGTGCTAGCATTTCCAGATGAGACAGGAAACTTCATAATCTATAGTGATGCTTCTTTGAAAGGTTTGAGTTGTGTATCGATGCAACATGATAAAGTCATTACTTACACCTCTAGACAGTTAAAGCCTCATGAGCAAAAGTATCCCGTGCATGATTTGGAGTTAGAAGCAATCGTGTTTGCGTTGAAGCTGTGGAGACATTACTTGTACGGAGAAAATACGAGATTTACACGGATCATAAAAGCTTAAAGTATATATTCACCCAGAAGGATCTAAATATGAGACAACGGAGATGGCTAGAACTGATTATGGATTATGAATGTTCCATTAACTACCACTCAGGCAAAGCCAATATAGTGGCAGATGCCCTGAGCAGGAAGGAAAGATTGAATGCGATCAAAGTTTTTGAGGAACTCGCAAAAGAATTGGAAAAGCTGGAAATTGAAGTTCGAGTGCCAGATGAAAATAAAGGACAATTGTATGAGATTACTTTTCAGCCGGAATTGATGGACAAGATTAAGAAGTGTCAGGAAGAAATAATGAATCAAGAACTAGATAGTTTAACTAGAGAAGAACTTTATACGCAAAAGGATAACAAGGGTATGTTCAGGTTTTCCTCAAGAATATGGATCCCTAATGTGACTGAACTGAAGAATGAGATTTTATGGGAAGCTCATAATTCTAAGTTTTCCATTCACCCGGAAGCACTAAGATGTATCAAGATTTGAAGAAGAACTTTTGGTGGCCAAGAATGAAGAAGGAAATTGTAAATTGGGTTAATAAGTGCCATGTATGCCAGATAGTAAAGGCAAAAGATCAAAGATCAAGTGGATTATTGCAACCTTTGGAGATTCCACAGTGGAAATGGGAAGAAATTACGATGGATTTCATAATAAGACTACCAAAGACGAAGGCGAACCATGATGCTATTTGGGTTATTATTGATAGATTGACAAAATCTGCACATTTCCTCTCAATCAATAAAAAGTATTCCTTGGACATGCTGGTCAAGTTGTATTTGGATGAAATCATGACCAAGCATGGAGTTCTTGTTTCAATTGTGTCTGATCGAGATCCAAGGTTCAATTGTGTCTTATTTTCAATTTAGTCCCTAAACATTCCTGAAATTTTGTCCAAAACCTTAAATTAAAGCACTAAGATGTATCAAAATTTGAAGAAGAACTTTTGGTGGCCAAGAATGAAGAAGGAAATTGTAAATTGGGTTAACAAGTGCCATGTACGCCAGATAGTGAAGGCAAAAGATCAAAGATCAAGTGGATTATTACAACCTTTGGAGATTCCACAGTGGAAATGGGAAGAAATTACGATGGATTTCGTAGTAAGACTACCAAAGACGAAGGCGAACCATGATGCTATTTGGGTTATTATTGATAGATTGACAAAATCTGCACATTTCCTCCCAATCAATAAAAAGTATTCCTTGGACATGCTGGTCAAGTTGTATTTGGATGAAATCGTGACCAAGCATGGAGTTCCTGTTTCAATTGTGTCTGATCGAGATCCAAGGTTTAATTTAAGATTTTGGACAAAATTTCAGGAATGTTTAGGGACTAAATTGAAAATAAGTATCGCCTACCATCCCCAGATAGATGGCCAAAGTGAAAGAACAATTCAGACAATAGAGGATATGTTGAGGGTTTGTGCCTTGGATTTTAAAGGAAATTGGGATGATCACTTACTGTTGATTGAGTTTTCTTATAATAACAGTTATCATGCCAGTATATGAATGCCACCCTACGAAGCTTTGTATGGACGTAAGTGTAGATCCCCACTTTATTGGGATGAAGTAGGAGAGAAAAAGTTACTAGGTCCTGAGTTGGTTCAACAAACTAAGGACGCAATCGTATTAATTCGAAAAAGGTTGGAAGCAGCTCAAGGTAGATAGAAAAAGAACGCAGACCTTCATCGAAAGGACATAGACATAGAAATAGGGTCATTGATATTGTTAAAAGTGTCGCCGTGGAAAGGATTGGTTAGATTTGGGCAAAAAGGCAAGTTAAGCCCTAGATATATCGGACCCTTTGAAGTATTGAGGAAAGTTGATAAAGTAGCCTATAAATTGGCATTGCCACCGCAATTACAACATATCCATAACGTGTTCCACGTGTCTATGCTGAAGCGTTATATTCCCGATTTGAGTCAAGTTATTGAATATGAACCAATTGAGCTTCAGCCAGATTTGTCCTACGAGGAACGGCCGATCCAGATCCTAGATCGCAAAGAGTGAGTTCTTAGAAATAAGTTTATCCCCATAGTCAAAGTACTGTGGAGGAATCCTAGAGTGGAAGAGTCCACTTGGGAGTTAGAGTCAGATATGCTTGACAGATATCCTCACTTATTTAGTTAAATCAGATTCTGAGGACAGAATCTTTTTAAGGGGGGAAGGATATAACGACTCGTACATCTCTGTATAAATTAAATGTGTAATTACTAAATAATTAAATAAATAAAATTATGTGTGTGGGGTCTGTCAGCTGGATGTTATATTATTATTATTATTATTATTATTATTATTATTATTATTATTATTATTATTATTAATTATATGTGCTCGTTGGTGTTCGGGGATTATTTTGTGATCAGTTGTTGAGCTGTGTTGTTTCCTTTTATATTTAAAAGTGGTTTTATTAAAGATTTATTTCCATAAATACTTGGATTATCTCTAAAATCATTTTATCGCGTTATAATTTTTCTTATTATTTTTAGGAGTTTATAAAATTTGGAAATCAATATTTTATTGATTATTTATTTAATTTTAAATAATTTTCTTATTGCATTTAATGGTAAAATCAGTATTTAATTCAAGATTTCTTCAAAAATTACGAAATTCATATTTTATTAAGTTTGGAATATTTGGAGAATTTTAAAATTTGTTCAGAGATTTTTGAGATTTATTTGACCTGCGCGTTGTTTCGTTTAATTGTAAAATGTTGATCCAATGTACGTTTTAAAAATGATTTAAAAACCTTGAAAATTTTATTGTATTATCTCCAAACAATTTCGGGATTTTTAAAATTATTTTCGTGAATTATTGGGTTACTTCTACTCGTAAGCTATTCGTTAAAATTATTAAATTCGCGGTGTCAGAAGTCCGGTATATTACGATAAAATGTAATAAAACACCCTAATTTTATTTTATTTTCCCTTATCTCTCCAGCCATCCTCCCTTTCTCTTCTTCTAATCTCCTTGCCGACCTCTTCTCTTAATTTCTTTTCACTCCTTCAATCGACTCTCTCGGTTGTTTCTCGAATCTCTCCTTCCCGTCTATCAATTCTCCTTGATTTTTTCTTTTCCCGTTTCTGTTCTCCTCCGGCTCCGGTAAGCCGCCGCTACTCTGTTATTTTTCCGATGGAATAGCCGCCCCTGCTTCCCTTTTTCTTCCAGTCGTTTATTCGGTCCTTTCCTAGCACAGTTGGCGTGTGTGTGGGTTGTATCGTGTGAATCTGTGTATGTTGCCCCCTGTTTTCTTGCTTGTGATGTTCGGATTTCGGCCACTTTTGTTGCCGTTTCCTTTTCCCTGTCCCGGTGATTTGTCACCGCTACCGCGTGTGTTGCGTGTGTTGGTAGCGGGACATTTCCCTGGTTGTTGCCGTGGTTGTTTATGCGTAATTGATTTACATTCTTTCGATTAATTTACTTAATTTTTGAAGGAAATTAGTTAATTGATTTGTAATTCGTGAAATAAAATATTTTAGTGCGAGAATTATAGTAATTAATCGATGGAATTTACGTAGGATTCCCGGTATAAACGGGAACCGTAAATTTTATCGATGTCGGCGATGAGTTTCGGCGAGCCGGCGGTGGACTATGATGATGCGATCTGAGTCCTATGATTTAAAATACAAAATATGAATAAAATTATAGAAATACAGATAATAATAATTAATAACTGTATTTAATTGGTGTTTGACAAATTGTGGGTTGATATTGTTGGTTAAATCGGTGAATGGGACTTGTAAAATTGGATTTTTGGTGATTGTGTTGTTGTTGATTTGACGTCGGGATGTTTGACAGGTTAGTCCGATAAATAAAGGGGGTGCTGCCCAAATTTTTTTTCCGGGAAATTTAAATTACGGAAATGCGGGGCCGTATCCAGTGACTATCGGAACGTCGATCGATTATATATAAATATTTTATACGGAACATGATTATGTGTGTGATGAAATACTCTGTTAAAACCGATAACCCTAATTTCGTAAAAGGACAAATATACATATTTTCTGAAAACGAACATTGAACTGACTTTTGAGGACGTGAACCCTAATTGATATATGTATTATTATATTGGGAATGTTACGAGTCGGGTTTTGTTAACGTACGGGTAGACTGTTAGCGAGGATAAGTCAAGCATGTTCAGACGTCTAATTTAGGGTATTTCAGTTCCTGTAGGTTCCAATTGAAATCCTTAGCATCCTGGTCGGTGTAAAGCCAGCGAGTATTAGTTGTTAAAGCGTATTGAGGCAAGTACCCCTGACCGTATCTTTATGGTTCAGTAATATATGAATAATTGTTGATTTAAATTTACGTACTGGAACAGAACGGTTTAAGTTATGTATCCCCTGTGTTCAAATTGTTTTGTTAACTTGTGTTTTGGGGGAAAAGTAACTTCTGAAAGTATCTATCTCTAAATTTTGAATAAAATGAAAATATTTTGGAAAGTGTGCTATGATAGAATTTTTTTGACAAGAGATAAGTAAGTGATTTGAGAAAACTGGATAAAAATTAATCAGATAATTGGATGAGTGTGCGCAAGGGCCCGTAACGGCCAGGAAGATAGCGTAAGGGGCGAAGTGGTTGCGCACCCTATTATAACCACCAACCCAGCGTGACAGAGACCTAGCTAGTCTCTGACTTCCGGAATAAATTTCATAGAATGGCCAAGATAGAGTTGTCCTATGGAGATAGCCTAATCAGCTGTCTCACCAGAGATCATCCAATACTTTTATATCTGAATGAGGTTTTATGGTTCCCGTAACGGAACAAGTGATTTTGGGTCCCCGTAACGGGATAAATGGTTTTATGGTTCCTGTGATGGAACGGAAGATTTGAAACTGAAAGTAGCATGCTAAAGTTGAACTCTGGTATTTACACATCACAATTAATGAGATGTTTTATAGAGCATGATAGCTATTGATATCCAGTTTTCATCAGTTTCAACGGGTTTCATCTGTTTACACTTATTTTACTTGTTTTCCACTAACAAGTCATGATTTCTATTCCTACAATTGTTTATCATAAACTGCTTTAATTAATATTCATATAGTGGTACTGTTGAGCGATTGATCGCTCATTCTTGCAAGTATTTTTGTATATTTTCGCATTGCAGATGCCTAGGAGATGTTGTTGTCTTGGTAAGGACCAGTTTCCAGTTCCTCCTGTGTTGAGCTCCTCTGAGTATGTTGTGTCAGACCAGGTGTAACGCCCCCAAATCCGGGGTCAGGGGATTTGGTCGTCACGATGAAACCTCAATCCAAAATAACCTGTTAAATCAAATAATAAATGCCAGCGGAAGATATTTATCATAAATGACCCCAAACTAATCCAAGATCTTTTAAGGTTACAGTTCTAGAAACAAGATATCCAAATTCCACAAATAAATTTTTCTCACTTTCTTTTAAAACTCTTTTCAATAAATTCCAACTCACAATTAAACCCACTAGTATAACTTCGAAATGAAGTATACTAGGCCCAAATAAAATATACAACTATAATATAATCTAATATAAATAACTTTACACAATAAAACTTACACTAGTCCGCAAACCCTGGACCAATCACCTTCCAAGAGCTTCTTCTTTGCTTTCTCGAATTTCGCAGCTAAGTAGCGCAAGCTAATCCTCACTGGAGGTTAAATTTAAAAACAGGCAAGTATGAGCGGAAGAAATGCTCAGCAAGTTAATTATAACATATATATAGGGTCGTTTGATATAAAACCGACATCTGCATTAGAGCAGAACATTTTTAAAATCATAGTTGCTGAATCATAAAATTTTAGTTGAGGAATCCCAGAATTGATTCCTTAATTGTATTCAAAAGCATTTTGATATTCTTGAGCGACATGCTTCAGCAATACTTTCAATCTTGACGAGAATAAAACTCGTAAAAACAGTGTTTACGGAAATATCGTAAACCACAATAACATGAAACAATGATCATGGAATGAATCATAAACTTTACTCAAAACTCAACTCTTGAAATTAATACTTATTTTGCTGTCATATCAAATTAGATATTAATACGAACTTTGATGCTCACAACCTACCTGCGCTAAAATAGGGAAGTCAACATCAATCATCTGCATTAATACCACCTTTGATATTTAACAACTTAAATATCAACATCAATCAGAATTTGAATCAAAACTGCATTCCACCTTTATTCAAAACCAAAACAGTTGATAAATCATTCCTTATAAGATTATCAAAAGCAATATAATAATTTAGATTGGAATCCTCGAACGACGGTATGTTGCCGCCGGTGATCAGCCGCGGAGCAACACCGGTATGCCGAAGCATATCCAACTAAACAAAGGGGTACCCAAGGCACATATCGGCCTAGCAAGGTGTTATATCCTGTATAACACATAGCTCACGCTGGACCGCCGCCACGGCCTCTTACGCAACCATCCAATCTTAAAACATTTTTATTGAAAGGGGTCATAATACTCGACACCCTTATAAATTTTATTCGCCCATTCACTTGGGCAGAAAACCAAAACAACGTCATCTTTCTCAAAATCCACAACATTTATAAATCCGATAATTGGATAAGTAAAATCACTTAGCTACTCTGAACATAGAATAGCGGAAAAATACTTGCATAAACAGAATTATTTAATTCAGCGATATGTAAAACATTTATTGATTCTAAACTGAGAATAGGGAAAGCAATACTTGCATGATATGATTCAAAATAAATATCACTTGAACAATAAGTGATGATAGAAATACTTGCCTTTGAGATTTTAGCAGTTAGTCACACTCGCAAAACCACATCTATTCTGACATTCTGTCTCACAACATCACCGCCTTTCTTTTCAACACTTCACCGATATGCTGGTCATGCGATTGCTAGAAGCCAAATATCCAAATGCCATTCCATCTCATTCTTTATCCAACGTCTTATCCTGATCAACTCGAGAGATCCGCATCTATAATTAAAAGATATAGCTTTAATTGTCTAAACGATAATCACTCGACGAACTACGCGTCAAAATCCTATTGTCTACCCATACGATAGCCCACCATAAATATAACAGACAATCACAGGACTCTTGATCCACATACACACATAATTCATATAACACGTAATCACATAACTCACGTATCACATAATTCATATGACACAGGAGTCGTTACGTTTAAAACTGAAATTGAGTCAAAATACGATTTATCAATCAATAATCGACTCAGAATGACTCGTAAAACAAGCGACCTTTCGAAACAAAAAGGATTTGGGTCTCAAAAGTATTTTTAATGAAAGCGGAATATTTTTCTGAGTCTGTAAGCATTCGTTTCGTATTAAACGGACGAACGGTTTATTTAATATGAATTTTTGAACATTTTTCGGAATTAAAACAGGTCTCTGAATCATTTTATAACTAAATAATAGGGCTCGAACACCCGAAAATAATTTTATAAGAATTATCAAGCCTGGAAAATAATTTAAAATAATATTTTCTTTGGAAATCGGACAGCACCTCCTCTATTTCTCGGAATGCCAGTCGATATCATATCGACACAACCAACAACAATCAACACAATAATTTATATTTACGCATATAAACACTCCAGAAATGAATAACACGGCCACCTGAACCAAAACTCGGACCAAAAGTGACTTCTCCAACAATTTCTAAAAATTATGAAATAAATATATAAACACTAACATGCTATAATATACACAAATACGAAGGCGGAATTTCGGAATCGTTACCCAAAATAAATTCTGATCAACCCGAAGAGAAAATCTGATGTCCGGAAAATATCTCCAGAAAAATCCGAAATTAATGGTCATAGACATATACATGCTGAGATACCATGTGGAGTAATCACCACCTCCAAACTCTTTTTCTACGCCCCGAAAATAAATTAAAACGAAAATATAACGGAAATATGCCCCGCAAATTTTCTTCTCAAAACCTTGCAATATATATACCTATGTGTAGGTATCGAAGCGCTGATCGTTTATATATATAATAATTGAAATTTGGATGAACGGTTTGAGAGATATGAATTTTTGAAAATTAAAAGTATATAAACGGGGAGAGAGACAGAGAGACAGAGGGGGAAGAAACTGTTTTGGTAAAAGGAAATTGGGGGGTTGTTTTGTTCACGGGTGGCAGGTGGGGGTGGTGGCCTCCTGCCACGTTTTCTTCTTTTGTTTTTTTTTTTTTTTTTTTTTTTGTTTTTTTTTTGTTTTTTTTTTCAACAGATCACAGCAACATATCCTTATTTATATCTGAAAATTTTGTTTTGCCCCGCATTTCTCAACTTATCGAATAAACGCGCCGGTAAATAAAATCAGAAAATTACCAAATAAATTCTAAAATTCTCAGAATAATTAAAAACTAATAAAATAAAATTTTTATAATTTTTAAAGTATTTTTGACTTGCTCGTTATACCCGCATTACACAATTTAACGAACCGAGCTGCACTTGAAAGAAATTCAGAAAATTACGAAAATAGTCTTAAAATGTTACAAATATCCCGAAGTTTATAAAAACATAAATTTTGAAATTTTAAAATAATTTTTGAAACGCAATTTATACCCGCTTTTATCAATTAAACGATTCAACGCGCGGGTAAAATTAATCCTAAAAATTCTCAAAATAATTTTAAAATTCTCAGAATATTCCAAACTTAAATAAATATGAGTTTCATAATTTTTGAAAAAATTTAGAATTAAATACGGATTTTACAAATAAATGCAATCAGAAAATCATACAGGGCTAAATAATTGATGAAATATTGATTTCTAAATTTTATAAAATCCCAAAAAAATAATTATAGTAATTATAAAGTCATAAAAATATTTTTGAAAGATAATTTAAATATTTATGAAATTAGATTTTCAATAAAATCACTTTTAAAGACAAAAACAAAACGATACGACTCAGTATTTAATAATACAAATAATCATCAATCACAACTAAGTCACACACAATTAATATTACATACAACACATAGCAGACATAATATTCATCCAATCCCTAATATTACTAAACGAACTCAATTTACCGATATCAATAAATGATCGGTTTTCAAATAAACTTTTGAAAATAATACATTTAAGCAAATATTTTTAAAAATTAACAAGGATCGATATAACACTCAACAATTAGCACATTACCATTTAATAACACAAACTCGTCAAATAGGAATAAAATATCCCCAATTTTATTCCTTCTAAATCAGAAAATCACATAAACATATTCAAATAATAATAATAATAATTCTGAAAATACGGGATATCACAATCTACCCTCCTTATAAGGATTCCGTCCTCGGAATCAGCAGAAGACAGCACTTATGGTTTTCTAACCAACTTTCCATTTCCAAATAACCTCAATTTTCCATAATCTTAAACAAATCTTGTATTCCTGGTATAATAAAACTTTTACAGGAGCTTCACTGTGTACCACTGTTCCGTCTACATCCTTTGACCAATTCCTCAATAGAATCGCTTTACTGATTGCGAGAAAGAAGAATAGAGAGAAAGATAGAGGGAAGAAAAGAAAGAGATATATAGAGAGAAATAAAAGAAACAGATTGACTTCGCTATACGCCCCTGATATTCTAATCGCATTGCATTCCACTGTCGTCCTTCGTAATTCCATCACATCGCCTTACTTTGACTTGACCAGGATACTCAACTTAACTTGATTGGCATACCTTCGAGTATTTGGAATGATACAATCATGGAATTTCAAAAAAAAAAAAAAGTATTTGATACCATAACGGAACCAAAATCTGAATTTGAGAAAAAGTATTATTGAAATAAAAGAATAACTGAGAGATCAATATGATCAAACGAACTTGGTATTGCGTGCCCAAATTAAGACACTACTAAAGGTTGTTAACCTTCATGTATTCACAATACACACAAGTGATGGCGTCCCATCCAACTCCTATCACACAGACAGGTATACCTTGTTTCCCCTATAATTAGGGTTGTTCATCTCAGTCGGAATAAAAATATCAAAGAATTCAAAATCAAATGAATAAAACTGAAAAGATTTCAAAACTGATATTTCTGAAGGAAATGAAATCCAGAGAACAAAATTCTGGCACCAAAATGAGCAAGTGGTGTCACATCACCAAGAAACTATCCACCAAATAAGAAAAGTGGAAGTTAAATATTCATAACTTAGCAGAGCTATCAAAACCTGAAAAATAGGCTTCATGACAACCTCTGGCACATTTAAAACATAGTTATGATTGAAAATGAGTGGTAGGGAATATATCCTCTAACAGATATCCCTTTTTGAGAGAAGCCAAAAGAAATTATAGAAAGAGAAGGTATTGCCAAAGTCTTAATATTTATCTTGAATTTGAACTCTTCTGTTGACTCGTCATCCGATTCTAGATACTTCTTCATATTCTAAGGATATCGATAATATCCATCGTCGTCGAATCGTAGTCTCGGAAGATTCCACTATAGAAATTTGCAGCTTCCCGGAGTTCCATCCAGTTTCGCACAATCATCTCAAACAAATACGCCTTATCTTAACTTATTCGTTGGTACTATATCCAATAGTCCAACAGGAACTCGATATGAGCTCAAACGTCCTCACATAGCTATACACACTCCTACACACTCTCATTTCTAGTTTACTATAACCTCAGCTCTGATACCAACCTGTAACGCCCCCAAATCCGGGGTCAGGGGATTTGGTCGTCACGATGAAACCTCAATCCAAAATAACCTGTTAAATCAAATAATAAATGCCAGCGGAAGATATTTATCATAAATGACCCCAAACTAATCCAAGATCTTTTAAGGTTACAGTTCTAGAAACAAGATATCCAAATTCCACAAATAAATTTTTCTCACTTTCTTTTAAAACTCTTTTCAATAAATTCCAACTCACAATTAAACCCACTAGTATAACTTCGAAATGAAGTATACTAGGCCCAAATAAAATATACAACTATAATATAATATAATATAAATAACTTTACACAATAAAACTTACACTAGTCCGCAAACCCTGGACCAATCACCTTCCAAGAGCTTCTTCTTTGCTTTCTCGAATTTCACAGCTAAGTAGCGCAAGCTAATCCTCACTGGAGGTTAAATTTAAAAACAGGCAAGTATGAGCGGAAGAAATGCTCAGCAAGTTAATTATAACATATATATAGGGTCGTTTGATATAAAACCGACATCTGCATTAGAGCAGAACATTTTTAAAATCATAGTTGCTGAATCATAAAATTTTAGTTGAGGAATCCCAGAATTGATTCCTTAATTGTATTCAAAAGCATTTTGATATTCTTGAGCGACATGCTTCAGCAATACTTTCAATCTTGACGAGAATAAAACTCGTAAAAACAGTGTTTACGGAAATATCGTAAACCACAATAACATGAAACAATGATCATGGAATGAATCATAAACTTTACTCAAAACTCAACTCTTGAAATTAATACTTATTTTGCTGTCATATCAAATTAGATATTAATACGAACTTTGATGCTCACAACCTACCTGCGCTAAAATAGGGAAGTCAACATCAATCATCTGCATTAATACCACCTTTGATATTTAACAACTTAAATATCAACATCAATCAGAATTTGAATCAAAACTGCATTCCACCTTTATTCAAAACCAAAACAGTTGATAAATCATTCCTTATAAGATTATCAAAAGCAATATAATAATTTAGATTGGAATCCTCGAACGACGGTATGTTGCCGCCGGTGATCAGCCGCGGAGCAACACCGGTATGCCGAAGCATATCCAACTAAACAAAGGGGTACCCAAGGCACATATCGGCCTAGCAAGGTGTTATATCCTGTATAACACATAGCTCACGCTGGACCGCCGCCACGGCCTCTTACGCAACCATCCAATCTTAAAACATTTTTATTGAAAGGGGTCATAATACTCGACACCCTTATAAATTTTATTCGCCCATTCACTTGGGCAGAAAACCAAAACAACGTCATCTTTCTCAAAATCCACAACATTTATAAATCCGATAATTGGATAAGTAAAATCACTTAGCTACTCTGAACATAGAATAGCGGAAAAATACTTGCATAAACAGAATTATTTAATTCAGCGATATGTAAAACATTTATTGATTCTAAACTGAGAATAGGGAAAGCAATACTTGCATGATATGATTCAAAATAAATATCACTTGAACAATAAGTGATGATAGAAATACTTGCCTTTGAGATTTTAGCAGTTAGTCACACTCGCAAAACCACATCTATTCTGACATTCTGTCTCACAACATCACCGCCTTTCTTTTCAACACTTCACCGATATGCTGGTCATGCGATTGCTAGAAGCCAAATATCCAAATGTCATTCCATCTCATTCTTTATCCAACGTCTTATCCTGATCAACTCGAGAGATCCGCATCTATAATTAAAAGATATAGCTTTAATTGTCTAAACGATAATCACTCGACGAACTACGCGTCAAAATCCTATTGTCTACCCATACGATAGCCCACCATAAATATAACAGACAATCAAAGGACTCTTGATCCACATACACACATAATTCATATAACACGTAATCACATAACTCACGTATCACATAATTCATATGACACAGGAGTCGTTACGTTTAAAACTGAAATTGAGTCAAAATACGATTTATCAATCAATAATCGACTCAGAATGACTCGTAAAACAAGCGACCTTTCGAAACAAAAAGGATTTGGGTCTCAAAAGTATTTTTAATGAAAGCGGAATATTTTTCTGAGTCTGTACGCGTTCGTTTCGTATTAAACGGACGAACGGTTTATTTAATATGAATTTTTGAACATTTTTCGGAATTAAAACAGGTCTCTGAATCATTTTATAACTAAATAATAGGGCTCGAACACCCGAAAATAATTTTATAAGAATTATCAAGCCTGGAAAATAATTTAAAATAATATTTCTTTGGAAATCGGACAGCACCTCCTCTATTTCTCGGAATGCCAGTCGATATCATATCGACACAACCAACAACAATCAACACAATAATTTATATTTACGCATATAAACACTCCAGAAATGAATAACACGGCCACCTGAACCAAAACTCGGACCAAAAGTGACTTCTCCAACAATTTCTAAAAATTATGAAATAAATATATAAATACTAACATGCTATAATATACACAAATACGAAGGCGGAATTTCGGAATCGTTACCCAAAATAAATTCTGATCAACCCGAAGAGAAAATCTGATGTCCGGAAAATATCTCCAGAAAAATCCGAAATTAATGGTCATAGACATATACATGCTGAGATACCATGTGGAGTAATCACCACCTCCAAACTCTTTTTCTACGCCCCGAAAATAAATTAAAACGAAAATATAACGGAAATATGCCCCGCAAATTTTCTTCTCAAAACCTTGCAATATATATACCTATGCGTAGGTATCGAAGCGCTGATCGTTTATATATATAATAATTGAAATTTGGATGAACGGTTTGAGAGATATGAATTTTTGAAAATTAAAAGTATATAAACAGGGAGAGAGACAGAGAGACAGAGGGGGAAGAAACTGTTTTGGTAAAAGGAAATTGGGGGGTTGTTTTGTTCACGGGTGGCAGGTGGGGGTGGTGGCCTCCTGCCACGTTTTCTTCTTTTGTTTTTTTTGTTTTTTTTTTTTTTTTGTTTTTTTTTTCAACAGATCACAGCAACATACAGTTAAACTTCGATGAAGTAATAATCGATAAAGTAATAACCTCGCTAAAATAATATTTTTCACCGGTCCCAACATAATGGACACAGTGTATTTTTACTCCCGGTTAAGTAATAAACTCGCTAAAGTAATATTTTTTTTTGGTCCCGACCCTATTACTTTAAAGAGGTTTAACTGTATCCTTATTTATATCTGAAAATTTTGTTTTGCCCCGCATTTCTCAACTTATCGAATAAACGCGCCGGTAAATAAAATCAGAAAATTACCAAATAAATTCTAAAATTCTCAGAATAATTAAAAACTAATAAAATAAAATTTTTATAATTTTTAAAGTATTTTTGACTTGCTCGTTATACCCGCATTACACAATTTAACGAACCGAGCTGCACTTGAAAGAAATTCAGAAAATTACGAAAATAGTCTTAAAATGTTACAAATATCCCGAAGTTTATAAAAACATAAATTTTGAAATTTTAAAATAATTTTTGAAACGCAATTTATACCCGCTTTTATCAATTAAACGATTCAACGCGCGGGTAAAATTAATCCTAAAAATTCTCAAAATAATTTTAAAATTCTCAGAATATTCCAAACTTAAATAAATATGAGTTTCATAATTTTTGAAAAATTTTAGAATTAAATACGGATTTTACAAATAAATGCAATCAGAAAATCATACAGGGCTAAATAATTGATGAAATATTGATTTCTAAATTTTATAAAATCCCAAAAAAATAATTATAGTAATTATAAAGTCATAAAAATATTTTTGAAAGATAATTTAAATATTTATGAAATTAGATTTTCAATAAAATCACTTTTAAAGACAAAAACAAAACGATACGACTCAGTATTTAATAATACAAATAATCATCAATCACAACTAAGTCACACACAATTAATATTACATACAACACATAGCAGACATAATATCCATCCAATCCCTAATATTACTAAACGAACTCAATTTACCGATATCAATAAATGATCGGTTTTCAAATAAACTTTTGAAAATAATACATTTAAGCAAATATTTTTAAAAATTAACAAGGATCGATATAACACTCAACAATTAGCACATTACCATTTAATAACACAAACTCGTCAAATAGGAATAAAATATCCCCAATTTTATTCCTTCTAAATCAGAAAATCACATAATCATATTCAAATAATAATAATAATAATTCTGAAAATACGGGATATCACACCAGGTGTGGTCTGTGAGTTGCTGTAGAAAGCTAGAAATGTCAGGTTGTTTTAAATAAGTTGGTTTGTAATAAGTGTGTAACCTAGATTATACTTAAACGTGGAAAAGATCTTGAGAAGGGGTTGTTTATATTGAAATAAAAATGAGTTGATTGTATTATATTCATAGTTTGACATTGTTAGTGATGTCAACTCCTGACCCCGGGGTTGAGGCCGTCACATAATATTCCTGTGTGAGTGTAGTTCTCCTATTTTTTAATAGCAATTGTGCCTTGACATTTAACCTCTATAGTGTCCCATATCTCCTTGGCAGTTTTAGATCCAATAACTCTATTGGACATAACACTATCCAAACTTCTATGCAAGAGATGTCTGACTTTAGCATCTTTCATGATGAATGCTAGATCTTCAGTAGTATAGTACTTCAATTCCTTATCAATCATCTTATCAACCTCACCAACAACAGACACAGCCAATTTCATTGGCTTGTAAGGACCATCATAAATCCTGTTCAAATATTCAGGATTTGTAGCTTCCAAACACATGGTCATCTTAACTTTCCAGATAAGGCATTCATTCACTTTCAGAATTGGAACTCTGATGGTTTCATATATGCTCATATTATTATTTATTTGATTAGTGACGAGTGGTGGTTGATTTTATGGGGTTTCTTTGTCTGCCATTTTTTATTATTTTCTGGATCTTAAACTATTTGTAAATCAACATCATACTCTGATATCAATTGGCAGGCCTTTAAGTATACTGTAGAGGGGGTGAATATAGCATTTACAATCAAATCGAATTTAAAACTCAAGTATAAAGAACCGTGTTTATATTAATGAATAAAAACTGTTTATAGCTCGCTCAAAGAATGAACAGTTATTCTTGAGAGCTGATAGGTTACAGAGAATGATAGAACAATAATCGACACATATAGTGTTAACCTAATCTATGCTTATATTGTAACGATTAGGAAATTACGACTGTATTATATCGTAATAAAGGTGAATTATGTGTTTTATTATATTGTTAAATGTGATTAGTCAAAAAATCTTAGCTGTTATGTGATGTATGTGTTCTGTATAGTTCGGGGTATTTTCCGGGTATTTTATCGTAAGTTAAATGTTTTTATATCAAAAGTTATGCAGCCTAAACTTCGTTTTAATAGCTGATATTTCATATAAAATAATTGGCTTTATTTTTCCTAGTATGGCATATACAATATTGATATTCTGAACATCCAGTTAATTTAAAAATTTTCTCGTTTCGCGAAAAATGATTTTTCCGGGCCCCCTTTAGGTGCTAAAAACCCCACAAAAATCACAATTTTATTTTAATAGATACATGGGACTTTAAAATATTTCATTTTTTTTGCAATTTTGAATTATTCACAATTTTTGGGAATTTTTGGCATATAGTTTATATTTATTGGATATTTAAAAATTAAAAATTATTTTCCAAAAATTATTAATTAAGGGCCAATTAATTTTATTAGGAGATATATTTAGGGCCTTAATTTTAATTAGGGGTATTTTTCCTACTACTATAAATAGTTAAATTTTTATAATTAATTATAAAAATCTTTTATTTTCTGAAAAAAATAGATTGGGGGTGAGATTTGTGTTCTTGGAAAACCTGAAAGATCAAACACACATTTTGAGATTTTCTGAAATCCAAACCATATCATGTGAGTATCCAAATTGATCCTCTTGATCTCCTCTATATGTTAAACTCATCAATTTCATGTTTTAATCCTTGGATTTTAAATTCATAATTTAGGGTTCCTCACTGATATTTAGGACTTTTTTATTCTGGGATTATGTGATGAAATTGATTACTTGAATAGTTTCATGTAGTTGTTTACAATTGATTTGTGCTATTTATATCATCAAACGATAGCTTGAATGGTTAATTCGATTATTAGGGTTTATGTGTTTATATGATTTAATATTTTTTTATTTTAAAGAATCGGAGGTTATTATGCAGTTAGTGGGTTGATTGTAGACAGTCTAAGCTTTATTTTAAGATATAGATTATAATTTTTCATGTTTGAATAAAGAAAATAGGTAATTGGACGAAAAATGGTTCGATTTCACCGGGGATATTGATGTAAGGGTTATTAACTGTTATTGATAAGTGATTAGTGTTTAGAAGCTTGTTTACAATCGAATTCATATAAAAATCGATACAAACGGTGCATAAATCGACTGGAAACCAAGCCCATCGGAAAATCGGGGATGGCGGCCGGTGTTGGTCGTGTTTCACCGGAAAAGACGATACAACGATCGTCTGTTGCTGCCGAGCAGAGGGTTGTGTTACTAGGTTACTGGGGAATGTGTTTGAGGTGTTAATTGATCGAAATCGATTCAGTTAAGCCTGAATTTAGGAGGCCGGAAACTGGGTTTAGCCGCCGGATTTTAGAACCGGCCGGCGACCTGTTTCCGTTCTTGAAGATCCAGATTCAAAACCGGATTAAACCGATTTTAATCCGGTTTTCCCTAAAACCATTTTCATAAATTTGTTTCTGAATTTTTATTTTACTTTTATTTATATTTATTTTATAAAATCATAAATTCAGTTTTATTTATTTTATAAATTGATTAATTAATCTAATTAATTAATTGATTTATTTTTTAAATAAATCTGATATATTTTCTAAAATTCGAAAATTATTTATTTATTTAATATTTATTTATTATTTATTTAAATTGATTAATTATTTTGATAATTAATCAATTAATTTTAAATATTTTATTTTAATTCCAAAAATGATGGGAAAATCATTTTTAATTCTGTTTTTTCCTAAATAATTATTTAAAAATATATTTGAGGTTCAATTATTTTGAATAATTAATTATTTTGAATAATAATTGATTTATTCTTATTTATTGAATAATAATTGAATCGTTTATCCGATTTAATCGAAACGAAAGCCCTTAGACTCAGAAAAATGATCTGTTTTTAATAAAAAATAGTTTTAAATCTTAATTTCTTACGGAACCGAGTTGGATTTCGATTTTTATTTATTTATAGACCCTATTAATTATAAATACAAGTCTAATTAATTCCAAAAATTAGGGAACGAGTCGGATATTGTTCGATAATGCGAGTATTGATCCAATTTTGATTCTAAAAATGTTTTAAAGCCTAGAATGACTATCTAACTTATGTGCTATGTGATTTATATGGTTAAACTCCTAATTGTTAGATAATTATTATACGAGTCAATTAGAATCGTACGGGTAAACGATAAGGGCAGCGTAAAGTCGGATTGATATTTGATTAAAGTATGAATCAACTAAATGAGTATCTTTATTTGATAGATACGACTCCAGCAAGGCGGATCAAGCCAGTGTTCGGGAACTGTGATATATCTGAGGTAGAACGCATATCAGGCAAGTTTTTCCCCTATTCTAAATCCAGAATAGTGAAGTGTTTTACGTTATTCAAATTCTCAACTTGATAAGTATTGATAATTCATGTTCACAAACACTAATACCCAATTACTGTTTCCCTGATTATATTTCACTTTGATTCCTGATTTCTTTTGATACTATGAATACTTTATTCATATTCCTATAGATGATGCAATACTTACATCCTGATGTATATCTCAATTATTGAGATAACATCGAAGCATACCGATAGTTCTGGATGCTTGTCTATGGACTGGATGGTTACGATTAGGGCCATGAATGAACTGGACCCTGGAATGAAATACAGAGGCCAAAAATGAGTCTGGGTACCTTGTTATGACGTGGGTTTATGTGAATAGCATAGATTCGTACTATATCTGACTGATTAGCAGATTACAGTACTGTGATTGTTGAGTCCAGTCTAATTTATTGGTAATCGCCGATAACGACCTTCATTATTCCTTCCAGAGATATATGGTTACTCTAACTATCAGATTATTTGTTCATTTAACTTTCTTTTGATACTATATACATATTGTGGACTTGTTGAGCGATTATGACTCACCCTTTTGTTGTTATTCAACTTTTTTTCAGTTAAGGCATAAAATGAAACTAATTCGTACCCGAGTTGTAAAGAAGTGAGTTAAAAGGCGGGACCCTCTGGCACCAAGGGTGCTAATCCCGATTCAAGAAGAGAGTTTTTAATTACCAAAGCAGATGTAATGTAGATAGATATAGTAAGTGTTTGAATAAAAGGAATTTAATTTTAAAACATGCGTAGATAGCTGGTTTGTATTAAAGAGAATTTTGTAAGACTTTTAATTTGGGTTTGTAATAGAAGTAGTGATTTGTTCTTGTATTCATACTTTAACCTTAAAGATCCTGAGTAGTAGTAGAAATGAGTTAGATATATGTTTATATAATTACTGTACAGGTTTAATAATGTTGTTAGTAGACAAGTAATCCCCAGATCTAGACCCCGGATTTGGAAGGCGTTACATATATGATGCACAATTACACAATCAATTTAGTTGATATGATATACATGAATAAAGTATCCTAATATATATCCAACTATTAATTGCTATAAATAAGTAAAGTGCTAAATCGACGTATTTATGCAAATATATCCTCTTGCGATATCTCCTGATTTCCAGCTTGACAAATCCTGATATGATATGAACAAATGTTGATGATAAATACTGATCAACAAATACTGATGAGAAATGTTGATGACGTCATCCTTTTTTCAACTATGATATCACAAGTACTTATGGTAACCTCTAATAGTTTAAATACTACATCTAACATAGTTTCATATTTTTTTTTAATTTTATTTATTAAAATTTAAACATTATATTTTTATTTGAAAGAAAAATAAATTAAAATAATTTAGAAAATTATACTTTATAATAGAGTCGAGCCCTGTCTCCTAACGTATTTGGAGGAACGGAAGGAGTATATTTCAACTTTAATATATTTAAGAACATTTGCTATTGAAAATTTATCTTTTTAATTAAAGTTCTCGTATTAAAATAATTGTATTAAGTAATTTTTTAATTTAGCTTTTAACTTATAACTTACCAAACATATTATCAATTTACAAATAAAATTATTCAAATAACTTAATGAAAATAATTTACATATCATTTATATGCCATTTTCAACTTTATATTATAAGTTAAAACCGAGGCGTACATAGTTGCCTCCTCAAACCCTAAAAAAACTCTCTCAGCCTCTCTTTTTCTCTAGCCGTCGTTCGGTGCTTCCAGCGGTTTTTCACCGATGGAAGCCCCAAATCAGCTATTTTCCTTACTTTGTTCGTGTTTTTCAATAATACTCCTCCCCGGGTAAGAATTTTTATCGTTCAAGATTGTATTTTTGTTTGATAAAATCTTTGTTGGGTGAGATCTGCCGTTAGATCTGCCGGATTTTCAGAGGTTTGATTCAGTAATAAAGATTTATATGGGATTGCAATTACGATCGATAGCTCAAACTGGTTTTGGTGAAGGCGATACATGTGTATATATCAATTTCAACAAATCGCTTGATTGTGTCTTCATAAAGACTAAATTAATCTGCGATATGATTTGTTTTATGATTGTTCGACTCGATTGTTTTTGTAGATGCCGTATGGCTTTTCATTATTAAATTAATTCTGATTTTTTTCAAAAAAAAAACTTTATATTATAAGTTAGTTATTTTAAAACATTATTTCTCTCGGTTAGAAATATATTTTTATCCGGAAAGAGAATTCTGTATATTGAGTAATTATTTTATCAGCAAAAGAAAAGAATATATTCCAATGGAATTATCAAGCAAAGACTTGCCTTTTAAGAGTCAAAATTTGTTAACTACTACAAATTTGTTTGTTAATCTTCACCATTACAAACACATAAAGATCACATAAACACATAAATATCAGATCTTTGCAACTCTAACATCAAGATTTTCAATCTAACATCTTCATTTCAAATAAATCTTTAATCACATCAAGCAGTTTTAAATGGAGAAAGTGAGGAACATGTTGAAGCCAAAAGTAGAGCCACAAAAGCAGTTGCGTGAGTGGCAGAGGCGTCTTCGTAGAGAGTGTCTTAATGTTGATCGTCAAATTAGAGGTATGGGTTTTTAATTTATGTGTTTATGTGTAAAATTGAGGTGTGGGTTTTTAATTTTATGTGTTAAAATGTGTTTTTGAGATTCTCAATTTGATTTTGTGTGTTTGACTGTAAATTGGTTGGTTTAGATATTCAGAGAGAAGAGAGGAATGTGCAAAAAGCGATTAAAGAAGCTGCTAAAAGAAATGATATGGGTTCGGCTAAGGTATTGTTGTTTTTGTTTGTTTTGGTTAAAGGTGTTGGTTTCGGTTTTTGGGTCGTGTTCGTTTTTTTGTTGCTTTGAATTTTAAGTGAAATGAATGTACAAGGTGAAAACAATGATTTTTTTTTGAATGAAGTAGTGATTTTGGGACATACTCGAGGTAATTGAGTTTCCGGTTTTGGGCTGTTTTTGTTTTTGTGGTTGTGGTGATTATATGTTGCTCCGAATTTTAAGTGAATATGAATGTGAGAGGTGAAAGGAATGATTTTTTTATTGAGGTAGTGATTTTGGGACAGATTCGAGGTAATTGAGTTTTAGGGTTTTGCTTGGTTTGGGGGTTTGGGTAGTGTTCGTTTTTGTGTTTGCAGTTGTGGTGATTTTTTGTTGGTTTAAATTTTAAGTACGAGGTGAAAGGAAAGATTTTTTGAATGTAGTAGTGGTTTTGGGATAGATTCATGGTAATTGAGTTTTCAGGTTTTGCTTGTGTTCTGTGGACAAGGTGTTTTGTTGAATTTTTATATTTGGTAAAAATGGATATCAAGTCACTGGCTTTACAACAGTCCTGGAAGTATTTGTTGAGTAATTGGATTAGAGTTGTATGAGGGGTGGAGATAGACTTTATATAAATTTAGTTATGGTTTCATGGAGTCCACTTTATGGGGACAATAATGATTTAATTAGTAATTCCTTGACATGATAAAAGCACTTTCTAGCGTAATCTTTTAACTTTAAAGTTGTATTGCTTTGGAATGATTTTTTGCATTGTATTCTGTTCCTGGGAAATTGAAAAGAAATGTCCAAGAAAACATACATATTTGTGGTAGATTTTGTTTTATTGTTCTGTTAGTTGGTTTCTTAAATATTAGCTCTGAACCAGTTATTCAATTGCTAAGTCTGTTATTTAGAATCACTGTTTCTGTTACTAATGGGTGATTGAAATGTAGAAATAAGAGTGTACAAATGGAGTTAACTAGAGAGAAATAGCTGTCGATAAATAGATTAGAGATACATAAACCCTAGGTTCAGAGATATAGGGTAACTATGGTGGTAATCATTATTACTACACTGCAAAGGACTACCAAGAAGAACAAAGCATAGTTGATTGACTACACATGCTTCTGTAATAGTGTTCTAAGCATGGTTTCACCCTTTATGTACTCCCTAGTTGGAGGATGATTGAGGAGCCTACTTTTCTTTTGAGGGAATTGAGAAGCCTATTAGTAACCCTGAACCAATTAATTAATTAAAGTAGTGAAGGTCGCATGCCTAATTTTCCAAGAAAAATCATCAGTTTCTGTACATCACACTCGAGCTCTATTAGGTGAAGTGATATTCATAGTTACCGCAGAAATTTGGATTAAGCTTTATTATTCTCAAGAGTATTGCCACCCCATGACTGGGAAACCTTTCACATCTGTTCCTATGTCCTATGAACTGTAAGGGATCTGGTTTTCCTTGAATGTTTAGTGCTGTAGCCTGTAAGAATCACCTCAGACTATCCAGTATCCGGTATCTACTTTATTTTCATGTGGATTATTAATATACCTTAGAGTGGTTTGTCATAATCAATCAGCATTTCAGTTAGCTCTCTCACACTGTTTTGAAATATTTGTGGTTTTCCACATTCAGTTTCTGGAAATAATTGTAATCAGTAATCATAGTAAAAAAGAAGTCCTTTTTCTCTTTCTTTTTTATCTGTGCATATTTGAGAGATTTATGCGCTGCGGCAGTGACCTCAGGAGCCATAAAGTCAGTAAGAAAGACTGGTTAGTGATCTGGTTGTTAGGATTAGCAGGGATATTGGTTCTGGAGTTAGTATAGCCTGAGAAACCAAGCACAATATTTATAACATCACCGTGTCACTCTGAATTTATTCCTGCGAAAATGATTTACTGGCTGTTCGTAGTGTCCAGATAGCCTTGATACATGTTCTAAGTCGATCACTTTACAAACCTCCTTTTAGTGTCACACTGTCACCTTGTAATTCTCTCACAAAGTTCTCAAAATATATCTTGTAAGATTGGAATGTTATTTATAACTGACTTCTGTACCGTTTCCAAATCATCATCGTATTATACTACACTAGCTTTACAACCCGTGCGATGCACGGGTCTTTATTAATATTTTTATATTATTTAAAATTATAATAAATTACTTTTTAGATCATTACCTTATAAATATATTTATAAATAATAATATAAATATTTGTTATTAGCGGGATTCGAACCTGAATTTTTGGGTAGTGCATAAATAATAATATAAATATTTGCTGTTGATGGGGTTCGAACCTGGGAGTTTTAGTATTGTATAAATAATAATATAAATATTTGTTGTTGGCGGGGTTCGAACCTGAGAGTTTGAGTAGTGTATATTCTTTTAGTATTTCAATCTAATGGTCTTGATTAAAAAGATCTGACGGTCATAAAAAGGGATAACCAAACCAACCAAAAAAATGCATACCAAATTATACCCCATTCCGGTTATTATAATATAGTATAAATTTGAGGTTTTCCGCAATTGATTGAATTTTCAGTGTCTTTTTACAAAACCTAGCTTTATAAGCTTGTCTGAACATATCACCATATAAGAGTGTTCTTTCCAACTTTAAAACATATATAGTTATATACCACAAGTCCAGGACCTTGGGATTTCATCAAAACACATGGTTAAGTCCAGGACCTTGGGATTTCATCAAAACACATGGTTAAGTCCAGGACCTTGGGATTTCATCAAAACACATGGTTGCTGTTAGGATAGCTGAGTATAGTAAAGTATAGTAGTATGTGTTGTCTGCAGTATAGTATATATGATAGTATAGGTGCTGTGCTGTGCAAGCATTATGGGTAGTATATGTCATTAAGGGTAATTTTGTCTTTGCTGTTATGTGTTGTACTGGTCTATATAAGCCAGAGAACTGTTCTATTTGCATCATGTTGGATATATGAAAATGGCTTTGGCCACAATCTTGTTCTCTCTCTATCACTGAATCTTCTCTCTCTCTCTCTAGGGTTTCTTCTTCCCTATTCTGATCTCTCTCTTCTGATCTGTTTCTATCTCTCTAATCTCACTCTATCTACCTCTATTTCTCTTCTCTATCTGTTAATTTATAAATAGAAAATACCAAAAATAGTCACAAATCAGGTCTGGAACTAATCAGTTCCTGACAGTTAGTTCCTGACAGTTGCAATGACAGCTCCTATGATCAGGAACTTAAAATATAGTGAATTATTTCTCTATTTCCATTAGGCATTACTCATTACCATGATCGGGGTTCATCTTAGAAAACTGGAAAAGTTGATTTGGATTTTAACATCATCTAAGATAAGTTCTTAACATCTTTCTGCGCGCTCGAACACTCACACACAAACTGATTTCAAAGCAATCAGATATGAAATATCTGATTTTTTAGGAGAATTAGGTTTTCCGGTGGCTATTGCGCTTAAGTTTTGTTATCTGTTTTATTTATCCTTTTGGTTCTCTTTGCTTACTCGTTTCTTGTCATAATCTTCAGTCACTTGCGAAAGAGATTATTCGATCTAGACGGACTGTGAATCGTCTTTATGAAAACAAGGCTCAACTGAATTCAATATCAATGCACCTCGGAGAAAGTGTTGGTATGTTTGCCTTCGTATTTTTGAATTTAGATTTATTTGTATGTAATTGTATAACTTGGTCATGATTTACTTAATTTTCATATCTTTTTCCTCCTACAAATTTATGTTCTGTGCACTATTATTCCAAAATCACTATAATTCCAACAAGGGCATTTTGGATTGTTAATTGATGGGAGAAAAATGAAGTGTTACTTTTAAGGTTGACTTTTGCTTTATAAGTGTGTTCAATATCTTCGTTTCCATACATTAAATGCTTTAAATGAACTCATAGATTGTTCGTAATATCTTGTTGGTGTGGCCTTGTTCTTTTTACTAATGACCTAAGTATTCTTAATTAACCTGGTTGCATGCATAATTGTTACTGCTCCTTGACCATTGTAAAGAGCTTCAGGATGCCATGTCAATAAGACGTCCTATAGCGATCAACAGATGTATTTTTATATAAATATATCATTTTATATATGAGCAGTATACATAAATATATGATGTTATTGAAATAAACTTTTTATAGATGCAGTGAAAATGACCTTTTATTATTCTACACTTTTATGGCCAATGTTAATACGTAAGTAAATTAGAATTGTTAGCCTGGACTTCATGCCTTTTTCCGTTGTTAGGATACCAAGTCATCACCTTGGTGGTGCCGTGACTACTAAATATTCAGTACAAATATGCTATGCAGCAGACATATTTAACCGAAGTTTGAATGTTGCATAGTACGTGTAGAAATAGAAAATCATTTAAAGCCTACAAACATGGTTGCAAAGTCGCCGAAAAATGCCATTGACTTAACCAAGTTGCTTTAGTTTTAGACAAGTTGACCTACTGGCCAAACAGTACTAGTCCCATACAAGTAACACAACCGCATACATGTGTCTGTAAAGTAATCAAATTGAGTAATTTATTAACTGATTTTTTATATATATAAATATAAATATATATATATATATTTTATAATTGTTTCATTACTTATAATATCTGTTTAATTAAAATTGTTTCTTCAGTTTGCAAATAAAGTGATTAAATGGATTAATTGTGATAGTGGTCTATCAGTATATATATTGGTTAAATTGCATATAATCCTTAGTACCTAATAAGTGTTGTATAGTTATTATACGTAACGGTCCATTAATCATTACATCATAGTTTATGATTTGCAACAAATCACAAGTTTACCGAATTCAAAATTTCTATTTTTCGAAGTCACCAGTTTCAACTAGGCAAATCACCGGTTCTCACGGTTCTCATTGGAGTGCAAACCTATATATTTCATCATCCTTGACTTGTTTACTAGTGGATGACTAGATCCAATTAGTTCATTAATGGATTATGATCCCATGCTTCTTGCAGAGGCCGCTTTAATGCGATTATGAAATTTCTTATGAAGTTATTATATTTAACGATATTTTTTACCTAGTTATAATAGGCACGGAGACAATATGATTACTATAATCTGAGCACTTTATTCTTTCCTGCGAAGATGTATTAGATTTCATGATGAATTGTTTCTTTTATGCACTAGTTTCTAAACAATAATATATAGGAGAAATAATCTTCATGACTATGTTCTATCATTGAAGTATATTGGAATACTTTGCTTCTCTATCTTTTTACTCATGTTTCAACCTTTTTGAGTGTTCTAGTAGTGGATGTATTTGCAAAGATGAGATTACTTCTAGATTGTACGTATATGTGAGCTTTAAAATTTGATTGCAGTTTACACTTCCATTATCCTGCAGCTATTGCTCGTACAGTAGGACATTTGTCCAAGAGTGCTGAAGTCATGAAAATTGTTAATAACCTTATGAAGGCTCCTGAAATGGCTGTAACAATGCAAGAATTCAGCAAAGAAATGACCAAGGTCTGTGTATTTTTGTCTCTAAAAGTAATTTATTAGCTCTAACTCCCTTTGTATGCCTTGCATGGTTGCATTCCTAGTTGTGAAGCACCGGCCAAATCACGAGGTCGAATCGAAAGTCCTTGTTAAACCCCAATACTAATCCAAAATAAGCTCGGAATACTGTTTAAAGTGCAACAAATCGGGTTAACCACAATCCCACCAAATGCCCTCTAAGTGTCATGATTATTTATCACCTTGCCTATTATTAGCTCACAGTCATGCGTGCACTAACGTATCTCACAGATACACATGTTTGAAGCTAGGAGCCCTTGTGATATTTATTCTCTTCAAAATTGTATGTAATTGCAACATAATACTCCTATTAGTTGTTGGGTCTTCTATCCCTTTTCTCGATCTCGAACCGTATGAGGCGAAGAGTTCCTTTTGTAAGGGGGAAGAAGACCGGGACCATCTCTCATTTCCTAGTTGGATTTCTTCCTAAGATAGCGATTCAAGCCCCTTCTATGACTAAAGGTTGGACATCCGGAGCGTACTCAGATTGTCTTGGAGGAGTGCAACTGTGAGTTCTACTCGGGCCTCAGTTTCCGACCAGGCCCGGGGAGACTGCTTGAAACAATTAATGTGAGATGATTATGTCGTTGATTTTAGCTCAAATCATTTAAAAGTTTGTGCATAAATGTAGTCCTTACTTTTTTCATGATGATCTGGAATTTTAGATAGATCATTGATGTTTTTAAATTTTAAGCTCCTGAGAAAGAAAAGTTCAGCGTGTTGGTTAATATTTAAACAATTTATTTTTCTCTTTATCTGTTTATCACTCCCCAACTTCCTGTTCGATCCTAGTTCTTTCTGCTGGAACATTCATAGCAACCTTATATAGTGCAATTATCGGATTGGCAAACTTTGGAGAATATAGTTCAAATCGACCCAGAGGATGAAAAAGAAAAGAAAATCATGATAAAGTTAAAAGACTAAAGAGAGATCGAAAGTGTAAAGTATGCAACTATGAGTTGACATATGTGGTAATATGTTACAGTGGAATGTTCACAAGTAATCTTGATAACTTTTGGAGCTACGCAGGAAAGTGGTGATGGGCTTGTAGGTTTTAAAATTGCAATGTAGAACCTGGGCAGGATCATGACGGTCTAAACTTTCCTATCACTTCCACTATGATCAGTTTATTTGTTCATGAATAGCAAGCAGGTTAACACATTTAGAAGGGAGCTTTAGTAACCAGTCACAAATGCATATATTTGAGATTTCCTAGGGTCTGCATTTCCTGACAGAATAAGCAAACAGGTTTCTGAATATTGTAGTGATTAACCAGGCTGTTGCTTATTTGCTATAAAAACTGGCTGACTATGTCGTAAAGAAGAGGAGTTTTATTTAAGTTTACTGTTGTAAATTTGTAAATTGGTGTTAGCTTTTAAGTAGGGTCGTAATTTTGTTTTAAAGAAAACTTACAATGTACAACTGGTGTTTTGTGATCGCCTTGGTGATTCCTGGTCTCATGCTTCATGCCAGTATAACTTTCCAAAAACCAAAAGTCGTTACCTGAGAATCTGAGAAGCTGAGAAGCTGCATAACTAAGTGATTATGCATCACATTTGCAGTAATTTGGAATTTGGATTCAAGTCTAGTTGTGATGAAGTATCTTTTTCTGTTTTCTACCATCTCTATATGGGTATATAATCGGCTCAGTTGCATGTTCACAGGCTGGCGTAATAGAAGAGATGGTGAATGATTCTCTTGATTGTGCACTTGATTCAGAGGATCTAGAAGAAGAGACTGAAGAAGAAATTGACAAGGTCTTGACAGCAATAGCTGGTGAAACTGCCGCACAGCTTCCAGAAGCAGCCAGAAAAGAGAGATTAAAGCAACCAGCTCAGTCTGTTGAAGATGCAGAGGTACTTGTTATGTGTACAGGGAAAACATTTATTCATTCTTCAAAATGGAAAATAACATTCTCTTGATGAGGATCACTTGAATTATTTTTTCCTGAACATATTAAAGAACTGATTTTTCCTAGGGTCTTCTGTTGTGAATATGTAGGAAGAAGGTGATGATGAGGAAGAACTAGAGGAAATAAGGGCGCGTCTTGCCAAAGTTAGGTCATGAGGCTTTAGTTCTCATTCATATATGGGATGGAAGGTCAAGGTCAGTTGATTAAGTTTGGTGCTCGAGTGAGATTCCGGAGAGGCAGGGGTTCAAATTATGTCATAATGAGCTTAAAGCTCACACAAATTTGGTTGACGCTGACGTAATATTCACACTAGTCCACATTGTGCAAATTGTTTGGCCATGCATATTTAAAAGTTTCAGATCTGGAGTGTTCAAGTGATGTAATATGCCAAGAGATTATCTGATTATGTATATATTTTTACATACACTTACATATAAAGCCTCAACTCTCGGGGCGTCCCTTTTACTCTTCTAAGTATGCACCATTTTGTCTCATGAGATGCTCATCTCCTGTCTCAGTATTTAAGCCATGTTATATTGATAGATAACCAATATGCTGAAATGCAGTTAGAAGAAAAACTTGTTGAAGTTATTTAACCAGAAAATACTCGTGTCAAGCAAAACAAATCTTTAACAAATGATGGGATTTGCATATGCATAATATCTGGCATTTTTAGTTAATAAAAATGTAAATTTTAAGTAATGGGCAAAGTGAACTCAGTTAAGTTGTCTTTGCTGAGCAAAATAACCGAAATACAATCAAAAATGATAAAAACCGGTAATAACGGAATCCTATAGAACCAATCTAAAACTAAATTATTTAATCTATACTATTATATTAAAAACGAAACATTAAAAGTTTGGTTGTTAGTTGTTGTTGGTCATTGATCACCCAATTCAGAGTCGTCAGATCAAATCGATAAGAACCATTAAATTTATTCTTAAAAATTAGTATAATTTAAGAGGTATAAGGTTCGAATTCTGACAATAACATATTAAAATTATAAAAAAAGTATTATTTAAGAGGTATAAGATTCGAATCCGTAACATATTAAAATTAGACTTTATAATATATAATGATAAAAACAGCCGTGCATCGCACGGGTTATATATTAGTAAAAATGAAAAACCAAAATATTGTAAATTGTTCGGTTCCGGCCACAGGTTTAAACGAAACTGGTTATTAAAATAAATAAATATTTATATATTATATCTATACTATATTATAATAGCCGGAATAGAGATAATTTGGTTCAATAGTTTGGTTCAACGATAATTCCCTAATTTTGATTATTACAAAAATAGATAAATAGTGTTATATATCTAATAAACTACTAAATTATTAAACTGCTACTAAATATAATATACTTATCCTACTAAACTACAAATACAACTTATCATATTATTAAAAAATATAAATAATAGTGTTACATATCTGCTAAACTACTAAATTGTTAAACTACTAAAATAGTCTATTTATTCTACTAAATTACGACAACATGTTATTCTATTATTTTTATTATAAATTTATAATCATTATATATTTATATAAATATTTTAAAAATATAATATAACTTGATAAATAAAAATTTAAAATATTAATGGAAACCCGTGCATCGCACAGGATTTATGCTAGTCTATATACTATATTATAATAGCCGGAATAGAGATAATTTGGTTCAACGGTTTGGTTCAACCATAATTCCCTAATTTTGATTATTACAAAATAGATAAATAGTGTTATAAATCTAATAAACTACTAAATTATTAAACTACTACTAATAAATATAGTATACTTATCCTACTAAATTACGAATACAACTTATCTTATTATTAAAAAATATAAATAATAGTGTTATATATCTGATAAACTACTAAATTGTTAAACTACTAGAAATAGTCTATTTATTCTACTAAATTACGATCACATGTTATTCTATTATTTTTATTATAAATTTATAATCATTATATATTTATATAAATATTTTAAAAATATAATATAACTGGATAAATAAAAATTTAAAATATTAATGGGAACTGTGGATTTATGCTAGTATATGTAAATCAAGAATCCCATAAACCAATGCAGTGATAAAACTTTAGAAATGGTGGCAATAGTAGTATTTGTTTCTGAAACTGCAGATATGATAGTAGATATGTTTCTGAATAGCAGTAGGAGTCATCTTGACTTGAACAATTTTTTTTTAATGAGAAACACACGTACATGTTCTTTGAGACTCTTTTGGTTCGAAATTTTTCGTTATCGTTCCCCTGAATGAGGGCTATTGGTCGGTCATTTGATCCATGGGCGAGAGCTCAGACCGGAAAAAATAATAGTACACAGCTGAAAAACATGAACTCTGGTTTTTTATAAGGGTAATTAAGCTGGAAACTAATACAGTAATAATTAAAAATAGTACTACTAACACTCCACTGCTGACCAAAGATACTCTGTGCCTAGTGATTTAAAGATGGTATGTCATAATCACAATGTTAAGATATCATTTAAAAAAAACATGGTGAAATTTTCCAGGAAGTTTACATGAGAAGAGTTGAGTTGCAACCTGGCAAATCAAGTCTTTCAATAGAATTGAGTTCCTTCAATCCTTGGATCTCTGTCAAACCAGTACAATGTCTTAGTTTTAATACCTCCAATTGCTTCAAGTTCGACAGATTTGGCAATCTTTTCATAGACGTACAGCCATTTGCCCGTATATGTTTCACACTAGGAGGAAGTCCTGGTATGGATGACAGGTGACGACAATTTGTAATACAGATATCTTCTAGTTTTGATAGCTGACTGATACCGGATGGCAGGGCAGTGAGAGAAGTCTCAGATAAATTCAGCATTTGCAATGATAATGCAGTCTGGCTTGAGTCTATTTCTGGAAGCCTTTTTAACAGAGTAGCTCCATGTGCTTCTAGCGCCCTTAAACTTGAAAGCTTCCACAGCTGATCTGGTAATACTTTTAGCTTTTCACACCTAGTAATATCTAGGATCTCCAGTGATCTCAGGTTACAGATAGTGTCGGGAAGAGTTTCAAGGTTGGAATTATAACTTAATATCAGCTCAACAAGCTTACCCAGACGTCCAATTGAATCTGGCAATCTCAAAATGGTTAGTCTCTCCGCATTTAGCTTTGTCAGGGATTCAATGTTTCCAAAATTTACAGGCAATGCTTTGAGAAATTTACAATTGTCAATACTTAGAACCTCCAATGCTCTCAAGTTGCAAAAGGTGTCTGGAAGAGTTTCAATGTACAAGTTGGAACTCAAATTTAGTTTAACAAGCTTACTAAGACGTCCAATAGAATCTGGTAGGTTTGAAACATTTAGACCCCTTGCATTGAGCTCTTTTAGGGTTTGGATGTTTCCTAATTCTATGGGCAATGCTTCCCGTCTACTGCAAATAGAAACGCGTAGAACTTCCAATGATCTCAAATTACAAATGGTGTCTGGAAGAATTTCAAGGTTCTCAGTATAATTCAATATCAGCTTAACAAGCTTACTAAGACGTCCAATCGAATCTGGTAATTCACAAACTGTTAGTCCTTTTGCATTGAGCTTTTTTAGGGACCCGATATTTCCTAATTCTATAGGCAGGGCTTCCATACTACTACAATAACCAATACTTAGAACTTCCAACGCTCTTAAGTTGCAAATGCTGTCCGGAATACTTTTTAGCTTCACACAGTTGTCCAAATTCAGTGAAATAAGTCTAACCAAACCTCCTATTGATATATGGACCTCTAACAAGTTTTCACAGCCCTCGAGGTTTAAAGACTCGAGATATGGTGTTCTAGCAAAGTCTGGAGTCTTAGTCAAATGTAGAGAATATGACATCGTCAGAGTCTTTAACTTTTCGAAAACCTGTAAATGCAACCCGGGGAATTAGATCAGGGATCGTGAATATTGTCCTGTATGCAAGAAACATATGAATGCAACTGGGAGAATTAAATCAGGGACAGGGATTATTTATAAATATAATGTCACTGTAAGAAACATACTCACGGTATCTACCATAGGCTCCCACATTGTTCGGATTCCACTATAAGGCAACAAAAGAGCAACAAGTTTCTGTGGATGAAATTCAGGAGGTAAATGCTTTAAAGGACAAAATCCCCAAAAAAGCCACCTAAGATCTTCAAATATATGCTCAAAGCTTCCAGTGAGATTTACATTGTTGAGGAAAAGTAATCTTAATTTACTCATCCTTTTGAAAGCCTTTGTAGCGACTGAAACTTCCTCATGTGTATTCTGACGGTGAAAATCGCTAGGGATGATAGCTTTTATTGCCTCCGTTCCCTAAAACACACATACACATCACAAAAAGAAAAGTGATTCTAATTCTTTGTTAAATAGTTCTAGGCAAAGAAGATGAGCAATTTTGTAAACACACACATGTAAATTTGATGAGTGACTTTGTCTTGTTTAAAGTCTTATGGAACAATCCGATTCATCTGACAGAAATTCAAGATAATATAATGAAATTACCTTGTCCATCTTCAACACTTCATATATATCTTCTGATGCCCACAATCTACTTTGTCTTCCAGGCTCATCAGAAGAGCTGTTTTGCGCGACTTTTTGTCCCATCTCCTGAAGCAGATCATGCATCCCCAACTCATCCTCATTATTTATTGTTAGTAAACATCTTCTCTTTAGAATGTCAATATAATGATTGACAAACGTATAACAAGTTTCCAGTGTTTCAACAACATCTTTTTTATTGCATCCTATAAAAAAACATGCAATGTCTATAAAAATATCCTGCAACAAAGGATCAACCAATTTCAATGCATCAAAGCTAATCATTAGCTTTTTCGTGACATCATTAATGGGAGCTCGTTTCAATTTGTCTCTGAACCATCTCCATCCCTCCTCAGATTGGTTGAACAAGTTAGACCCAAAAACCTCAAGAGCCAGTGGAAGCCCACCGGCATGACTAAGAATATCTTTAGAGTATACCATTAAACTGCTGACTGGTTTAGCATTTCCAAATGCATGTTTGGTGAACAGTGCCAGCGACTCAACATCATCCAACTGATTTACCCTGTATCGATATATGGGTTCCACTTCAATTTTATCTAGTATCTCTTCATCCCTTGTAGTTATAATGACTACACTACCGGAAGCAAACGGTCCTACCAAAGATTCATATTGTTTAAAGTGGTCTATATCATCAATAGTAACCAAGACTTTTGCTGAACAGATTCTATCTCTTATAAACGTAGTTCCTTCTTCAACATTGTTTACCTCGATTTTTTTATGACTCTTAAGAACATCATTAATAAGTTGTTCTTGTAAAGACACTAGGCCTTTTGATGTCTCCAAAACCTCCCTGACATTTGCTAGGAAACAGCCGCCCTTAAAGCTTCCTAGTAAGAGTTGATTATAAAGAGCTTTTGCAAGAGTTGTTTTGCCCACACCGCCCATTCCATATATACCGATCTTAATGACACCTTTTGTGTCAATGCTCAACAAATCTGTTATGCCTTTAACTCTAGAATCCAACCCAATGGGATATTTGGCTACATCCAAAGTTCTGAGACTTGTTTGGAGTAAAATCACTTCAATTATTTCATTTATAATCTCAGCTTCAGATCTATAATGCAAATTTATGATATAATAATCTAAATATCAGATTTTGAACTAGAGAATTAAACTATCATGTGCACTAAAATTAAATGTAAACAAAAATGTTAATTTCGACGATGGTCCTCCAGAACTATGTTTTCCGGACTCTTCATTTTACCTCCGAGTACCCGTGTCGGCCACTCGACACTTGGACATGGACATTCGGACTCGGACACTTATTTTAAGCCAAAAACATGTATATTTTTCAAAATGTTGCCGAGTCCGATACCTGGACATCGGACACTTCTAGCCGAGTCCGAGTAACATAGCTCCAGAACGTACCTGATGTTAAGTGTATATTTAGTACTAGTATAATTTGTAAAAACAAAGTTGATTGTGCATTTACAATAGAGAAAAATGCCCCTAAGTAGGTACTTAGGGTTTTTTAATCAAGTTGTGTCGTGTATTCACATTAAAAAGGTTTTGTATTTGGGAGCATCAAGCTCTTTACAAAAACTGAAGCTTAGGTATGTTGTTGAGGATGACTTAGTAAGTACTATGTAGAAAAACTATTATAAACATATGACTTACCTAACCAAATGCAAGTGTAAACTAATTTCTCGTATTGGAGTATCTGAATTGTTTAGTTACCTTTTTGCAGATATAGGTTTTCCTGAAAAGCCAGCAATATTTGTTAGTGTATGTCGCCACTTTTTTACTTTCTCCATCTTAGCTGCAGAACGAACTCGGCGCTCTTTGGAAACTTTTCGAAAACACCCAAGTTTAGAACGGGTTTCATGTTTCCTAAAAGCTTTTTTAAAACTCCCAGTTTGTTGCCTCACGGCAGATGGATCAACATTGTAAAATACAACAATCACCAATCTTTTCATTCTTTCGTAACAATTGTAAATCTCTACGAGCTCATCAAGGCACCAAGGTGAAGAAGCATAATTTTCGGAGAGGACAACAATATAAGTCTTGGAATCTTGAATAGCTTGGAGCAATGCATCTGAGATTACTTCTCCCGTACGTAGCTCTGGCTCATCCATAAACGTTCGGATCCCATGACTATGTAGGGCAGCGCACAAATGACTAGTAAACTTAAATCGCGTGTCTTCACCACGGAAACTCAAGAAAACGTCCCAGCTAGGAACAGAGGATGATGTTTGAGAACTTTTAGAAGGCACTGAATATGAAATAGAAGTACTTGGAATTTGAGAAATCATAGCAGCCACTAATACACAGAACACAATATTCAACAAGTTGGATGTACAATAAAATGGCAGGCAAGACTTGGCAAAAACATGGAGAAAGACTTGGTATAAGTCAACGGAACCAACCATAAACGTTGTTTTCTTTTAAAGAACGGTTTGTTTTTTCTTGACAGGCAAGTTATTAATATATCATGATTGATCTAACATTGAACATATATTTTGCTATAAAATTTTGTACAAAAAATTTGTAATAATTGATATGGGATGTTTTAATTGGGGTTCTTGATGTAAATACACGGGCACATTCCAATTAAAACCTAACATATGTCAATCAGTACAAAATTTTGTATCAAATTCTGTACATCAAATATTTTCCCAAATGTAAAGTATTTCCTAACGTATGCCTATGCTGTCCGTATCCAAGTTAGCATTTGTAAATCTTTTTTAAGACCGGTTCATCATTTACATGCCTAAACATAATTCACACTACTATGTTTCGTACTGAACCATCAACTCATAATTATTAATAATCTATCGTATAAATCATATAAAAAAATAAAATTTAAATACAAAGTTACTCATTTGACACAAAAAAATTATGAGATGGCCTATTATAAATGTAAATAAAGCCCTTATGGTATGGTATGTTGAAGAACAAAGACAAAAAGAAACACAGAAAAATTTATAAGATGACCTGGCATAAATTACTATGTTCACTGACTATATGAAATTGTACCAGGTGTACCTTTAAATCGATGTTGGTAGCTCTATATAGACCATCATGTTCAAGCCTCGAAAACTCAAGAAGAGCCCCGTGCTAATTCCATTTTGTTTTGTCCTTGATGTAATGTGTGCAAAGAACTTGTTATTAAAGTGTCTGATTAACCAGTCTAACCATGAACCTACTGCATTGCATTACTGGTAGCAATATCTGGTTGTGGCCATCTTCCGCATGAAGACGTTGCTTGCAGCTTTATTACCCTTCATAAGCAGCCTATTAAGTATCTGAGACTTACAAATTTAGTAGGACCGTTTGTTAATACGTCTAATAGGTTTTATATATTGGGTTTGGAACTGGGGTTCACATTTCTTATCACAGTCAAAAGACTAGAGCAACTCCATCTTTTCTATAGCTTGTTTTTCTGACTCTTAGTTTGGAGCCATGCCATTAGCCTCCTCTGGATGTCCTAGAACTGTCTTTCATGTATTTTTTTTGTATATTTCATGTTCTTTGTAGTTGGCGAGGTCTAGTCTCTTTAATGTGTTCCAGAAGTTCTGTTGTTTATTAGACATGGCAACATCCTTGTACATTTTTACTGGTTAACTAAAAGATCACAATAGACACTATAGTACAGTCAACTAATAGTCTGAGACCCAACTTGCCTAACACTTACCGATTAAAGAGGCAATGTGCGATAACAGCCCAAGAGTTGATTAAAAGATCAAATTAAGTGGATTCCCAGCTGAGATTGTCACAAAAATTTGTACCTATAAACAAAAAGGAATCACTTAAAAGAATGTGTGAAAAACATTCCACTCATATGGACTTGAAATAATTTGTTGTTTACCGGGGCAACTCCAACTCATGAGAAAATTGAAAGTGTAGCCAGTTCATTAGCACCGCCAGGCTACCAGCAAGACCCTTTATGTGCATCGGAAATATCTGCAACAGATCATAAATGCCCAGGATCTCAAAAAACAGAGAATTTCTCATCTCAAAAATTGAAAATAGATCTCGTGATCCTTATTAAAGTGGATTTTAGATATACGGTCTCAGTTCCAAACTATTGTACCTCATCTGATTTATTACCTCAAACATGATCACCCAAGGAACTGCTCCCATTCTAATTAAAACTGATGCTATGTAAATATGGTAATAATAGAAAACTTAGAACTAATTGCATCGTAGTTCGTACACAAGAATTTTGAAACAGAAAGTGAATGTAACAGAACAACAAAATTTGGCTATTATGAATTTACAGAGACTGCTAGTATAGGTACCCATTGAAGAATTTTTTTAGACCCTATTCACCACAATTAAAAAAGAAAAGTACAAATCAAAAAGATTGTAATCATGCAGAAGCGTAAAACACTATAATCAGAAATTACTAGTAAACACTATAAAGTGGTTGCTTCTTTAAAATACCTCCAGAAGTAACGCAGATCAGTTAGGGAACAACCAAGAAATATCCCTGTCGGTGATACCAAAAGAAGTGGTCTTCTTCCGGAACTATTGATTAGTATTACTCCAATCATAGTTATCTGAGTGTGTTACAGTTTTTGTATAATAACTGCTTTGACACAAGAAGATTGGACTGATAAAAACTCTACTTTAGCCACATCAAATGAAAAGTACTACAGTCTGCCAACCTGGATTACTGCATTAGCTAGTGTTCTAATATTGCCAGAAATGCCTGCACATAACAAACTTACCTTTAATAAGAAGAGTGGCTTAATGGCCTTTTGAGCCTCAAGGTTTGCGCGGATATAACCACCTGCCCATATGTTATAAAAGCGTTCTTTTTTGCCCCTGAAGTACTGTAAATGTACATTTTTAACCTTGGACCGAGAAAAAACCGAAGCACCTGGGAAAAAATCGGGCGGTCCAAGGTTTAAATGATACGTTTTTAGTAATTCAGAGACAAAAATGAACACTTTTGTAACACATGGCAGATAGTTATATTGGTGCAAAATTTGATGTTCAAAAGATCATTAAACCAAAAAGGATCCAAAAAGGATCAGCACGTATGAGTAAGTGAAAGTATTTCAGAAAACTTGAAAAAACTCCTACTTACCAGCTTCTGCAAAGGTCTTACTCGCATAAAAACTAATTCCTTTTATTCCTCCAAATTGTTGGAATATCATCAATCCAACAACAATCTGAACCACAATAAAATCTGAGAAAGTTGAATGATGTACATAACCTTCAACATCCGAACAAACAAACTTCAAGTTTATTGAAATTATTAAGTCAGAAACTAATATTATAGTTATTTCGATTTAGAGATAATACGAAACTGTTGGGTCCATATTAAGGGACAATGCAGTAAGGAATAAGTAAGGGTAATATAGGTTTTCAGTTTGCAGTAGAAAGAAGATGTCAGCTTGAGTCTTCATTTACTCCAATGCAGATTCATTTGCTGCACATCTACTTTAATAACAAACCATTCTAACCCTGCCAACTTCCTTGACTATAACTCTCGAGCTCTTTGCATGCCAGCATCTTTGCTGCTAGATAAGGCTAGTATTTATTCGACCAAGTGGCTAAGCATGTTGTAATAACATTAGGCAAACCTTCTGGAACGGTATCCTCAACAATTTCAAAGTAGTACGTGAAATTTTTAAATGATAACTTTAAATTATATGGCCAACCAATAACATACTCCCGCGTAAGAAAATATTTAACATTATTTAGCCAAGCTAATGCACAGATTAAACCAACAGATAAGGTCAAGACTTCTTTAATTTTATTAAGCTTCTTCTTCAAGGTACCATCTTCCTCACTCTATGAACCTTCATGCATCTGGGGTTGCACCTTCCCTATATTACTGTAGCTAGACCAGTTAGAGTTGCCAAGGTGAACATCATACATTTCTTTCCCCGAATTTCAATATCTTCTACCCCTGATTAAAAGCACGCTCCCCTGTCAATGAACTTTTCTCAATCCTTAGGGAAGAGCTAATTAAATGCAAAATCCTCGCTTGTTCATCATATCCATAAAAACTAACCACAAAACCTTAATGAAACTTAGAATGACATGCTCCACATTGATGTAACCAGAAAACAGGATACATATGTAACCGAAAGTCTGTTTATAAACAAATTAAGCACCTTCAAGGTTTTATTGAAGACTACACCTACCATGTCACTGTACAAGATTTGGCTCTGATCGACAAGCCTGTAGTTTACACATTATATCATACAGGTTAAGTTCATCAACCAATAACACCTCCCCCTTCCAAAACCATATAATGAACTACAAATCATCCTAATTTGAGGTAAAGTTGTACCTGATGTTTGTAAAGAAACATGTTAATTTCTCTGTGGTGGTCAGATTTGCCGAGTCTTGAGAACTCACCAAATTGTACAACACTCTGCCAGAGATGCAGGCAGTGAACATCTGTTTGGTTAGGAACTTTGATCAGGCTGACCTTAAACCTATAACAAACTTTGTACAAGGCCCAAACTCAATGGTTGAGAACTCCTGTAGTCCTAATATCCATAATAACTACACATTCTAATTAGAATAAGGCATCAAGCTGTATAAACATTAAAACTTGCCGATCCTTTTTCAAGTTTTACCATGGAACTACCATACTGGAGCTTCTAAAATGTTATCTTGATACATTGCAAGGAAATGAGACATTGGATTAAGCAACTCAGTTCATAAAAACACGCTGTTTAACGCTGCACGACAACTAAAGTCAGTAAACTTGCTTTAACAATTACTACTTTCATTTGTCTGCAGCTGCAAAAGTGTCTTCACTATCCATCAGAAAGACATTATGATCTAGTACATCAATAAGGCTCATATGCAATAAACGATAAGAGAATAATCTGATCATATATATACATAATTACTATCGCTACATAAGTTAAGGATTAAGGTATTGTAACATAACATAATTACAGTTCATACATAAAGTATCAGTAGAAGAATCTAGGCGAAAGTCTACAACATTCAGAGTCCAATCGTTTATCTTCCAATATATAATAAAATTTAACTATCAGATAATTTTTGAAAACACCAAGATTTAATGCTCCAGATCTAGCCAGATATAGTCGCGTCTTGTTTTTGTTTATGGCGTAGCAGTGCTATGATCATTAGCAGAATCAAGGCAGATATGTCAAATTAAACTAAATCGCATGCATTCCACTTTCTACATGTTAACCAAGTAAATGTAAAAAGAAACTGTGACCAGAAATACAATCCCGGCAACCCGAATTTTTAATTTGATGTTAATATTATTAAGTCTAACAGTAGACACATTAAGAAAAATAAAATGTGGAGACCGAAAAGGAAGGCAAGACAAATTAGATTATACAAAGTCTTGAGCAAAAATTGCTTGCTATCTGCAGCCCCGATACTTTTTCATTATCCTGATTACATGATATGTGCTTGTGTTAGCTCTAGTTAAGTTCTTAACTACATGCTAAAACCCTGAACTTGAAAAGCTCTGAAAAAACAATAATTTAAAACCAGATGTTACCAGCACAAAGTAAATTTTATATATAAAACACTATGCTATCTGTTCATATTATATTTGAAGTAAGTGTCTGATCCGGTACTAGCCTAAAAAATTGTGACACACACGCTCAACAAGGATACAATCTGAAGTTTTCTGTACAAGAGTAAATGTTGTATCTAAAGTAAGAATGTTATCACATTCATATCAGATACCCAGTGTTCCAAGATTACTTTTAGGAAACAATATGTATACTAGCCTGAAACTTGTGACCAGGAACCTAGAACTTGTCCCATTCCCTCAAAGCTGAAAAAAGCCTGAATATGAATGTCATAAATATCATGAATTTTAAATAACAATAAATTGTAAACTTATTTAATTAATATTTTTATACTAGCTACAAAGTTAGTATATAGTTGACGTTTAACATTCAGAACATATCCAGGATCTCATAGCATTTACTTTGAAGCGATTAGACTACAGGAATAGACAAAAAACTTATATAAATAGTTTTAAAACTGAACCGACTTTTATTTATAAAAAAAAGAACATAACATCCACATACAAACCAGAAACCAACTTAACTGAAACCGAAATAAAGCCGTAGGAACCTAACTACATTACTGGATTCAAATCGCAATGTTGAAGTAGTCTTGATCAAAATGATGTAATCGTACATACCCATCTTCACCTCCGCTTGAGAAACTTTTTCCATCAGGGTTGAATGCCAAAGCATTTATCGGACCAAAGTGTCCTTTCACAGTTCCAATTTTTTCTTCAAGGACCTTGTGAAAAAATTTGGCCTCAAACATCGCAGCTGCAGCACGAGAATCATTTGTAACAGACGATGCCTCCGGACCACCTCCGAGCACGACATGATCAAGCAGTGGAGAGAGTGAGACAGCATTAACCGGGCAATCAGTCTTATATGTCCTGACAAGCTTCATTGACCTTATGTCCCAAAGCTTAGCTGATTTGTCCAGGGAACCAGTAAGTAAATGTGAACCGTCAACTGATTTTATAAGTGATGTAACAGCTTTTTGATGACCGGTTTCCTTATCTGACTCATTAATCAGTGTCATTGTCTCAACGTCCCAGACACGAACAGCACCATCACCACCAGTTAATATGGTCCTATTTAAAGGTCCCCAAACAGCTCTGTTACTTCTTCCTCCAGGTGAGAATTCGATCACAGAATCACCGCATTGTTCACTAGGATCGCTAGCAATGTGTTTGACATGAATAGCAGAAGGCAATCCTGTACTAAAGGAGTCTGTTGCAATGACAGCAAGCTTGTCTCCAACACTAAATTCCACTGATTTCGCAGTGGATTTAAATTGAAAAGTAAACAGCTCTGCCCCAGCTTGAACATCCCATAGCTTTGTTGTTTGATCCGCACTTGCAGTTATCAACAGTTTTGAATCCCCTGTATCAGATGCATATTTCAGTTCAAATCATGCGTAGATAACAATTTAATACAATTTATTTGATGTCACATTTATATATAATATATCTGTCAGTCGTTTGACTTCTTGCATGAAAATTTAGGGCTAAATTACCAACAAAAAAACGTTACAGATTTCGAATAAAAATTCAAAAGGTGTATTGAATTTAGAGTGTATAGAAATTTAACAACTAAAAGATGTCTGGTGGCTATGAGTAATGGTAACAAAGCATACACACTACATAGATCTGACTCTAACAACACCTTCAAAAACAGACAAAATTAATGTAACTGAAATTGTTATTACTGAAATGAATAATTCTATGTTCTGAAGATTAAGTAGCTAAAAATATCAGGGAAGCACAGGGCCAACTATTGCCTACTGTGGCTCTTACGGCCTTAGGCTGAGACCTTTATCACTTACCATTAATCAACACTTTTTCTATTTGTGATCAGGTTAAACTCATCAAGAAGGTAGTCACAATCCACATCTAACTTGATGTGCTGCTCAATAAAGGGGACGGAAGCTCTAGTGTTACTCTCAACTTTCAATACATTATGTAGAATAACTATGTCTGGAATTGATATAAAATATGTGACACGGAAATCAAATTGGCACATCTCGCAACAACAGAATGCATCCAAGTCAAAATTTAGTGAAAGAATTGTCAATCTTATGCCTAATCCCGCACAAGAAGTCTCAAATCGCATATACCAGCCATCACGCCTTACAATATCCCTTTTACAAGTTCAAAATAAATTCAGACCATTAAATACAATAACCATAAAAAACCCATTTAATAAAGTCGTATATGCCAACAAATGGTTAGGGCAGCCCCTTGCCGAACGTCAAGAGTTCAACTCCTCCTCATGTGTTGTGTGCATGTGTATTTAATTAAAAAAAATAGTCGTATATCTCACAATCCAGAATATACCGAGTGTTATAACCACAAATCCGACAAAATTGCAAATCCACTATAGCTATATTGGAAATTTAAGGGGCGAAGAGTGCATAGAAAATTAAATCAAGTGCACGTAAAATAAATGAATGATTATATGCATGCAGGTGACACTAGAGAAATTAATAAGAGGGGAGAAAGAAATACATGAAACATCGCAACACCAAACAGCACCAGTGTGGCCATTGTAAGTGCCTAAAAGCTTTCCAGTATCAGCATACCAAACGGCTGGGGTTCTGTCTCTTGCGCAGGAGAAAAGCACGTCACCCTCTCTGTTATATTTCAGGTACGTTAGTGGCCTTTCGTGTCCTTTCATCAAAATTGGCCTCATTCTTCTTGATTGATTTTCCAAAAACCCTACGCGATTTGATTGAAGTAGAGAAGAAAGGCAGAGAGTAAATAGAACTTACAATGACAAACCCTACGCCCTCCCCCCCGTGATATGTATTTAAAAGATTTCCTTTTTTATTTATAATTGCAAATTTAATATTGTTTTCCTTTACCCCAAGTAAATAAATCATTGTTCTCTTGGGATTCTGTTTTTACGATTCTATTCCTTTTACGATTTTTTTTTTAATTTAATGAAAAAACGGCTTATTAATCAATTAATCAAAGTGCAAACATGTCCGTCACGGTTAATCAGGTTAAAATATGGATTTTCAAAAAATTAATTGAATCGCGTAAAAATTCGGCCAAGTCAGATCACAAATTAGAAAAATCAGTCAAAATTCAGAAAATTTTAAAATTCAAAAAAAAAAATCATATATCGATTTATTGATTTTTTTGGTTGGTTTGTTATCCTCATTTACGACCATTAGATTTTTCTAATCAAGTGATCAAGAACATTCGATTCAAATATTAAAAGAATATACATTACTAAATCTACTAGGTTCGAACCCCACCAACAACAAATATTTATATTATTATTAATATAATATTAAAACTCTCAGGTTCAAATCCCACCAACAACAAATATATATATATATATTATTATTTATACACTACCCAAGATTTAGGTTTGAATCCCGCCAATATCAAATATTTTTATTTTTATTTATAAATATGCTAATAAAATAATGATCCAAAAAAATTATAATAATTTTAAATAATATAAAAATATTGATGAAGACTCGTGCATCGCACGGGTTGTAAAACTAGTATACAAAGTAGCAGTATTAGGTACTAATTCTTAAGTAGTAAGTAGCAATTATTAGGCATAAATTACTTAAATATTATGTCTCGGATTTTTGGATTTATGTTACAAACTAGCATAATAATTTGTGTGAGGCATGAGTTATTTTTTAGCAATGTTTCATAATTTAGAGAGTATGATTTTTGAACTTCATTTTGCGCAGGTCTTGTTTGAAAATAAAATATGTATTGTTCTTCATTATTTATTTAAAGTGTACGAAAAATGTCACTCAAAACAGTTTATACTCAATGATTGTGCAAACCGTTGGGTGATGAAATATTGTGCAGTAATTATAATTTTTTCTTTTCAGGTTTTGATGATTCTGATAATGATAAATATTTTTGGGTATATGTGATTTATGAGTTAACTAGATTAGTACATGTGCCTTCGCACAGTTATTGTTAGATATTGAATGCTGTTAGGTCTCAATATGTTTGTAGAAGGGGGGTTGAATACAAACAATACCGTTTAATCGAATAAAATGCGGAATAAAAAAGTGAAACAAAATTCAAGTTAAATAAAATTATTATTAAACTTGAAAGGTGTTACAACAACGGTATCGTTTACAAGGGATTAATCTCAAATCAATTATCACAAATCTAGAATAAATTCGACATGAACTTTTTCTATTTTTGCAATAAAAAGATCAAATGCTAAAAGCGATTTAAGATTTAGTTCTAGGAATTTCGATCCGCTAGATAGTTACACAAGAACAAGAAAGGTATTTCTAGTGGATTAGATTTAACAATAAATACTGGAAATAAATGATCTGTGAATATGCAATAAGTTCTCTGCAGGTTTTCTTTTTGTTCTGTGTTCTTCTGTATGATATTCAATGCTCTGCTACTCTTGAAAAACAGCTGCTGTGTTTTTAAATAAAGAATCCTGTGATTTTTAACTGGCAAGACAATCCATTTAGCTTAGCATGACAATCCTTTGAACTGGTAAGACTTTCGGTAGGACTATCAATTGAACTGATAGGATTTTCGGCAAGACAATCTAAATGCACTAGCATGACTTTCGGTATGACTATTGATTGTCATACCGATTGTCTTGCTAATACAAAAGATAGTCTTGCTGGATTAAAACAGATTTTAATCAAATAATAATTCTGAATTAATTAATCAATTAATTTAATTAATCAATAAATTAATCTTTGCAGATTGAATTTATTTTCTTAATTAATTTATATGACTTAATTAATTAATAGAGAATTAATACTAATCTTGAGCAACAACCATTCTTCTGAAAATCTTCTGAAAATCACTGTCAATTATGAATCAATTCCACCACTTCAATGTTGACACTCGATGTACTGTCTGGTTCATGAGTGACTAACTTCCGTGACGTTTCTTCATGCCTTGACCTTGATACTCTTGATTTTCTTCAGACTAAATCCTTGTAATTAATTGATACCCTGACAAGATCTCCGTCACTTCATTAAATCCACAATCTTGATTTATATCACTGAGCCTTGATCAATTTCTTGAGCTTCTTCCAGTGAATTAAGTCATCAAGTTTGTAGAAGAACAATGTTACTTAATCCTTTGACATATGTTACTCTGAGAGATCTCTCTGACGATAGAACACTATTTACTTGTTACATCCTTATTTGAGTTGAGTTAAATCCTCGAATAAACAAATAGGCTATGACATATGCCTTTCAATCTCCCCCTATTTGTTTGTTAGACAATAACAACAAATACCTAGAGGATAACTCAACTAACAAATAAGAAAAAGATATAAACAGTAATGCAAAGTAAATAGCAGAAAAGTTCTGGATTATATTTAACATTTTCCAGATTCCAAAAGAAATTTACAAGTGAATACAAGATAGATGTTCCTCTAGCCTGAACATATAACTACATTAGTCTATCTTGATTCATAAAGCTCTAATCATATTACATTGAGTTTTGAGCTAATTGAATTCAGTTGTCTTCTCTTCCGACTTCACCTTCTTCCAAATCTTGAAGCAACTCCTTGTCAAAGACATGATCTTTTTCTGAAGTAAAGCTTTCTGGTCTAACTGGTTGAACTCCAACTGTCTTTAGCTTATTCTTGAGTTGATTGTACCTTTTAATATTCTTTTCACAATAAGCTTGAATCAGATCAGCTGCTTGAGTTTTCAACATGGATGAATATCCAGCAGCTCTTAAGTGATGTTCCGTCCAGACCAGATGCTTAGCTGAGTAGTCTTTAAGAGATTGTGAATCGAGCTGGCAGATTTGAAGACAGTCAGACTTAAAGAATCTTACCTGATGAGGATTGTTGACCACTTGAGGACTAGCCCTGCTGGCAAACTCTTTGAGCCTTTCTCGAAGAACTTCATTCAATTCTGAGCTTCTTTTGACTTTGTTGAGAAGAACCCAAATCTCTGACAAAGAACGATTCTCAAACAGATGAAGTGACACCTTGAAAGATCCTTCGCTCTGACAATATACAAATATGCTCATCTCATTTAGGGATCTGTCAAAGGCAGTTGTGATCCTTGAGACTTCAGTCTTTATAGCATTCATGTACATGTCATTGTTTGGATTATAGATCTCCAGCTTGTCCAGAAGATGTAGAAACTGTCTATCATTGTTTGTGCTCAGCTGAGGCATATCAAGTACTCTCCTAGCTTCATCCCATTTTTCACCAATCTTCAGTCTGACATCTCTTCTCCTTTCTTGAGCTTTAATGTCATGAAGACGTTGCTTTTGAAGAGCTTCTGTTCTTTGGATGTCTTTCCTCATGTCAATGATCTGGGATACCTTTTTGAGTTCAGCTTCTTTTCTTTTCAATTCTGACTGCTGTTGCTGAAACTCTTTCTCAAACAGAGGATCCACTGGAGCTTCCTCTTCCCATTCTCCAAAATCGCTTTCCTCCTCAGCTTCAAAGAAACCATCTTTATCTTCCAAGACTGGTTCAGTGGGAACGTCACAAATATCAAAGTCATCTTGTTCTCCACTATAGTAGATATCATCAGGCTTCCCTGTGCCTCCAGCAGACGAATCTTTTTCTTTTCCCTTTTCACTTCTCCCTTTCTTCTCCCCCTTAATTGAGGAATCCTCTACAGACTTTCCCTTAGATCCTCCATGACCTCCATCTCCTCCCGAGCCTGAGCCTCCACCAGACGGCCCTTCAAAGAAAGTCCTTTGTTCTTCATTAGGGCAGTGAGAATTTTTGATCATGTAGTACAGGTGCTTCATCCCTTCATTCAGATGTTCCATGCCCGTCTCTATCTTCAGAAATCTGGAAGAATCTAGTGAATGATTCATTTCAACCAAGTCTTCAAGAGAAGTCATTCTTGTATGTAGAGAGCAGAAGTTTGAGATGTCGTCAGCTGATAACGTTGGAGATGCCTGGATTGAGTTAAGCTTTGGTACAACAGATGTCTTCAAATCTGATATTTCAGTCCTGATGAGAGCCAGCTGATTATTGATAGAGGTGGAAGAAGAAAACCGTTCAACCACTTGTGCTTTGAATGATTTAGCTTCAGCCTGACTTTTTGCAAGTTGTTCCTTGAGATCAGCAATTTGAGCTAACAGATTTTCAGTGTTTGTGTCTGTGTGTGCGCTCACCTGAATATCTCTCCTGTTTAATTCACCCAACTCACGTGCATGTGTATCTCTCAATATAATTGCTCGTGAGGAGTCTTCCTGATGCTGATCTTCTGTACCTGAATTTAAAATCACCCTAGCCTCTTCAAGAGAGGTCAGTGGTGGTGCAATGGGAATTCGCGAGTCCCGATCCTCAGTCAAACCTATCTTTTCATGTGAAATAGATGTCTGAATTGCTTCAGGGATAGATTTACCGAGTTTCCCTCCATTTTCTCCAGATAAATCTGCGAGTGGAGAATTCCGTGAGGGAGCCAGAGGTGTTGCATCTGGGAGGGGAGAAAATGACTCTATTAAAGGTGGCTGAGAGTCAGATTTTCCCTCAGAAGCATGTGACTGCTCTTCTGCCGTAACTATGGCAGGCACTGTAACCGACTCAATGTGCACTCCTCGCTCCGTGTCCTGAGTATCATCTACTGGTCTGTATACTTCCATTGTGAGTAATGGAATTGTGCTTGACTCAGTACAGGATTCCATGGCCCTATGGCGAATTTCAATAGATTCATCCTGTTGCGAGAATGTTTCTAGTAACTGTTCAGTGGCCATTTCAAAGTCCATGTCCTGTTGGGAGGACAAGGATGGGCTTTCAGATGCCTCAGTAAATGTTCTTCTTTTCTTGGGTGGAGGCAGAGCTGAGGGTTCATTCACATCCACTAACATACTACTTCCTACTAACCTTCTAGGCAACATTTTAGACAGTGGGGGAGAGGTTGAGATAGGTTGTGACTCTGTGTTTGGCTCTATGACCTGGGATTGAAGCTGTGGTTCTACAACTTCATGGTCAGTCCTATCAACCACTGGGGGTCTTTCCACAAAAGTAGGAATAGGTTGAGTTTGAGGAATTATTACCTGCAGAGGAAGAGCATCTGATGTTTGAGTCTGGGTGGTTTGAACCACTGGAGGTTGAGCTTGCTGTTCATGATCGGGAAGATTGAAGATAGGTAAAGGAATCTAAGTGGCCATGAAAGCAGATACAAGTACTGGAACTTGAATGAATTTGAAAGTTGTGTCTTGGCGGGTGTAAATCTTTTGCTTACTGGAGGAGGTTCGGTTACTGAGGAGTTAGCAAAAAAGGCTTTATGCTCAGGTGAGAGAATATGTTCTGCTATGAGCATGAGAAAATGAGCATAGTAGCACGAGACCCTACGATTTGTAGAATGATCACGTAAAGCAGTAGTGAGACGTCTCAAAAGAATGGGTAAAAGTAGTTTGCCAAAATTGATCCTTTGATTGAAAACAACCGCAAGACCAATATACTGCAGAGTGGAAGTAATGTTGTGAAAGTTGGATTTAGTGCAGTTGGCAAACACTTTAGAAAGAGTATCGAAGAAAATGTCCCATTCAGAAACCAAATTAGATTTAGACAACTTGGTTAAATTAATCACCCCCTGATAGTGAATAGCATGGAAAAAGTTTGAAATATCATTTTCAGAGGGCAAATTACAGAAATTGTCCATAGGAAAATTTAACGCTCGATTGACGACTGTTTTATCAACTACATACTGTGTGTTTGCCACGGTGAATGAAAAAAATTTAAAATCATCGGCCACAGTAGAGGTTGTGCAAATCAGTCTGAGCAGATCAACATTTAAAATCATATTTGATTTAATAGCAGAGCTAACAATCGAATGGTCATTTAAAAATCTAATCCACGGCTTAAATTTTTCTACATCACATTTATCTGGATTAAAATAACCAACAAGATTATGCGAAACAATTTGGAAATTGAGAGCCATTTTAAATATAATAATAAGACACACACTTTCAGAATTTTAAGAGTAATATTAAGAAAATTTGAATTAATTAAATTAATTTAATAATTCGAATTAAATCAATTATATTCAAAAATTTAGAAAGAAATGTATGTCGTTAAAGTTCTTAACTCACAAAAGCAGATTTAAAAAACGCACAAGACACCAAACAAAATTAAATAGAATTACCCAAAATCAAACAAACACAAACTGATTTTTTTTAACAAAAAAATCGACAGCACTTCTGTATATATATACGTGTATGTATATATCACAGGAGTGATGATTTTTGTATGCTGAGTAAAAACTCGAGCAGGGAAGACAATGGAGGCTGATTGAGTTTGATCGAATAGAGAGAGAGAGAGAGAGAGAGAGAGAGAGAGAAAAAAAATGAGAGAAAAAAACTGATGGAATTTGAAAGAGTACTGAGTGAATTAGAAAATAAAACAGAAAAAAAATATTAAGTAGACAACTGGTATGACAATTCGGGATAGTCTTACCGATTGTCATACCGATAGTCATACAAGGCAAATTGAGAAAACAAAACAAACAAACAAACAAAAAAAAATATTGTAACAATATAACTGGTATGACAATCTGATAGTCATACCGATTGTCATACCAGTACAAAATAAAACAAAAAATATCTGATATTAATTTTATTACTGGCATGACAATCAATAGTCATACCGATTGTCTTGCCAATTATAAAATTAAACTGAATTAAAAATAAACACTTATATGTACTGGAATGACTTTCAGCAAGACAATTTCAATTGTCTTGCCGATTGTCATTCTAGTATAAAATAAATTACATATTTATATAAATATACTGAAATGACTTTCAGCAAGACAATTTCAATTGTCTTGCCGATTGTCATTCAAGTATCAAATTAAAACAAACAAATGTATATAAATATTATAAACCAAATATTTATAGTTTTTAACAAAAACAAATACAAACAGTTTTTTTTAACAAAAACAGAACATATATATATATATATATATATATATATAAAATTACAGAAAACTACAATAAATACTAATATAGATATGGCAGAAAATATTTACACAATTAAAATATTTCAGAGATAATTATATTTTCAGTCCAAAAATAGATTTCTTTTGAATTTTAGCAAATAAAATTTATAGAAAAATATTTTTAGAGAAAATAAAATATTCTGAGACATTAAAATTAACAAGTTAAGTAAATAAATAAGATAAGATAATAAAAATTACATAGAAATAAGCAAGAAATTATGGAAAATGATAAAATAAATTTGCAAATGAATTTATGAAAAATTCATTTGTAAATTTACTCAAGAACAGATTTCAGATATTCACAAGTTTAATCACTAAAGCTATTCAACATACCCAATTTACCAACTAATTTGGTAAATGTGGATTCATCAAGAGGTTTAGTGAAAATATCTGCTATTTGTTCTTCTGTTGGAACAAAAAATAGTTCAACAGTACCATTCATGACGTGCTCTCTAATAAAATGATACCTGATGTCAATGTGCTTGGTCCTTGTATGCTGCACAGGGTTGTTGATGATGGCTATTGCACTTGTATTGTCACATAGAATAGGTATTTTGTTCAATACAGAGCCATAGTCCCGTAGATAATTCCTAATCCACAAGATCTGAGCACAGCAGCTTCCAGCAACAATATATTCAGCCTCGGCCGTTGAATTTGAAACTGTTTGTTGTTTCTTGCTATATCATGAGACTAGTCTGCTACCTAGGAATTGACAACTCCCTGAGGTGCTTTTCCTATCAACAACACTTCCTGGATAATCTGAATCTGTATATCCAACAAGGTTAAAACCAGATTCTTTAGGGTACCAAATACCTAGATTTGGTGTTCCCTTAAGATATCTTAAGATTCGTTTAACAGCAACGAGATGAATATCTCTAGGATCCACTTGGAACCTTACACATAAGCATGTAGCATACATAATATCTGGTATACTTGCAGTAAGATAGAGTAACGAGCCAATCATACCTCTGTAGCTTGTGACATCTACCTTAATGGAGTTTTCACATGGTCCAAGCTTGACAGCTGTAGTTGACGGAGTCCTTGCTGATGCAGAATCCTCTAGATTGTACTTTTGAGGAGTTCCTTGAGATACTTGGATTGACAAATAAAAGTTCCATCTAACCTTTAATTTACTTGTAGTCCAAGAAAGAACTTCAGCTCTCCCATCATGCTCATTTCAACTTTGCTGTGCATTAACTTAGCAAATCTCTAACAGAGATTATCATTACTAGACCCAAATATTATATCATCCACATAGACTTGGACTAATATAGTATCATTCTTATGCTTTTTAGAAAAGAGAATTTTGTCTATGACACCTCTAATAAAGCTATTTTCAATAAGAAATTCAGAGAGAGTGTCATACCATTTTCTCGGAGACTGTTTGAGTCCATAGATAGCCTTGAAAAGAAAGTAGACAAAATCTAAATGATCCGGATCTTCAAAACCAGGAGGTTGCTCTACATATACCTCTTCATCCAGCTTTCCATTCAGAAAGGCACTCTTGACATCCATTTGATAAACTTTAAAGTTAGAGAATGCTGCAAATGCCAGAAATATCCTGATGGCCTCTAGTCTAGTCACTGGAGCATAAGTTTCATCATAATCAATGCCTTCAGCTTGAGAATACCCTTTAACTACCAGTCTTGCTTTGTTTCTTGTAACCACACCATCTTCATCTAGTTTATTCCTGAATACCCACCTAGTACCAACAGCTTTCTTGTGTGTAGGTCTAGGTACCAGTTTCTAGACTTGTTGATGTTAAAAGTGATTGAGTTCATCTTGCATAGCAATCACCCAATCTGGATCAGTCAGTGCTTCCCCAATCTTCTTAGGTTCCATCTCAGAAAGAAATCTTGAGAACAGACACTCATTTTGAGTAGCACGTCTAGTTCTGACTCCAACATCTGGATCACCAATAATCAACTCAAAAGGATGAGTTTTATTCCATACAGTCTGTCTTGGAAGATTTGATCTTGATGATTTGCCTTGAAATTCATTGGGATGTTGTGTCCTACTAGTTGATCCTTCAACATCTCCCCCTGAGTTGTTGCCATGTTGACTTGAAGATTCTCCGTCAGTAGCAGTGGTATCTCCATTGTTGCCAAAGTTTCCATCACCATTACCTTGAGTATCATCATGATTAATAGGTTCTTCACCAGCAACAACCTCAGGTTCTTGACCATGTTCTGATTCTGAATCTGACATATCATCAAACTTCAGTTTCTTAGAAGGATCTTCAGTTTGGATACTAGGGAGTTTAGTGTCATCAAATGTAACATTGACACTTTCAGTTACTTTGTGTTGATCAATGATATACACTCTGTATGATCTTCTTCCATATCCAACAAAAATACCCTCATATGCCTTTGTCTCGAATTTACCACGACGATCATCTCCATCCTTGAGCACGAAGCATCTGGCACCAAATACATGAAAGTATTTGATAGAAGGTTTCTGTTCATTCAAAATCTCATAAGGAGTTTTCATGAAGTCTTTGTTGATTAGAGTTCGATTCTGAGTATAACATGCAGTATTGACAGCTTCAGCCCAAAAGTACATTGGAAGACCTGATTCACTTAACATCGTTCTTGCAGCTTCAATCAATGTACGATTCTTCCTTTCTACCACTCCATTTTGCGGAGGGGTTCTAGGAGCTAAAAATTGTCTGGTAATCCCTTTGTCTGTACAGAATCCATTGAGAAGTGAATTCTTGAATTCTGTTCCATTATCTGACCTTATTGCTCTAACAGGGACATTAGAATCTAACTCGATCAACTTGATATGATCAATCACAACTTGTGGTGTTTCATCCTTAGAGTGAAGGAATAAAACCCACGTATACTTGGAATAGTCATCAACTATCACAAGACAGTAACACTTCTTTGACATCGAAAGGACATTAACTGGTCCAAATAAATCCATGTGCAATAATTGCAGAACACCAGTTATGGAGGATGTGTCAGTGCCTCTGTGACTTGCTTTCTTTGACTTTCCTTTCTGGCAAGCCTCACATAGTCCTTCTAGGGAGAATTCCAGCTGAGGCAGACCTCTGACCAATTCTCTTTTGACAAGAGAATTCATTGTTTTGAAATTGAGATGAGAAAGTCTCTTGTGCCATATCTAACTCTCATCTGACGATGCCTTTGCATAGAAATAATTGACTTCAGGATTGCTTTCAGAGTTCATGTCAGCTACGAACAGATTTCCTTTCCGGATTCCCATCAAGGAGGGTTTTTCACTTTTCTTGTGCAGAATCTGACACTTTAGCTTGTCGAATAAAACATTGTAGCCGTTGTCACAGAACTGACTAATGCTAAGCAGATTGTGTTCAAGTCCTTGCACAATATACACATTTTCAATGATAACATTTCCAGCTAGCAAACAGCCATATCCCTCAGTTAAACCTTTGCTGTTATCTCCAAAGGTAACCACTGGGCCAGCTTTCTCAACCACATTTGATAGCAGGGCTCTATCTCCGGTCATATGTCTTGACGATCCGCTGTCAAGAATCCACACTACCGGTTGTACCTGTTTAATGCCCTGCAATACAAATGGATTAGACCTTCTTCGGAACCCAAGCTTGGCTGGGTCCGGCATACTTGTAAAATTGGCCTTTATCAGGCAAAACAACATTCTTAATTTTAATGTTCTCAATTTTCTCAATGACTGGACATTTGACCTTGTGAACAGCCTTGACAAATTTCTGTTTAGGCTTAGGCACAAATGTCTCCTTTCTAGCTTTAGGAGGACTAGCAGTCTTAGACCTATCATGCTTCCTATTATTCACATGCTGACGAGGAGAAGTCTTATCATTAGAAACATGCTTACCATTAAAATAAGCATACATCAAATTAAAAGCACAAGACATACAATCAGGAACACCACATGCTTTATGAGAGGAATTAACAATAGGCAACTTATGCATGGTAGACATGGCATTTGTGTTATCCAACTCATGTGTGTCTGAGTTAGTCTCAGTTTCTTTCACAACTTTGACTGGAACCTTTGACACACTTGACTTGGAAACAGCTTTCTCATTAGCATGATCTTCAGCACAGATTTCTTCTTGAATAATAAATGAGGTCTCATCAAATGGTTCAGCAATTGATTCTTTATAGAGGGGTTCATCAACACCCTTAAGCACATGTGGTACTTTCCTGCCTTTAGCACATACATGAGGAGGGGAGTTTATGCCTAATTTTCCAATAGCAACATTGTAATCATAACCTATTCCAGATGTTTGATTAACAGCTTGCTTATTGTAAAACTCTTTGGACTTCGAACAAGAATTAAAGTAAGCTTTAACCTTAGCCTCAAGACCGGTGATCTTGTCTTTGAGAATAGTTTCGAGTTGTCTATAACAGTCAACTCTATTCTCTAGAAAAGATATTTGTTCTTTTAATTTATCTTGATTAATGTGCACAAGTCTTAATTCATTGACCTCTTTCTCAAGGTCTTTGATTTGTTGATTTAACATTTCATTATCACGACGAGCACAATCTAAGGAACCTCCTAGATGATAAACTAATTCAGCATCAGTAAATTTTACCTCTTTTCTTGACGATGAGGTGTTTGCATCACTAGCCATGAGAGCAAGATTCCCAACTTCTTCATCTTCACTGTCAGTATCATCCCAGCTTCTTCCCTTTGCCAGGTAAGCCCTTTCAGATTTACTCTTCTGATTAGAATCGTAAGAGTTCTTCCTAACTTGTTTTGGCTTCCTGCATTCTGTGGCAAAGTGTCCCAACTCATTGCAGTTGAAGCATCGAATGGTGCTTCGATCAACCATCCCTGTTTTATACCCACCACTGCTGGTGTTAGAGGATGAAGATCCACCTTTCTGGAATCTGTTGTAGTTGGACTTGTACTTGAACTTGGGATTCCTTTTGAATCTGACATTTGAGAATCTCTTGACAATCAGGGCCATTGACTCATCCTTCAATTGCTCCAGTTCTTCCAAGGAATAAAAATCATCTCCTGATTGATTTGTAGTAGGAGGATCAAATTCTGCTACTATCACATTTTCTTCAACCTTGGAAGACTGTACCATTCTTTCTGACTGTTGAGATTGTTGTTGATATTGTGGTTGTTGTTGTTGTTCATCAGCTACTAGAGCAGTAGACGTGCTGACCACTCTTCCTTTCCCGTAAACTTCCTTCTGCTGAATCTGCTCCAACTCATAAGTCTTTAACACACCATAGAGCCTTTCCAAAGAAATCTCACTCAGATCTCTTGCTTCTCTTATGGCAGTGATTCTATGTTCGAGATGAGTTGGCAGTGTTAAAAGGAACTTTTTGTTGACCTCCCTGATGGAATAATATTTACCATTAATGTTCAGGTTGTTGATCAATGCATTGTACCTTTCAAACACTTCAATGATTCCTTCTCCTGGATTGGATTTAAAGTATTCATACTCAGAGGTTAGGATTTCTAATTTATTCTCCCTAACTTCCTCTGTGCCTTCATTAATAACCTTAATAGTTTCCCAGATGTGTTTGGAATCTTTACAGTTCATCACATGTCTATTCATCAAGGGATCAAGGGAATCTACTAAAATTAATTGAAGGCTAGCATCCAGGGAGGCTTCTTCTTTTTCAGCAGGAGAAAAATCTTCAGGATCTTTCACATAAGTTCTTGCTTTGGTAATCACCACATCATTTTCTATTACCTCTGGTTCAATAACCATCGGAATTTTAGGACCCTTATTTAACACTTCCAGATATTTGGAATTTATAACTTGTAAAAACAATAGCATCTTCTTCTTCCACATAACATAATTTTCTTTATCGAATAGTGGAATTTTAACGGTTCCAACTTTTTGTGTAGTCATTATGAATTTTTGAGTAAATAAAAATTCAAGGAGTGAAAGAATTACAAAAGTCTAGGATCTTGATTTGTTCGTTAATCAGAAGGCTCTGATACCAATTGTTAGGTCTCAATATGTTTGTAGAAGGGGGGTTGAATACAAACAATACCGTTTAATCGAATAAAATGCGGAATAAAAAAGTGAAACAAAATTCAAGTTAAATAAAATTATTATTAAACTTGAAAGGTGTTACAACAACGGTATCGTTTACAAGGGATTAATCTCAAATCAATTATCACAAATCTAGAATAAATTCGACATGAACTTTTTCTATTTTTGCAATAAAAAGATCAAATGCTAAAAGCGATTTGAGATTAAGTTCTAGGGATTTCGATCCGCTAGATAGTTACATAAGAACAAGAAAGGTATTTCTAGTGGATTGGATTTAACAATAAATACTAGAAATAAATGATCTGTGAATTTGCAATAAGTTCTCTGCAAGTTTTCTTTTTGTTCTGTGTTCTTCTGTCTGATATTCAATGCTCTGCTACTCTTGAAAAACAGCTGCTGTGTTTTTAAATAAAGAATCCTGTGATTTTTAACTGGCAAGACAATCCATTTAGCTCAGCATGACAATCCTTTGAACTAGTAAGACTTTCGGTAGGACTATCAATTGAACTGATAGGACTTTCGGCAAGACAATCTAAATGCACTAGCATGACTTTCGGTATGACTATTGATTGTCATACCGATTGTCTTGCTAATACAAAAGATAGTCTTGCTGGATTAAAACAGATTTTAATCAAATAATAATTCTGAATTAATTTAATTAATCAATAAATTAATCTTTGCAGATTGAATTTATTCTCTTAATTAATTTATATGACTTAATTAATTAATAGAGAATTAATACTAATCTTGAGCAGCAACCATTCTTCTGAAAATCTTCTGAAAATCACTGTCAATTATGAATCAATTCCACCACTTCAATGTTGACACTCGATGTACTGTCTGGTTCATGAGTGACTAACTTCCATGACGTTTCTTCATGCCTTGACCTTGATAGTCTTGATTTTCTTCAGACTAAATCCTTGTAATTAATTGATACACTGACGAGATCTCTGTCACTTGATTAAATCCACAATCTTGATTTATATCACTGAGGCTTGATCAATTTCTTGAGCTTCTTCCAGTGAATTAAGTCATCAAGTCTGTAGAAGAACAATGTTACTTAATCCTTTGACATATGTTACTCTGAGAGATCTCTCTGACGATAGAACCACTATTTACTTGTTACATCCTTATTTGAGTTGAGTTAAATCCTCGAATAAACAAATAGGCTATGACATATGCCTTTCAAATGCTAAGAATGTAACACATGGGGTGAATGTGTTTCTTAGATTTTTCTTTGTTTTAAGTTTTTTGGATTTTGGTTTGAATAAAGCAGTTATAGAAATGTAGAGATATTGCAGTAAGCATAAATGACACAAACACGCAATATCAAAAACTCGCTTAATTGCATTAATTAAGTTTGTTTTGCTACAAATTATGTGTTCTTAAGAAAATAAGAATTCAGCTTCTATCTTGAGAGAGTATAAGAAAATCCAGATCTATTTTTTTACTTGTGAATTAAGGACTCGTGCATGCTTTATAGACTAGCAGCATGGGTTTACAAAACTTGCACTAAAAAGTACTGAACCAATTTCTAAAGCAACCTTTTTTCTATTTTCATTTCTGACTTAGCAAATCTGTGCAAAATCTTGCAGGTCTGTGACCACCCTTTGTCCAGTTAATATTGGCCCTTGATCTTGTATTCTTCAAGTTGTTTTGTAGACTTTTCAATTCCGTGAATGAATTTTTTGTTGACTGATAATCTTAAATCTTGAATTTGTCTATATTCTGCATTTGAGAAGTATGTCAAGATCTCCAATTTTTTCTATAGATAAGTGACATCTCGATAAGTATAATAACTTATCGAGATCTCTGAGTTCTCTATAGGTATACTTGACTTGTCGAGGTCTCTAGTTCCTTACATATGAAATGACTTGTCGATGTGTCTGAGATCTCTACATGTAGAAATAACTTGTTGATATCTCTGAGATCTTTATATACATAATTTGACTTGTCGATATCCTGAGATCTCTATATAAGAAAATGACTTATCGATATCTCCAATCCTTCGCATCTTCATTTGACTTGTCGATATCTCTGAGTTCTCTACATGCAGAAATGACTTGTCGATATCTTCAATTTTTTACATCTCCATTTGACTTGTCGATATCTCTGAGACTTTTCTATAAGCCATTTTGAATTTCTCTACAAGTCATTTTTGGACTTTTCAATATAACCTGATCTATGACTTGTCGATATCTTGACTTAAAAAATTTTTAATAGAACAACTTTATTCAACTCCAAGCTTCTACATCTTTTCTCTGAGGCATGATCATGGCTTGATCTTTTTCAAGAGTTTATTCCTTAGCTTGAATCTGTTCATAGAAAACCCCTAGTCTAATCTTCTAATCATTTTTACAAACTCAAGAAATACCATTACAGAATATAAAATTGATTATCAAACAACTAAATCTTAGGATTGTCAATTTGACTTAGTCTTGTTATTGTACAAGCATGTCTTGCACAACAGTTGTCATCAGATTATTATTTATTTTTTTAACATAATAAATATTAAGTAATTTTTTAAGAATTGGAGGAGGATCTTTTAACAGGGGGAGTTGTACTTTTCCATGCATACAACATAAAGAAAAGGTAGGTGTAGATAATTTTCTATATTTTCCAACTCTCTCTTCATACCACATCAAAGCACCACATTTGTCACACATCCATATTGGATCTCCAATATCCCAATATTCTCCTTCACATTTAAAAGTAACAAAAAAAAATCCACCAATTATATATAATTTAGACATACATAATATAAACAAATATACTATATATGTATATATATAATAGTACGACAACATACCTTGATCTGTTGAAACAACATATCCTTCTTCGACAGTTCCTAAAATATTAAAAGTATTGAATTTTTCATTATAATTTTTATAAGGTATTGACAGTTGAACATTTTAAGAAATATGTATTCACAAATATATGCAAATTATAAAAAATTAAATATTACACCTGATTACAAACTAAACCTAAAGGCTCTGAAGTAATTTTCAAAGAGTTTTCGTCCTCATGTCTTTCATTTGCACACTCATCAATATTATGACTTGATGATTGGACAATGACTTGCTCACATCTTGCATTCGAATTAAAACCTGAATTTGAGTATCTTGACAAAGGTGTGATGGGCAACACTGAAAAATAATTTTCATCTTTTAATAAGAATGAAAGGCAGTAACTTTTCATAGCTATATATTTTAACTCTAAATGATAAAATTAAATTTAAACATACTTTTAGTTATGCCTTTCAGAGGGGTCCTAAAATTTTTTGTTCTTATTGAGGAACTTGTAGGCAGCTCTCGTGAAACTCCACAGAAATGTTGCTTCTCTAATTGAATATTTACTACATTGAATCAGGAAATATAGTTGAAGAATGATGTATGGTGAAATGTATGTTCTAACTAATAAAAATTATTAATATTTTTTAAACAAAAAATGAAATATAGCAAAAAATAAGTTTAATGTCAACTTACTGTTAGATGTGTCTTTAAGAGGGGTTCTCAAAGATCTTGGTCTTGAAGAATTTGTTTTGTGTGATACATCTTCATCATTTGACTGTTGTAATGTTACTTCAAAATTTTCTACATTAAAATGGATAATATTATGATCCTCATTTTCCTTGTTTGTAATAAAATATATAAACTATGATAGTAACTGGTGGTTCCAAAACTTTAACATAGTAGTTTATATTCTCATGTCTTTCATCTAGACATATATCAATATTATGACTTGATGATTGGCCAATTGCTTCCTCGCTTTTTGAATTTGAGTACAATAGCAGTGATGAGAAAAGGTGTGATGGGCAACACTGAAACAAAATTTATATATTTAAATAAAAGTAAGAATACAATAACAGTATTGTGCTAAATACTTTAACATGAATGATATCATTAAAATCAGACATATTGTTAGTTATACCTTTCAAAGATGTCTTGATTTTTGTTGTTCTTGTTAAGGAACATATAAGGGTTATGAGGAAACTCTGTTGCAATGCTTATTTTATACTCGAAGATCTTCTACATTGAAATTAGAAACTTAAAATCATATATTTTTTACTGTGAAATATATATTAATATTATATTCAAAAAATAGCAAAATATTTATTCAGCTGAAAATTAAATACATTCAAGAATATATAAGTTAAATGTCAACTTACTATTAGATATGTCATTCAGAGGGGTTCTCAGAGATATTGGACCTAAAGAATTTGGTATGTGCAATGATAGATCTCCACCATTTGACTGTTGTTTTGGTACTTCTAAATTATATACATTAAATTAGAAAGAGAACATGATATGTTTTTTTTTGTATTTGGAGTAAAAGATATAAACTATTTTAGTACTGACATACCTGGTAGAGTGAAGTACATATTCAGTCTTTCATTATTCATACTCATCTTTCGATTTATACTTGCATTTTTTTGTCATCCTCGGTTGTGTTGTTTCCATATTTTTTATAACCATCATTTAAAAATAGGTGTGTGATTGGCGTATGGAACTGATGTGATTGTTGACTTGCTACTTCAAGATTTTCTGCATTAACATTAAAAGGCTCTAGTACATATTATTAATTATATTTTACACATATATAAAAATATGAATAAAATTTTATCTGTTACTAATTTATTATAATAATGGTATTATATATAATTTAACAGAAGATTATTAAAGTGAAAAACTATTGCACTTTGAATTAACTAAAATAAAATTTGCGAAAATATAAGTCACACCTAACATATACCTGATGATAAAGAGGACCTTGCATTTTGTCTTTTATGATTGATGACCATCTTTCGATTCATCCTTGCAATTTTTTTGGCATTCTCCATGATGTATTTCGTGGAACCATCCCCCGAAAATGAGTATGAACTTGTGGAAGGGAACTAATCAATTTTTTGTCTGATATCCGAAAATTTTCTAAATTGTTTAGATAAATGAATTCAATATTTCAGATGGACAATAAATTAATTTTTCTAGATACTAAAAAACTACAATAATAGAAAAGTTGACTTATCGATAGATTTTTCGTGACTACCTGTCACACTTTAAAACATATCTGAAATTTCATTTGTAGAAAGATCTTGTGTGTTTTTATTTTTCAAATTGTATTTTTTCAAATTTATAGCATTATGACTTGAAACTGAGTGTGCTCCCTTTGAAAGCAACCCATGTAAGCTTGTCAAATCTGAGGGTGGTGGTGTTATACGTGCTAGCGGATGCAAAAATTATAAAAATTAATTACTGATGAATTACAGTTAAACCTCTTTAAAGTAAGAGGGTCGGGACCAAGAAAAAATATTATTTAGCGAGTTTATTACTTTACAGGGAGTAAAAATATACTATATCCATTATGTTGGGACCGGAGAAAAATATTATTTTAGCGAGTTTATTATTTATCGATTATTACTTAATCGAGGTTTAACTGTATAGTGCATAGTACCATAACATTTATGAATTAATTACTGGTAGAAGTATACATAGGTAAATTAAACTTTACATTTTTTTAAAAACCTACATATAGATGTGTCCCGAGGCGTTCCCAACAACATACTTGTGCCCGCACCTGTTAACAATTATAGTATCATATTAGGTAAGATCTAGTACTTCTAAGTGAACTAATGCATTTTTTATAACACATCCAAATTTCTATATTTTAGGGAGATATAATCATGTAGATGTCTCTGAAGCTATAAAATAAGTAGAATTCATTTTGTTCTAATTTTTTTTATTAAATGACCATTTGACTACTTATTTCAAATATATCATATATTAAGATTTTTTAACCGCCTTAGATCAGAATGAGTCATGATAATTAGTATAGTAAAGTATGTGCTCAAGATAATGTACCTAATGTATGATCATATGGTGAATTATATATCCTAAGTTATAAATGACAAAACTTTAAAAAAAATCTCATCTTACTATTATTTATGTCTTTCCGAGAAGTTTTGTAAAATCTTGGACTTGTAGAATTTGATATTTGCATTTATCCATCCCCATCTGATTATTGTTATGATACTTCACTTTCTGCATACAAGCATAAAAATTATAAATATTTTCCTTAGTTACAGTGGAAGATAAAGAATCATCATTGCAAGTGACATACCTGCTAATCTTGTATGTCTTTTTTGTGATTAACAATCATCTTTCTCTTCATTCTTGTAATTTTAGCGTTGTGATCTTCCATTGTTGCTTTTTCAACTGCCTATTGATAATGATAGTGTTAGAATATTAGAACAAATAAACTGAGAATGTAATAAGGCAATGGATACGGGTTATAGAAGCTTAGGTAGGTAGACTCTCGGGGAGATAAGAGGTCAGGGTAAATGAATAGACACCTATAAATGATCAGTTATGTCAAACTAATAATATTATTCTACTTCAAACAAAATTAATTTATTTATGTACTTAACTATCTCTCACTTATAACATGAATTTAATGGTAAATATTTTAGTATACAAATTAGATTCTTTATTCTAATTTATATTTATCCCCAATAATATTGCCTATAAAATATTTTGATATGGGCTAAAATAGGCCTGAAAGCATAATTAATGCTCTATTATATAGACCTAATGTGGTCCAATGACTAAGCCCAATTAATGAGGCCCGAAACCCTAATTATTTATTAATTACGAATTTAATAAATAGGATAAAGTAACATCTAATTAAATGTGTCCAATAAAGGATACAATTCTGTGAAGAGTAGCCTCCGGGGTACCTAAACCAATAAGGAATCTGCTTCCTACATTTTAGAACTTCAATGTCCATTCAAAGACGAAGACTTGCTCACCAAGTCTCCTAACCTTATTCCAATACATGGACATCCAACATCTATACAAATGGTCTCACCCATCCATTCATAACTACGTCCTGGCTTAATTCTCTAAATTCATAGAGATACGTAGACATATTGTGAAGGTAGATTTAAGCCATGAAATACAAGCGCAACCATTAAAGGTATTGAGCTCATGAACCCTAGCATTAAATACGTGTAATAGATATTACCTAGTTTTTTATCCATAATATTTGTCGTCGTCTGTAGGACTAAACAAAAACCATGAAAAAGATACGGAACATTCAAAATCCACTGTCTTCCACCCCCAACACTCAAGGGGGAGAACTTTCAGGAACGGAGATCCTTGCATCCCAACCATCAACTCAAGAGATAAATTCCCCATTTAATGTAACTCAAGGAGCGAAATCTCAATTGCAGATGGTGCATGCTCTCATAAGCACCCGCGCACCTGGATTTTAGATGTCTACGACTATAATTCTAGCCACCACTAACCTACTTTATGGGAGGCCTATATATCTAGGACAGTGATCGTTCACCTGTTGAAGTGATCACCTCACGAAGGAGGCCAACAATAGAAGGAGATGGTTGAGTAAAGAACCCGGTTGTCAAAAGGCATTTTTACTCCGAAGATGTGAAGGGATTCCCAAAACACAAATGAGAGAATTCGTGCTCATGAAACACACATCCGGAAACTCCAATAAGATTTGGGATCACGAAGCGATTAAAATTCACTAGCCACGACTCAAGTTATCAGTTCTTCTAATGAAGAACTGAATCTCTTAATCATCATTGTTGGAAAGTAGCCCACATATACCTCTATTCAAGGGTCAAACTCTCCAAGAACAAGAATTTGAGGGATAGGATCCCGTGAGTGGGACGTGAGTTCTCCACTATAAGGAGGTGAATATGTCTATATTTGAGTCCTTAAACCTCCACATGTGGAAGGACATAAATCCATATTGTACAAAATGAACAACTGATAAGGACGAGTCCCCCAATTCTTGATCCCCTTGTATGGACGAATCCCCAATTCTAACCGCTGCAAGCACCGCTAAATTCTCGACCCGCTAGGCATGAGTCTTTTACTATTATGACCCCGATAACCACAGATCCTCCATATGGGATGCTAGTGTGCCCTGAGGTTGGAGGAAGTGGGCTCTCACGCCAAGGAGAAGGACAAGGGTGGATGCCCTAATATATTCCTGGCATGGCCCCTATCCCAGAAGATCAAGACTTCTCTATACCTTAATCTAATAAAGATTACAGTTTATCATAGGAGGAGACTGCCCCAAGGAGGAGGTGTGCTACAAAGAGGCTTAACCAAGGAGCTATGAATAGCCCTGTAGCACCCAAGGGATGATTTCCCGATATATACAATATAGAATCAAGGCTCATGAAGTCGAGATACAAAGGTGGAGATGCACCAGACGCCAAGACCCCAACAGACAACGAGACCAATGGATTTTTCTCCTGTCATAGACTTGGAAGGTCCAACACCAAGAAAAAGGATCACAACCCCGAGGGTCGATCCTATTGACTTGATGTCCCTAGGAGATCCTGATAATCCAAACCCCCCCATTTACTAAGGATATCATGAACGCCCGTATCTCAAGGAAGTTCAAGATATCAACCATCAAGGCATATGATCGTACAGGCGACCCCACAAATTATGTCAGGATGTTCTCCAACACCCGATTGATACATCTCGTGAACGGCGCTATTAAGTGTCAGGCCTTCCCCAAACTCTATCCGGTATAGCCCCGAGGTAGTACAACCATTTACCCTCAACTCGAATGGATTCTTCAAAGGTCTCAGTCAAGATTTTATCAATAAATTCATTAGTAGGAGAGTGCACAAAAAGAGTTCAGCTTCTCTTTTAAATCTCGAATGATAGACTAAGGAATCCTTGAGAGAATATCTGAACCGATTCAAGAAAAAAGCCTTGAAGGTCCCGGATATAGGCGATAAAGTAGCTATGATAGTCCTGCAACAAGGAACTAAGAATGAGCTCTTTAAGATGTCATTGGCCAAGTGTGCACCTGAAAACATGCTACAACTCCATGAGAGAGTTGGAAAGTATATCAAGGTGGAGGAAAGCATGAAGAAGACAGTTATAAGAAATAAGCCCACGGGCAACAAGAGGTGAAAAACGGAACAAGAGTATGATGTCAAGGACAAATATCCTTGAACTGGAAATGACTTTGATTCCACTCCCAAGAAGAATCAAGGGCCAAGATTCACTGAGTACGCAAGGTTATACGCTCCAAGGAGCCAATCCTGTTAGAAATCGAGAAGGATAAGGAGTTTAGATGGCCGAAGCCACTAAGGGGAGACCTTGAGAAAATAGACAAGGGCCAACATTATAGTTTCCACAGAGATGTTGGTCATCAAGGGTGAAGGTGAAAGAGACCAGAATAGAGATAATGATCGAAGAAATAATGATCGAAGATATAACGACCGAAATCGTAACCTAAAGCCCTGAGGGCCAGTAATCAATATGATCTCAGAAGGGCCAATGACCGCTCGAACAACAAAGAAATCTCGAAAGAAATACCCTAGAGAGGGGGTGAATATAGTCGGAGACGCACCTAAGCGTGCTAAGACTGAGATGACACTTGGGTTCAGGGATCCCGACCTTGACGGTCTTAAGTTCTCTAATGATAATGACTCTCAACTGACCCCTTTGGACGCACCCATCTATGAGTTCAATAGAGTGGAGTGCCAAGTAGAAGGAGCGATTCAACTTCCCGTGGCTATTGGGAAAGAGCCAAGAGAGGCCATATAGATGTTGAACTTTCAGGTTATCGAGGCAGTCTCTACCTACAACGCAATCATGGGAAGGACATGAATTCATGCATTTAAGGTCGTGCCCTCGACCTACCACATGGTGCTTAAGTTCCCCACCGGAAAAGGTGTTGAAAAATAAAGATAAGGTCAGAAAATGGCCCGAAATTGCTCTGTTGCAGCACTTAGGCCTGATGGAACCGGGGGGAAGGTCCTCCCCATATAGGACATGGATGTCCGCGACAATGAAGAGCGTCGAGAGAAGCCCGCTGAGGACTTGGTCCCAATTCCTCTAGACCTGTTAAACCCGGATAAGGTCACATACATCGAAGAATCTTTGGAAAAGCCCCTAAAAGGTCGACTGACCAAGTTCTTGCAAGAGAACGGTGATGAATTTGCTTCGACATTAGCTAATATGTATGATATTGACCCTAACCTTATAACTCATAAGTTGAACATCGATCCAACTCGAAACGCTATCAAATAGAAGAAAAAGAACATATACCCCTAATAGACTGGAAGCCATTAAACAAGAGGTTGAGAAGCTTCTAGTAGCTGGATTTATTGAGGAAGTACAATTTCCCAAATGGTTGGAAAACCCTATGATGGTCAAGAAAGCCAATGGGAAGTGGAGGATGTGCATTGACTTCATTGATTTGAACAATGCATGTCCGAAGAACTTCTACCCTACCAAGGATTGATACCCTGATCGATGCCACAAATGGACACGAGATGTTAATATTCATGGATGGCTTTAGCTGCTATAATCAGATTAAAATGAACAAAGATGACACCCACAAGATATCTTTCATAACTGACTTTGTTATCTTTTATTATCTTGTTATGGCTTTTGGACTAAAGAATTCAGGAGCCACATATCAAAGATTGGTGAATAAGATATTCGCCCATCTTATTGGGAAAACCATGGAGGACTATGTCGATGATATATTAGTCAAAATCCTAGCTAAGGTCGACCATATTGATCATATTAGAGAGGCATTTGAAGTGCCGAGGCACCTCAAGATGATGTTAAACCCCGCCAAGCGCGTCTTTGGCGTTGGGCCTGGAAACTTTTTGGGTCACATGGTCTCGAAGAGAGGAATCGAGGAAAACCCCAAAAAGATCGTGGTCATCCTCTACATGAAGCCACCACACTGACACTCAAAAATTGATGAGGAGAACTGCGACTTTGGGAAGATTCATCTCCAAGTCAGGAGATAAATACCAGCCCTTTTTAAAAACCCAGAAGAGGGTAAGGAATTTTGAGTGGACCGCTGAAAGCCAAGAGGACTTTGAATAGATGAAGAAATGCATGAATTAAGCCCGTTGTTGGCCAAACAAGGTCCGGAAGACATTTTGTACCTATATCTTAAGGTTTCTGAACAAGCAGTGAGTGTCGTCTTAGGTCAAGAAGAATAGAAGGTTAAAAAACCTATCTAGTGTATGAGCAAGGTGCTCCGCGGAGCGAAGTTGAACTACTCCACTGCTGAGAAGTTTGTATTTGCTCTGATAATAGCATAGAGGAAATTGCAGCCATGCTTCCAGGCATACAAGGTCGAACTTCTTGTTAGTATTTGTGCCCTAGAGACAATACTATGATGTTTTAGTTTAAGACATTTGGATTATTAATGTTTATATTCTATCCATTATTCCCTTTATAATTTATTAATTCTTAATTTACTGCGATATAAATGTTAGATTAATAAATGTCCTTGGAATATGATATGCAATTCTATATCTCTAGGTACGCGACTTAGAAATGAGATTATGAGAATAATATCAATATTCCTAAAAGTCCCTAATCGAGTATTATTATTAAGGGACAATAATAATGCATTAAGAATGGTGTGTTTGTTGACTGATGATCATATCTCATTGATCATAGGTACAGTTATACTATAGTCAAAGACACATGCATATGTATAGGTACATGGTGCTGGACAGACCCGATGTGAGTACTACATGTCTGTTATATCATAAGTAATTCTCATAGTGATAATAATGTAATGGTCCTTAGACATGAAGTCATTATATTACTATACGATAATTAATATACATTGATTCCATTAAAAGTTATCCTTGATCGGGTAATGATAAAAGTGGACATTGGGTATATTATGAATCGTATGAGATATATGAATGATCTAGATGATATTTAACTCTCTTATTTTAGGAGTGATATTATTAGCCTCTTGTGTGAGCTAGATTATGAAATGCATGGTCATACTCAAATGTTGATTTGATATGATAGTCTACTCATTGATCAGGAAAACTTGGATTAAACTATGATGAGGATGACACATTACATGCCTCCAGTTTAATCTATAATATTTGGTTAAAGGGACTATATTACATTGTAAATTATTCACGAAAGGTTTAATCGATCACCGATTCAATTATTATTACTTGGGTAGCAATGATGTATTACTAGATGCCGCTCATTGTTTACGGTTTTATATTAGATTTAAAATTGGTTGTCAACGTAATAATAACCTATAGGGTCACACACAAAGAATACTTGAAGGATTATTTAATTTAAATTAGATTTAAATTAAATTAAAGTAGTTCAAATTATTTATAATATTAATTAAGTATGACTTAATTAATTAGATAAATAATGATATTCGAATTTACTAATATCAATTATGAAATTCAGTTGTTAAATAATTAAGTATGACTTAATTATTATATAAATAAGAATTTCGAATTAATAATAACTCTTAATTAGTTAAGAGTTATAATTCTTTTTCTACTCTCCATATAATATCACTTGTGTGGCTGATTTTGTGTGCAAGACTTTTACTAAATCCCAAGCCACCAAGAGAGAAGATGGAGAGAGCAAGAAGAAACGAGTTTGTGCTAGTACACATCCAATCCTTGAGTTCAAGCATTCGTGTGGATACCGATCAAGCGTACATCGCGAGAGTAGGATGCGTGATAATTGAAAAATCTTTTGATCTCCATTATTTAACGAATTTGTAAAGCTTCTTAAGGTAAACAATCTAATCTATGAATTAAATACCTGTTTTTCGCATGGATCCTACGGTGGGTTTCAAAAATTCTGATTTTTCAAATTTTTAATTACTATTTTTGTTGCGTTTATGTGCTCGAAACCCTTCAATGGCATCAGAGCTACTTGAAAAAAGTGTTTAATTCTTTTATGTGTTTACTGGTTTTATGATGATAACATGTATACAAATTCCATGACTGTTATGTATGCGATTTTGTATATTTTACATGTTGTTATGTTTATATATGTGTATGTATGTATATATTTGAATATATGATATTTATAAGAGTTGTATAATAATATGATGATAATATAATTTGTGATTTATACCCTTTAATATGCGATTTAATGTTATCAGATTTAATTTCGAATTTTCTGATTTTTTCCATATTTAGTTTTTATGATTAGATCATGATGAGTATGATATGTTAAGATCAGATTATGTGTTCTAACATGTTCTTATGTGTTAATTGAGCATGGTGGATGGTTATGGCTTATGACCTTAGGTTAATGGTTTTGGTTTTTTAAATACGGCTTGCATGTCGTTTGATCTTGTAATTATTAAATCTCGAATGTGACTCGAGTTCTTCTTGTAAGTTCATTAGATTAGTTTTATATTTTATTCTCGTAATGTACACGAATATATGAAGATTTAAAGATCAAGGAAGGGTAATCCCACATGGAGGCCATCCAAGGAAGCAATACAAGAAAGAAGACATTTAATAGTTAGCCTGTATTTATTTTCCACCATAGATTGACCTAGATCTTTGTCATTAGCTTGATAAAGATCACATAACATGAAGCCATAAACGACCACAATTAATTTATCGCACTTTACATATATATGCTCATATGATGAATGTATGTGTAGAGTAGTTTATAAAGATGCATGCTTAATTAGATTAAGGATGTATGTATTAGATATGACACTCATTCCATGCTTGCTAAACAAAATAAAATCTCTAACGACTCAAGATTTTAAAATGAACAAACGATTATGATATTCTCGTGTTTATGAAACACGGAATAAAATACAAATTTTCTATATTTCTGACATGGGGCGATTTTGTCAAAAGCGATTTCATTGAACTTGTAAGTTTGTGGGTTTTAAGCGAGACCATTGTGACTCCCTCACTACTTGAAAATTAAACCATTGATGGATATTGATTTGAAGTATTTTATTCAAGGAAAAATTTGGAATCTCTTTATGATGGGATCATGATTGTTTTAAAATTAACAAAACCTTAAAGTTAACATTAAGTTGATCAGATACCTTCCAATGAGTCCAATGTGTTAACCCCTAGATCGACAAGGAGTGGGTTCTCCGAAGCGAAGTACTCATATCTATCATGGGAGATGTGTTGAAGTATATTGATACTTTTTGACTATTGGGTTTAACTTAACTAAGTTACCAGAATAGGATTGTGAACTTGGAGGCATAGAGTTTGGCGAGATTTATTAGATAAATATGAACAAATGTTGTTCCACCAAGATATCCAAGAGTTATACTGTTTATATAATTGACAAATGTTGTCTACCTAAATAATCATGTTTTAGGAGAAAAACCAAAGCTGAACTAACGCATGGTGAAATATGGATCTTGGTTCACTAGAAAGAATATAGAAGATATTCTTTCTGAATTAATAGTTAAGTCTATTGATTTGATAAAAATAGTGGGAGATATATATTGTGAATATATATATATATATATGAATAATCACTTGAATATAATTTAATGATCATCTGTAGACTTAGTCATTTTATGTACTTTAATATTGTAAATATCAAATAACAAATAACATAAATAACTTCTCTATGTAATAGTCCTTGAGAAGCACAAGCTGACATGAAATAATTTCCTTAATTGACTTGGGAACTTGAGGATTGTCCTCAGGTTCAAGGATATCACTCAAACCCCTCCCTTATTTCTTCTAGCTTAGAATGAAACATGTGCTGAACAAAATGCTTACCAGAAGTAAATTGATTATGCAACTAATGTTTTATGTCTCATGCTTGTAATTATGAGTGCTGAGCTTTAGAAGCAACAAGAGCATAATGATGCTTATGATATGATTGAGCACCTTCAAAGGATGTTTGAAAGATAGGCTCGTCAGAAAGATTTGACAATAATAAGGCACCATACTTTTGCATTAATGGGAGAATGATATCCGGTTACACCACATGTTCTAAAGATGATAGGTATATGTACCTTGATATTTTGGGTTTCAAGAATAGTCTAGAGACTCAGCTTGATTTGATCAAACAATATTTGAACAACTTCTATTCTTAGTTTGTTAATAACAAAAGGAATGAGATAGACAGAACACTCACTGAGTTGTTAAGCATGTTTAGAACTACCGAAAATAATTATGTCCATATCGATGGTGTACACATGTAATGCAAATGGGAAATAAAAGTGGACAGGCAAGGTGAAGATTTGATCTTATTCGGTGCCAAACCAAAGTCCAATCCCAAAAGGCTTTTGAAGCCTGATAGTGGTGTTGCTAAAGGAAATGATTGTCATTTCTGTGGAAATAGCTGGATGATTAGAAGTTAAATTTTTGAGCTTGTTTGGAAGATTTAAAGAAGAAAACTAGCAATGGTCAAGCTTCGGGTATCGGGTTAGGATTGGAGCAAAAGTTGTTTCTCTAGTTGAAGGAACTCGATACCTAATTTTGCCCATAAGGAGAGATTGAGAAATTGTTATTACGTATCTGCCTTTAGCAGATAGGTTAAATCAATTTCTTGTCAGGATAAGAAATGTTTTCATTTTAATTAAATAAATAAGAGTTGTTTATTCTATTTTAATGATAAGTCTTATTATGTTGCATAATTAGTTAAAAATTTATATGTTCTAAGATGACTCAAATCAAATATTACCCCTACCATTGTTGTTAAGCCATATTAATGAGAAACGCATTTATGAGTTACATATAGATGGATACCTGGATAAGTTTGATTTTGAATCATACGGAAGATGCAAACTTTGTCTTATTGGCAAAATGACTAAAGCTTCTTATATCTAATCAAGTGAAAGGGCCACTGCACGATTAGGACTTATACATAATGATGTATGTGGTCAAATGCGTATGATGGAAAGGGGTGGCTTTTACTACTTCATAACATTTACTATTGACTTCAGTAGGTATGAAAACATATATCTTATGAAGAACTAATCTGATTCTTATGAAATGTTCAAAGAATATAAGGCTGAAGTAGAAAAGCAAACAGAGAAAAGTATAAAAGTTCTATGATCAGATCGTGGAGGAGAATACTTAAGCCTCAATTTCAAGAGTTTCTTGAAGGAGTGTGATAGTGTATCATAACTTACTCCTTCCAGAACACCTCAATGGAAAAGAGATTCTGAGAGGAGAAATCGTACCTTGTGGGACATAGTGTGATCGATGATGAGTCAAGAGGATCTTCCATTTAGTTTATGGGGTTATGCTCTAGAAACGGCTGCATATACACTTAACCAAGTTCTGACTAAAGCGGTTCAAAATACTCCGTATGATATATAGAGTGAAAAATGTCAAAGCATGTTATTTATGAAAATTTGGGGACGTGAAGCGTTTGTAAAATGTTTAGCCTCTAACAAGATTGGACCAAAATTAGATAGATGCTATTATGTGGGATACCCAAGTGAGAGTAGGGTATAATTTTTATAATCCTTCCGAGAACAAATTGTTTGTTGCTCGGGCCGCTGTATTTCTTGAGGGAGAACTACTTTCTAAGAAAATCAGTAGGAGGATAATACATCTCGATGAAGATCGAGAACCGCATGATAACATTGAACAGAGTTGGAATAAGATCAGGATGTACATCAAAATATTGAAAGTAATCATGTCCAAGAAACACAGGTTATTCGTAGATCTAGTAGGATTCACCATGAGTGGGAGAAATTATGGATTTTTTTTGACTCAAAATGGTGATGTGATGCTTATGGATAATGATAAAGCCTCTCATCTACCAAGATGCTATGAACCATCCAGACTCCGAGAGATGGCTAAAGGCCATGAAATCCGAGATGGAATCCATGTATCAAAATAAAGTATTGACTTTAGTTGATCCACTCGAAGGGGTAAAACCTATAGGGTGCATGTGGGTTTTCAAGAAGAAAACTAACATGGATGGTAAAGTACAGACCTATAAGGTGCGACTAGTGGTAAAAGGTTTCAAATAAATTCATGGTATAGACTATGATGAGATTTTTTTACCAGTTTCTATGGTCAAGTCCATCAGGATTTTATTAGCAATAGTTGCTTACTTTGACTATGAGATTTGGCAAATGGATGTGAAAACTGCTTTCTTATATAGGAGCCTTGAAGAGGATGTATATATGATAAAACCTGAGGGTTTTGTCGATCCAAAGTTTACTAAGATAGTTCGTAAATTGCTTCTATCTATTTATAGATTGAAGCAAGCCTCAAGGAGAATGAATATTCATTTTGATAAAATGGTCAAAGAGTTTGGCTTTATTCAAAATGAAGATGTACCATGTGTTTGCAAGAAGGTTAGTGGGAGCCATGTGATATTCCTAGTATTATATGTAGATGACATTGTTAGTCCCTAACAATGCAACAAGAATTACATAAGGGGGGGGGTTGAATGTAATTCCAGTAAACTTTTTCTTGAACTATAAAATGTTCTAACTCAAACTATGTATATATATGTGTTTTGATTTGCAAGGTGTGGAATAACAAGTTAAGTGAATCAAAAATATAAAGTAATAAAAATACAAGCTTTTAAAACTTTCTGGTGGATTTGAAAGTATCCACCATATATATATATATATATATATATATCAATTTAAGAACTCTGTAAAAAACAAGTTATCTCACAGCTGCTTTTACAAGTGAACAAACAAACTACAGAGAAATTCTTAACAGTTACAGCGTTTTCTATTTCTCTTCTAAAAGTGTTTGCTTGGTTATTTGTTTCACTAGCTACACTTGGTTTATATATCACTAAGTTTACATGGTAATAAGACAGGATAATAAAACAAAACTATCAAGTCAAGCTCCATGTTGCTTCACTACTCTATTCCAGCATCTTTGAAAATCTTCTTAGCTTGCATGAAAATGGTAATGGTTATTTGTTCTTCATTTCCTGTTAAATAGGCTCCCACATTCCTTTTGTAAACACTCAACGCATGTGACTGTCTTGTCACTATCAACATATATTTGAATTGATCATCTGTAGGGTACATGCTTGTCATCCATCGGGTTGCCTTGTTGATCATCCGTCGGGTAGCTTTGTTGATCATCCATCGGGTAGCTATTTGACACTTGACTTCATTTCACTTATGCAGAATTACAAGACATCTTATATTTACAATTAATCAGCCTATTCTGCATATCTAATAATAGTCAACATGACTCATATGCTACTATAGGATCTATACAAAGTTGTTCACAAAAATGTGTTACAATACTTGTTGTTACATAAGCTACTCACTCGATGGATGTCAAATCATCATTCGTCGGGACTATATCTGATCATCCGTCGAGTGCTACATTTTTCAATAAGTTAAATCTACTAAGGTGTTTTGTTAATGTAATCATCAAGTTCACAACATATTCCTAACAATCTCCCCCAATTTATGCCTACTGGAATTGTAGCCATAAATTAAGAGAAACTTGATGATAACAAAACACCCTAAAAATACAGATTTAGAAGGTAGTAGATAAAACCAAAAAGTGCTGAATTATTTATTAAAAAATTTACAAGACAAAGTGTTCAAAGATTTGCTCACAATCATTTTCAAGGTGCTCCTCTAGTCTGAGCAAATTGATCTATTTCCTTGATTGTCTGGATTTCTTCCCAAGCCTCCTGTTGTTTTATCTATTTGATTTTGGAGCTGTCTGTGGAATTCAAGTTCATCAGATTCTAAGAGATCTAGCATTCCTTGCATTTCTAGAAGAGTCTCATTGCTAGAGATGCTCAAATGGTCTTTTAATCTGAAGAATCTTCTAACTCCCTTATCATCCATGAATTCCATCATCCAGTAGGGCCTTATATGCACTCTACTCCATGTGTAAGGAATAGTTAAAGTCTTTGGGAGTGCATCTTTGGCTCTAATACTCTTCAGTTCTTCAATCTTCTTTAGAACTAATCTCATAGCTGTCACATTGAATCCAAAGTTCTTTTTGAAGGATGAATAAACTTTTATCAGTACAGATTGGCTCTCTTGAAGAATCCTGTGAAGTGGCCATGGTATCTCTTTTCCTCCCTTGTACTTGAATACTAACCTTTCAGGTAGATTCCTGTAAGCATCAATTCCTCTAACTTCTTCCAGTTCATCTAGATAGAGGTTTAGATCAGAGAATTCCTTGATGTCACAGATGTACATGATATCTCCCTTGTTGACCTTGGTTTGAGCTTTAGTTAGGGACTTGGATCTGAGAGTTGAGGGCTTCACTTTCTTGTCTGCTCTGGTCTTTGTCTTCTTTGGCTTCATGAAATGAAGTAGATTGAGTTCAGGAATTGGTAGACTATCCCAGTCTATTGGCTCATTCTTTGGAATGATAGGTTCGCCATATAAATTCTTGGATGGATCTATCTTGAATTCTTCATGTGCCACAGAGGGCATGGATGTTTGAGTTGTTGTAGAAGTAGACTTTTTGGGAAACTGATCTTCCAATCCTTCTTCATCAAAGTTCACTTTTCTCTTGGAGTGAAGTTTGTATCTAAACCTTCTTTTCTGCTATGATTCTTCTTGCATTTTCAGATCCTTAGATCCAGTGGTTTCAGATGGTTGTTTAGGAATTTGTTGTGTGGGTTTCACAGCTTGCAACTTGGCCAAGATAGCAGCTTGCTCCTTCTTTTATTTGAGCTTTTTAACATCTACATCAGTCTTCTTCTTCTCTTGCTTCAATCTTGTCTTTTTTTCCCTTTTTGCTTCAGCAAATTGAGGGTGTCCAGCCACCACTCAAATTTCCTTACCATTTCTGAAAACCTTGGCAATTCTCCTTTTCAATGCTGAATCAGCTGGATCCTTGTAGAAGGCAATAGATGTTGACAAGAGTTTCTTCTCATCAGGCTTTGGTGTCACATACACTGTGTCTAAAGGGTTCTTGAGTGAAGACTTTGGGTAGTTCACCTTTGACTTCATAATTAGATCTGCCTTTGGAGATTTGATGCAGGATGTCTGGCCTTTTTCCAGATAGTTCATGCTCATATCATTCACATAAATTTTCCTGACTTGAGAGTGATGAATGACTGATTTTTCTGGCTTCTTTGCTAGACCAAATTTCTTTTGAATATCCTCATCAATTTTCTCCCAGTTGATTGTACTAAACTGCTTCTTCTCAGCTGCTCTCAAAGTGGATGTTGCTTCATTTATTAGATCAATGCTATCTTTAGCTGATGGCTTTGTGAAAGCAATTATTGGCATAATTGCTTTACTCACTTGAATGTTAAGCACCTTTTGATCCCCCTCACTCCTAGAACTCTCTTTCTCTCCTTTTTTGTTATCATCAAGCTGAGTAGAGGAGGAGGTCTGTGCAGCCACCAGTTTCTGAAGCAAGTCTGTTTGTTGTGCTTGGTGGAGATGAATTGTTGTGAGAGAGGCTTCCATTGCTGTCATTCTTGTATCCAAGGCATCTATTTTTGTGGCAAGATCAGAATTCTTCTTGAGTTGTCTCTTAATGTCAAGCATTGTAGTTTCTAGAAGTTTAGAGTCCAACCTTTCAAAAATGTCCCTTTTCATTTGATCAATATCACCTTTGATAGTGTTGACATCTTGAGTATGTTGAAGACCTTGGATTTATTGTAGTTGCAGAGAGGCAAGGTGTGCTTGAAGGAGCTTCTTGGTGCTGGCATTTGTTATGGTTTGAAGAGCAGAATGTGTCTGATTTATAAGTTGAATCAGGGTTGTCTTGAAATAGTGTTCATCACACTGCTTTGAAAATGCCCAAGATGGCATACCCGATCTGGAACTAGGGCCTACTGCTCCCCTATATCCAATGGCTCTTCTTCACTACCTCCACCCTCAACTTCAAAGAATTTTTCTGAACCAACAGTCTCATAATCAACATCACCAGCTGTTGAAGGCAAAGCTGTGATGGCATCCTTAGCTCTTTGCATGGACTGTGTGGTATGCACCAAATTTAGCATCCTTTCTGTATTGGCATTGTCCTGTCCAGCTAGCAGTTGGTATGCTGGAACAGGGTGAGTAAATGCCTCAGCATCCAAGGAGGTGGAATCTACAACAACTTGACTTTGCTGAAATAGTTCCTCCCTATTAGAATCCTGGATATTCATTAACTCAGTTGCAATGACACACACCCTTATATCTCCTGTACCTGCATTTCTCTCAGTATCTCTTTTTTCTTGCATCAAGGTCTCACCTTGGCTCTCCACCCTTACACCCTCACATTCACCATCTAAGGTGGGACTCCTCACACTCACTTTTGCCAGTCCTAAAGAAATGGACTGCATTAGATCACTCTTTTTCTCTCCTTTTTCCTGGGAGCAACCCAGACTCTCACTCAAGTCACTACCTTCCCTCAATCCTAATAGTGATTGCACAATTACTAAGTCATCTGCACTTGTAACTATAGTTGAACTTTGAAGTTGTGTAGAGACACCCGACGGATGAGAAATATTCATCGGGTTAGTAATTTGACTATCCGACGGATGATTGCTGTTAGGCATATCCGTCGGGATACAATCACTACTCGACGGATGAACAATATTCATCAAGTGAGTAGAAATGAATGAGTTTGGAGTGGAGACTATTGTGGACTCTGTGCAGATTGATGAAAATTTTGACACATATGTCTGAACAGTCTCAGAAAGAAATGGCAAGTGAGCCAACAAATCATCTAGAAGATGATGCTCACTTGCATGGATTTTTGGCTTCTCCAACAGAGTTAAAGATGGAGAATATGGTTGTGATGTTTGAATCATGTCAACATCCAAAGAGTGTGTGGGAGAATTTGGTGTTTGAGGTGTTTCAATTTGTACAGATTTTGGCTGTGACTCCATATTTGTTGGAGCCACATCAATTTGACTTTGAGATGGTGCAGTGACTGGGTCTTTAGCTCCAGTTTGCACTGTGTGTGTACCCTGTGCATCCCCAAGGGTTTTAGTTTTCTTCTTTCTTGTGTAGGTTTGTGGTGAACTTGTGTCCCTACCCCTTTTGTTCTGTGTTCCTGGTTGAGAGCTTGTTTCAATAGTTACATCCTTTTGGGAGGATGAAACTAGAATTGAGCTTTTATCCTTATTAACAACCACATTTTGTTGGGAAACTGTGGTGTGGCTTGGTTTGGGTACACTATGCTCACCATCCTTATCCTTAGGGCTTCTTTGATTTTCACCCTGTCCCTCACCTGTCTTTCCCACCTTCACACTCCCCTCTTTGTGTTTAGTAGATTTTACAACTGACATCTTTTGAGAGACACCAGAGGGGGATTTCTTTGTCTTTGATTTTGAAACTTTGGTTTTGGTAGCTTAGGTAGGCATCTATCTGGTCATTGACACAGATGCCACTGCTACACTAGAAGGCAAAGAAGTGTTTGAGGTTGGAAGAGTAGGGGCAGTTGAAATTACCTCACTTACCTGAGGTGCCTCCATTACTGGAAAGTAGAAGAGTGGCACCTCTTTATGGTGATCTGCTCTATTGAGATCTGTAATAATTCTTCTCTCTTAAACCCAACAGTTTAACTTGTTGGTTGGATTCTCAAGCACAATATCCTCAGAGAGGTGGTTAGCAAGCATCATGAAAAATCTAGCATAATAAACACTCTTACCCCTCTTATTAAGCTCTCCTAACTTAAACCCCAACTCAAACAAGACTAGATCACTAAAATTGAAGTATTTATCAGTTACTAGCATGTAAAGCATGTTGAGCATGGAGATATTAACAGAATCAAAATTGCTATATTTTCCAGAAAATACTTTAATAACTACATCACACAGGAAACTCTATTCTTTTCTAAGACCCAATCTCCTAATTTCACTTAATTTAGAGATAATGAGTGCATAACCCATGGAGTTTAACATGTTAACAATATCAGTGTCTGTATGTGGAGTAGAGGCAGTATTATCAGGAATCATAAAGCATGCTTTAACAATGTCACTATTAACACAGAATTCCTTACCTTTAATAGTGAAAGAGATTGTCTTGTCAGTTGAGTTGTACACTGCAGTTGTCCATATTTCCTCTACAACCTCACAGTAGATAGTGGGAGACTCTAGCATGGCATATTTGAGCTTACAGCCTTGCACAAAATCCATCATTTTGTGGTAGTCGCCAGACTGCTGAATCCCCTTATTCACTAGAGCCGTGAAATTGTTCTTCTCATAGATGAAGCCAGTTTGAGACATGATTTTGACGACTGGTGCCATTGTTAGAGAGTAAAAATTGCAGAGAGAGAGGGTAATTGCTTTTGAGAAAGAAAGAATTTAAAGCAGATGAATTGAGAATGATAAAAGAAAAGAAATGAAAATGAATTATGCTTTTATACCAAAAAAAAATGTCAAAAATAATAAAGTAAAATAAAGTGACCAATAAAAATTGCCCAAAATAGCCATTAAAAATAAAATAAACTGTAAAAATTTCATTACTTATCCGCCGTGTTATGCTTACAAACTGTAAGTATACTCGATGGATAATGTTCAGAAAATTAACGGCTAGGATTAAGATAATTTGACGGATGAGGATAAATCAGTTATCCGTCGAGTTATAAAAATTCCAGAAAAATAATTGATTTTATTAACAAATTGTATTCCGACGGATGATCGAACTCGATGGATAATGATCATCCGTCGGGATGTAAATTTTGACTTAGCCAAAACTTCATCCAGGACTGAAAAATCAATTAAATTTCTGGTTGCTTTACAACTTGCAAAATATCTGAAAAGATTCAAGAGTAATTAAGCATACCTAACTCACTTACCAACCTTGAAAAGGTGGATTCATCTAGTGGCTTGGTAAATATATTTGCAAGCTGTTTTCACTTGGAACAAAATGTAGTTCCACAGTACCATTCATTACATGTTCCCTTATGAAGTGGTACTTGATATCTATGTGCTTTGTTCTTGAATGCTGTACTGGATTCGCAGTGATGGAAATTGCACTTGTGTTATCACAGAAAATAGGAATTCTTTTCACTTACAGACCATAGTCTAGCAATTGGTTTTTCATCCACAAAATCTGTGCACAGCAACTGCCAGCAGCAATATATTCAGCTTCAGCTGTAGAAGTAGAAACTAAATTTTGCTTTTTACTGAATCAGGACACAAGCTTGTTTTCTCGAAACTGAGAGGTTCCTGTTGTACTTTTTCTATCAATTCTACAACCTACATAATCTGCATCTGAATAACCAGTTAGATCAAAACCAGAATCTCTAGGGTACCAAATGCCAAGTTTTGGTGTACCTTTAAGATACCTGAAAATTCTCTTAATAGCTACTAAGTGAGATTCTCTAGGATCAGCCTGAAATCTAACACACAAACATGTAGCAAATATTATATCTGGCCTACTAGCTGTTAAGTACAGAAGTGAGCCAACCATGCCCCTATAACTTGAAATATCCACAGACTTTTCAGTAGTGTTTAATTCAAGCTTAGTTGCAGTGGCCATGGGAGTTTTTGCAGATGTGCAATCCATTATATCAAACTTCTTTAAAAGATCATAAATGTATTTAGTTTGACTAATGAATATTCCATCACTAACTTGCTTAACTTGCAAACCAAGAAAGTAAATTAGTTCTCCCATCATGCTCATTTCATACTTAATTTACATCAATTTGGAAAACTTTTTGCAAAGTTTTTCATCTGTAGAGTCAAAAATAATGTCATCTACATAAATTTGAACAAGTATGCTAGAGCCATTAACATTTCTAAAGAATAAAGTTTTGTCTACAGTACCTCTAGTGAAGTGATTCTCTAAAAAAAACTTTGACAAAGTATCATACCAGGCTTTAGGTGCTTGCTTCAATCCATAGAGTGCTTTCAAAAGATAGTATACATGATCAGGTAGATTTGGATCTTCAAAACCAGGAGGCTGACTGACATAGACTTCCTCCTCCAAATATCCATTTAGAAAAGCACTCTTGACATCCATTTGATAGACCTTGAAATTGGCATGGGCTGCATAGGCTAAGAAGATTCTGATGGCTTCAAGTCTTGCAATAGGAGCAAAGGTTTCATCAAAATATATTCCTTCTTGTTGACAATAGCCCTTACTGTAATAACCCTAATTTTTGGAATTTTGGAAACACGGATGAATAGTAACTTTTGCTGATGATGCTGATTAAAAAAAATTATCAGACCACGCTATATAGGAGTACTGTTATGGAAATTCTAAGATCGTATTAGTATTCCATAAAGTAAATAAGTGTATGTAAAGATCGTCAGAATCCAAATTCAAATACTTTGATTTTTTTCCGAAAATCCACCAGATACCGAAAGAATTGAGTATAAGGTAACATGATTAAAATGATTTAATTCAAGGATTACAAGAGAGGATCATAAAAGGAATATAAAATATTGAGAAAGGTTTAGGGGAACCCAAGTAATAAGATCCCGGGTATGATACCTCAAACGATAAACGAGAACGAAAGTTAAGCGAACGGTATAACAGATCAGCGGTCATTAGCCAAGTAATTAGGGGTTAATCAAAGAGGTTAATGGACGATGATGTCATCATACCAACAAGAGGAAGACAAGTTTAACAAGATGACATAAGCAGATGACATGAGCATGACAAAGTGGGAAGGATTGGTTGGTTGATTGTGAGCCACACAATTTTTACGATGGTAACAATTTAATTAACAAACAAAAGGTAGCAACCAAGCCAAGGCAAAACAAATCACAAAACACAAATTAGAAGTTGACATTTGCTTTCCAAGAACAAAAGCTCTCGGCCAAAACCAGAGCAGCAACTTCAAACTACCATATCTCCTTCAATACTCACTCAAATAGTATGTTCTATACTCACTCTTGTTCACAAGTCTCGTCCAAATAAGCATGGTAAGACCCTCGTTTTGACAGTTCTTTCAATATGACTTTTAGAAACTTCAAAACCTAACTTTGTGTTCTTGATTTCTTTGGAAAGATCAAGCTTGTAGGAGGCTCCCTAAGACTTCCTAGCTACTCTAATCACTCCAAGGAAGGTATAACACCTCCAAAACCTAACATTAATTTGAGTATTATGATGGTTTTGATGGTTATAGTAAATGAGAAGCATGATGCTTGTGTGTTTAGAGTTTGGATTGGATTTGTAGTGATTTGGATGTTGAAATCTTGTTTATAGTTAATGAAAATTAAGTATAGCTAGTAGTTCATGTGTGGGGTTGTATAAATTAGAAAATATTGAGGTTTGGGGACTGATGTAGTAAGGTTTAGATGAGGGTTGGTTGTATTGTTGGTTGTGAGTTGAATGGTGGTTGTTTGGAGTGGTTTAAAACTTGGTAATCGCGTAAACATAGTCGTCATAAGTCCCGATTTTCCTTAACTGTTCTGTTCTTAACTTTAGGACCCGTGAACTCACTGAAAGATTCTAACCTTTGCCATGTTTAGATAGTTCATGTTACGAGCATCGTTTTGATATGTGGTTCGCTTGAATCCGATGTACGGTTTAGGAGAAACGACCGTTTTAAGTAACGACATTTCGCGAACGAACCATTACCCCTTGCCTTACTTTGAAACCTTGGTTAAGGCCATTAAATGACTAATTGGAGTATGAAACAATTATGTAAAGTGGACTAGGAAGTTGGTAGGGTATTCGCGAAAGCGTTGCCTTAAAATTCGTAACGGTTAATTTATTAAAAATGGTGGAGCCGAGGGTACTCGAACGACTTATATGATTTGTTAAGCGTAGAAATGACCATAAGCAAACGTTAGGGTTCAATTGGTTAAAGTCTAGTTTCTTAAGCGACCGTGGTTTAATTCCGGCTTGTTGTTCATAGGTTACCGGACCCACTCTAAGCTTAAGTCTATCCCGGAGCACTCAGGCAAGTTTTCTACCCGTTATACTGTTGTTATGATGTATATATGTATATGCATTATCTTGTGATAAGTGCATGATTGTTATTAGCAAATTTTGCGATATATTGGAGCATGCTGATATGGTATATATGCATGTCTGTTTCATAATCTTGATATCTAATTGTTGATTCAATTGCTTATAAGTTGCATAATACCTATGCTAGAGATAAGCAGTAGTTGCGTATACCCTTAGTATAGGGGACCCAAAGGTGAACATATTTTCTAAACCGGGAGACGATGTTCCCGAGTATATTATATATATATATATATATATTTATATATATATATATAAATAGTTTTCAAAACTATTATTCGAATAAGGTTTATTCGATAACTTTATTTCACTTACTGAATATTATTTTTAATATTCATTCGAGGACTTATGACTCCGCTTATTTTACTTAATGAATATTATTATGAATATTCATTCGAGGACTTATGACTCCGCTTATTTTATTTAATGAATATTATTTTGAATATTCATTCAAGGACTTATGACTCCGCTTATTTTATTAAATAATATTCTTTATTTTATTAAAGAATAATGTTTCGATAATCAAACTTATTTTCGATTATTCAAATAAAGATCGTACTTTCGTATAAGTATATCTTTGGTTATTTATTATTCATTTCAAGTATGAGTTTTAAAAATTCTACTTCAATTATTTTTATAAAGATTATTCTTTATGGGAATATTATTTAAATAATAATATTCAGATATTTTCTAATATATTGAGACTGATTTATTTTATTAAATCAGCATTGCTCCAAACATTCTTAAAAATGTATTCGAGTCTTCAAAATGATTTTTAAAGGTTAGGGCGGATCCCAAAACTCATTTTTTTATATTTAAGATATTCCTTTCGAAGGGGATTTAAATACTCGCTCAAAACCTGAGGGATCCGACTCTGTGGTGTATTTTATATTCGCAACAAGGTTGCTGTTTTGATAAAAGAGTTTTTGATTACTTACCCAACACTCGGGAAGTAAAATTCTTGGAACAAGTTAATCCATTAACAAGCACCGCCTGGGAAATATCGGTGAGTTTTCCTTTCCAACTAGATACGACTTCTTGGTGGAGCCGTCTCAACAAGTTTCTACTTGGGGAAAGGGGGGACGAGCTTTACGTTTCAGAGTCATGGATTTCATCTGAACTAGGAGTGGCGTAAGTGGTCGAGTGGCGCCGGCCCATCCTTATTATATTGGCCCAAATGGCCTGGAAGTTCCGCTAAGACGGTCCATTCCTTAGGAGTCCAGGGTTCGGTTGACAAGTAAATCCGACTGTTCTCCTCTACATGTAGAAAATGGTGGGGTTGCACTACTGCGACTGATCATCGTGAGTGGTCTTCCTGGCGTGACAAACTCCCGTAATGAGTTCATCATCCAATTGGATATTTCTGCAACACTACCCAGAGCACTTCGATAGAAAGGCTACGGTTGGGCTATTGTTGAGTGTTGGCAGGGTCGAGTTTTCAAAATGATGTTTTCATCAAATGAAGTGTCTCGTTACTTCATTTCATTTTGAGGATATTTCAAAGATTGAATCTATTCAAGTCTTTTCTTGTAGTCTCATCTATGTGATGAACTTTTGAAACTGATGATACCTTGAACGGTGGTAGTTCAAGTAGTATCCGGAAAAGATATAAGTATATTGGAGTATCTTGTAACTTCATCTTTTCAACTTATATCTGGTTAATGATTATCTTATGCATGACAAAGATTTTCACAAAAAACCGTTGAGACAAGGTTAGATATATGAGATCACCTTGCAACGATATTTTTATACAGTTATCAACTGGAACTCTGTGTATATTATACATGGAAGAGGACTTCCAATATTTTGAAAAGTATATATACATATATACTGAATATTTTGCGACTTGGTCGCAATAAGATATCAAACTTGGTTCATTTTTTTTACTTGACCAAGACTTTCATGAGTACTATGAGAATGCTCATATATTGTTAATCATTATACATATTATTTCGGTGAGCTTGTTGCTCACCCTTGCTTTCTTCTTTCATCACACAACATCAGATAGAAAAGATGAACAGGACCAAGCTCCCAATTCGCGAGCGGATAGAAAACATTCCGCAGTTTCCTATAGGCGGTGATGTCACTGTAGCTGAGGTAGGAACTACCAATAGGCTAGGCTTTCAACTTTTGATGTACCAGACTTATGTATCTTTATCAATTGTAATAATGGAAAAGAAATGTAAATTTATTCAGAAACCCTTTTGAGGTGTAATGACTTGTGTTATTTTTGGTATTCATCTCTGAGACTATAACTTGTGGTGTGTGTATATTGTGGGGTCACAGTACGCAGTAGTTGGTTGACTGTTAAGATTAAGTATTGATAAGGGAAATGGAACTCGTGACAACCCGAATTCCCGACCCCGGATTTGGGGGTGTTACAGAAATGGTATCAGAGCTAAGCGTTATAAACCTCAGAGATGATGTGACATTAAGATAATAAGTTCACTAAGATAAATAAGAACTCTTGCCAAGTTCATAGTCGGACTACCTAACGTAGTACTGACAGTTAAAACCCTTATGGGAACCCTTATAAATATCGTGATAGGAGCGTAGTTCGTTATCGTATATGGTAGCGGGACTCCGAACCCTGAGGTTGAGGAGCAACAATGCGATGATGTTTTATTAGTTATTGGAGATCAGATTGTGGATCCGATAGAGCGTCCTAACACGGGACCGGATGATGTTCATATTGAGGATGTAGCGGTTGAGGATGTTGTCCTAGAAGGGATTATCGCTGAGAAGGATCCCGTGAAGGATCCTGAAAAGAATGAATAAAGGACCACTGAGGAATTGATGACCATGGTTAGGGCGACTACCAGAGGTAGGATTGGCCGGTCACTACAGGAGGTTCGTTCAAGTTCGTAAAGATAGTATCCCCTTTAATGCGGCTTACTCATAAGACTGAGAAGTTCAAATGGACAGAGAAATGTGAGAACAACTTTCAAGAACTAAAGCAAAGATTGGTGACGGCCCCTATGATGGCGTTGCCGGATGGAAAAGGAGATTTTATGATGTGTAGTGACGCTTCGCATAAGGAATTAGGGTGCTTCTTATACAGCACAATAAGGTAATCACGTACGCGTCAAGACAATTAAGGGAATATAAAATTCGATATCCCCACCCATGAGCTTGGGCTCGTGGCAATAGTTTTTCCCTAAAGATTGGAGGCACTACTTGTATGGAGAGAAGTGCAAGATTTACACAAGCCATAAGTGCTCTAGTACATTTTCACGCAGAAAGAGCTCAACATGCGCCAGAGGAGGTGGTTAGAGCTAATCAAGGATTACGATTTTGAGATTCTTTATTATCCAGGGAAAGCCAAAATGGTGGCTAATGCCCTTAGTATAAAGGAGAGACTCAAGATGAAAATGTCTTTAGGAGAGTTGATAAGAGATTTTGAGAAAATGGAAATAGAAGTGAAGGTAACTGGAGCCGGTACCGAAAAGCTGTTTGAGATTGCAATACAGTCGGAATTATTGGAAAAAAACATATTGTGCCAGAAAAAGTGATGAATGAAGGCAGAGAGCCAACAAATAGATAAGAGATTAATACAAAAAAGATGATAAGGGAATGATGATGTATTCCTACAGAATTTGGGTTCCAAATGTTCAAGAGCTTAAAGATGAGATCTTAGATGAAAGCTAGTTTGAGGAATAAGATTTAGAGCAAACCCTGAACGTGATAGTCAGGGAGGTCGCCATCAAGATAGAAGGAACCCATAACATAATGAAGTGGAAAATGAGGATTTAAAAGATGTAGGATGACCCCAATTATGGGGAGGAGGAGGGAACATTCAGACTAAGGAAACAGAAGTCGAGTAAGGAAAGGAGACCCGAGACGGTACTCCTATACGATAATTTATGGACCTTTCTAGACAGAACTTAGACTATTATCCCCAACCACCACCCTGAGGAAACAATGCGGTGAGAAATTCTTTCAGGACCTTTAAGTCGCTAAGCTCTCAGAGTTCCAATGAACAAGTTGACCCCGTCAAGGCAAGAGCCTGGCTAAAGGAAATATAGGAACCATTTGAGATTCTAAATGATTGACGAATCACAAAAGACTGTTTTTGTCACTTACCCTCCTAAGAGAGAGGCCACCCGCTGGTGAAAGGCCAAGGAAGGCACGGAGCAAGAGATTATAATAAACTGATTTAAGTTCAGTCAATTTTTTTTAGGAAAGTACTTCCCAAGGTTATGGAGATAGTGTAAAAGCTTTAGAGCCAGAACAAAGGCAGACGAGTATGATCAATTATGAATCTAAGTTGTAAAAGTTGTCAAGATTCGTTCTGAGGACACGAATCCAGAATGATGGGATGTTTGAAATCAATGCTTATGTTGTGTTGGTTCATGAAATAATGATAAGAGAAAGGAAAATAAAAAGAAACTGAAGTGGAAAGGAATATAAAGGCAATAGAGTTTGAGGAATGATAAGGGAGTTGGGTATGAGGAAACCCTAAAGACTCGTAGCAATAGAAATAAAAAAGTATGTAATCGTCAGGATGAAGGTGATTCACCATGAGTTAAAATTGATGGTTGAAGGCATAAGAGATACATATATTTTATCCCCTGTAAGTTGGGAGGATTCGAGGAAACCTTGAGATAGTTCGAAGGATAAATAATGAGACGCGGATAGACTGAGGAGACAAGGAAGTAAAAAATTAGGAAAATTGGATGAAGGAAGTGACCTTCAAGAATGTGAAGCATATGTAAGACATGTGACTTGATACCTAGAAAAGGAGACGCCAGGTATAAAAGATGTCCCAACATTGAGGTGGCTGTTGAGATAAATACAAGAAGTAAATGAGGATTTAGTAAAAAGAAGTTCACGTTGAACACGACCAATATCTTCCAAAACATCCCTGTTATAATTACCAAATCTAGAAAGAAAAGTGGATAACCGCTGTTATCTTTTGGAGGCCATATTGATTGACCTCATTTTGAATACAGATGTTATTGTGAAATTAGGCATATACTATCGAGATGGGAATGATTGAATAAGATACCCTTATCAGGGATATATGACTTGATTTATCCATATAAGGATGCAAGTACCTTTTTAAAGGTGGAATTAAGGACATAACCTCAATAGCTTGAGATGAACCATGGGGATGCATAAAGGATGGCATTTCACCCTTAATAGGGACATTATGAGTTGGGTAGTATGGAACGAAGGACTAAGGTAACAACAACCTTTAAAGATCAGTAGAGAAATTTTTCAGAAGTACTTAAACAATGGTTCTAGTATTAGTAAATGGTATCTTGATATGCCCTGTGCCTAGGGTGTACCTGAAGAAGGATTTAAGGATAACCTTAGAGGTTTTACAAGGAGAAAGGTAATAATCAAAGTTCTCAAGAATAGAAATTTTGATGAAGGAAATATGACGTAATTATAATAATGCCAGGTGGGGCACGTGTTGAACCATAAGAAAGTATAGATCGATCCAATGAGGGTCGAGATTGGTGAAAACAAGAATGACCCAAGATAAGAGACGTCCTAAGTATGATCGAGAGTCAGTCATGGCAATGTTCACATCTAAAGACTAAGGCAATGACTTATGGAAAAATGGTGATTTTTTTTTCTTTCTCACCAGGACTTAAGAAAAGTATTTTCACATAAGCAGTGATTGAAATGAGGTAGAAAATTTAGTTGAAGGTGGTTAAAAGACATTGATTATAAGGAACTATTACTATCAGGAAAGGCCAATGAGGTGGCCGACACTCTAAGTGCAAGAGAGCAATTATAGGCGCTCGTGCCAGGGGAATGCAGTGATAATGGTTGAAGCCGTGAAGGTTGTATTATGGTTTGGAAGATTGACATTCCTTCTGATGACTGTGCAATACCTAACTGTAATAGTAGTTTGGTAAAGGTTTAATTCGTGTAATCGCCATGAGCGGGCTATCTATCTTAGAAGGAACTATCTTGAGAATAAGCCAGGACCATGTTTCAAAAAGGACTAAATGAACCTTTGAGCTTCATGTCTTCTAATATAGACATATGATTAAGAATGGTATTAACCTACTATCATTGCTTTCATTAAAACTCTTCTGCATTTTATCTGCTTCATGTCATGAATGTATGTCAGGATCAGGAGTGTTCTTCATGAATCATGAACGGTGATCATGTTACCTCCTTAGAAGAATTTGATACGACAGGTATGGCCGTATGGTTAACTATTAAGATTCCAAGGAAAACGAATGACGACAGTAGGTCAGTGGTGGACCATAGTAGTGCTCCAATGAGTCTATGAATAATGAGACAATGACAACTGTGAGAGTTGTATTGTAATGAATGTTGAGAGTGAGTACCACTAATCGGGTCGTGGTGGTGTATAAGTTATCATTGATAGGCTAATTAAGTCGATTATCTACCTATTGAATACTTATTCCTTCTTACCAGTAGAGAGTCGTATTGCTATATGAGGAAGGTTGCGGTGCAAGAATAGAATTCTAGTAACAATGATGTCTAGAATGAAATCCCTTATTCGAGTTTCGATGTCGAGGGAGTTTCAAAGGTGAGTGTTTATGAGCTCGAGCAAGAGCATGGGTCCGTAGAATGATGGACAGAATAGCAAAAAAATCTTTAAGCACGTGAAATGCGATGCTATAATACTTGATGTTGATATATATACATATATGTTTGGTTCTCCTATGACAAACCTCTATAGTTCAGAGGTAGACTCCAAGCCAGATATTTTGTGGCAGTATATTTTTTTTCATATATACAATTCTCTTCAATTCGTTCTTTTCTTTTCATTTTGTATAAGCTGAGAAGAACAACCCTTCCAGAAGGGGAGGTATTGCCGAATGACTATCTATTTGTGTGATAGAAGCCTAGTAGGATACCACGTGTTATTTAATTGCTTGTCAAGTACTAAAGGCTGGCCACCTTCTGTACTAACTATGCAATGTAACAAGTGTTCATGATCATAGTGATCTCTCAATAAATTCTTTTACTTCTATATAAAGGACTAAGCTTTCGAAGATGGAGGCAGCTAGAGATGAAGTGTTACCAAGTATGGTGGTATTCCGATTCTAACGCGTTCGTGATACTAAGGTTGACGCGATTATTAAAAGGTTATAGAACGCTAACGAGCAAAAGTGTAATCAGTATAAAATTTGGTACGGAAGATAGTAACGATTACGAACTGGAAAAGAGTGGGTATTGAGAAGCAAAAGCTGTAGATCTAAATGAGATAATGAGAGTCTGTACAATAGACTTGAAAGAAATTTGGAATGATCACTTAACGCGGATTGAGTTTTCTTACGATAATCGATCGTATGTCAGTATCGAGGTATCGCCTTATGAGATCCTTAAGGGAAGACAATGTCGATATCCCTTATATTAGGATGAAGTTGTAGAGCGCAAGATGCTCGGACCAGCAGTAGTCCAAAGGACCAAGGATATAATAGATCTAATCAGAGGACGATTGGTAGTAGCCCAATATGGACATGAGAAGTATGTTGAATTGACACGAAAGGACAAGGAATAGGAAGTAGGGGACCTAGTGCTGTTATAGGTATTCCCTTGGAAAAGATGGATGTAGTTCGAAAAGAAAGGAAAGCTAAGCCCACGAAGTGTTGGACCCTTGGAGATATTAAGATGTATTGGGAAATTAGCATATGAGCTAGCCCTACCCCCGAACTTGTAGCAAGTTCATAAAGTGTTCCACGTATCAATGTTAAGGAAGTGTAATTCGGATGCCAGACAAATAGGGGCATATGAGCGCATAGACATGCAACCAGACGTAACCTATATGGAGCAACCAGGAAGGGTTATAGATTGAAAAGGAACAAGTGCTTAGGAGAAGGGTTATCAAACTAGTCATAGTTTGATGGTAGAACCACAATGTAGGAGAATTTACTTGAGAGTTAGAAAGTGCAATGCTAAGAGAGCATCCCTATTCATTTTCTATCTGATTCCGGGACGGAATCCTTTTAAGGAGGGGAGACTGTAATAACCCCAATTTTTGGAATTTTGAAAACACGGATGAATAGTAACTTTTGCTGATGATGCTGATTAAGGAAAATTGTCAGACCACACTATATAGGAGTACTGTTATGGAAATTCTAAGATCGTATTAGTATTCTATAAAGTAAATAAGTGTATGTAAAGATCGTCAGAATCCAAATTCAAACACTTTGATTTTTCCCGAAAATCCACCAGATACCGAAAGAATTAAGTATAAGGTAACATGATTAAAATGATTTAATTCAAGGATTATAAGAGAGGATCATAAAAGGAATATAAAATATTGAGAAAGGTTTAGGGGAACCCAAGTAATAATATCCCGGGTATGATCCCTCAAACGATAAACGAGAACGAAAGTTAAGTGAACCGTATAACAGATCAGCGGTCATTAGCCAAGTAATTAGGGGTTAATCAAAGAGGTTAATGGATGATGATGTCATCACACCAACAAGAGGAAGACAAGTGTAACAAGATGATATAAGCAGATGACATGAGCATGACAAAGTGGGAAGGATTGGTTGGTTAATTGTGAGCCACACAATTTTTACCATGGTAATAATTTAATTAACAAACAAAAGGTAGCAACCAAGCCAAGGCAAAACAAATCACAAAACACAAATTAGAAGTTGACTTTTGCTTTCCAAGAACAAAAGCTCTCGGCCAAAACCAGAGCATCAACTTCAAACTACCATATCTCCTTCAATACTCACTCAAATAGTATTTTCTATTGCTCTTTGGAAAGGTATTGAGATGGCCTACAACTCTTGTTCACAAGTCTCGTCCAAATAAGCATGGCAAGACCCTCGTTTTGAAAGTTCTTTCAATCTGACTTTTGGAAACTTTAAAACCTAACTTTGTGTTCTTGATTTCTTTGGAAAGATCAAGCTTGTAGGAGGCTCCCTAAGACTTCCTAGCTACTCTAATCACTCCAAAGAAGGAATAACACCTCCAAAACCTAACTTTACTTTGAGTATTACGATGGTTTTGATGGTTATAGTAAATGAGAAGCATGATGCTTGTGTGTTTAGAGTTTGGATTGGATTTGTAGTGATTTGGATGTTGAAATCTTGTTTATAGTTAATGAAACTTAAGTATAGCTAGTAGTTCATGTGTGGGGTTTTTTATAAATTGGAACATCTTGAGGTTTGGGGACCGATGTAGTAAGGTTTAGATGAGGGTTGGTCATATTGTTGGTTGTGAGTTGAATGGTGGTTGTTTGGAGTGGTTTAAAACTTGGTAATCGCGTAAACATAGTCGTCATAATGCCCGATTTTCCTTAACTTTTCTGTTCTTAACTTTAGGACCCGTGAACTCACTGAAAGATTCTAACCTTTTCCATTTTTAGATAGTTCATGTTACGAGCTTCGTTTTGATATGTGTTTCTCTTGAATCCGATGTACGGTTTAGGAGAAATGACCGTTTTAAGTAACGGCGTTTCGCGAACGAACCATTACCCCTCGCCTTACTTTGAAACCTTGGTTAAGGCCCTTAAATGACTAATTGGAGTATGAAAAAATTATGTAAAGTTTACTAGGAAGTTGGTAGGGTATTCGCGAAAGCGTTGCCTTAAAATTCGTAACGGTTAATTTATTAAAAATGGTGGACCCGAGGGTACTCGAACGACTTATGTGATTTGTTAAGCGTAGAAATGACCATAAGCAAACATTAGGGTTCAATTGGTTAAAGTCTAGTTTCTTAAGCGATCGTCGTTTAATTCCAGATTATATTGTTATTTATAGGTTACCGGACCCACTCTAGGCTTAAGTCTATCCTGGAGCACTCAGGCAAGTTTTCTACCCGTTATACTGTTGTTGTGATGTATATATGTATATGCATTATCTTGTGATAAGTGCATGATTGTTATTAGCAAATCTTGTGATATATTGGAGCATGCTGATATGGTATATATGCATGTCTGTTTCATAATCTTGATATCTAATTGTTGATTCAATTGCTTATAAGTTGCATAATACCTATGCCAGAGATAAGCAGTAGTTGCGTATACCCTTAGTATAGGGGACCCAAAGGTGAACATATTTTCTAAACCGGGAGACGATGTTCCCGAGTATATTATATATATATATATATATATATTTATATATATATATAAATAGTTTTCAAAACTATTATTCGAATAAGGTTTATTCGATAACTTTATTTTACTTAATGAATATTATTTTGAATATTCATTCGAGGACTTATGACTCCGCTTATTTTACTTAATGAATATTATTATGAATATTCATTCGAGGACTTATGACTCCGCTTATTTTATTTAGTGAATCTTGTTTTGAATATTCATTCGAGGACTTATGACTCCGCTTATTTCATTAAATAATATTCTTTATTTTATTAAAGAATAATATTTCGATAATCAAACTTATTTTCGATTATTCAAATAAAGATCGTACTTTCGTATAAGTATATCTTTGGTTATTTATTATTCATTTCAAGTATGAGTTTTAAAACTTCTACTTCAATTATTTTTATAAAGATTATTCTTTATGGGAATATTATTTAAATAATAATATTCAGATATTTTCTAATATATTGGGACTGATTTATTTTATTAAATCAGCATTACTCCAAACATTCTTAAAAATGTTTTCGAGTCTTCAAAATGATTTTTAAAGGTTAGGGCGGATCCCAAAACTCATTTTTTTTATATTTAGGATATTCCTTTCGAAGGGGATTTAAATACTCGCTCAAAACCTGAGGGATCCGGCTCTGTAGTATATTTTATATTCGCAACAAGGTTGCTGTTTTGATAAAAGAGTTTTTGATTACTTACCCAACACTCGGGAAGTAAAATTCTTGGAACAAGTTAATCCATTAACAGGCACCGCCTGGGATATATCGGTGAGTTTTCCTTTCCAACTAGATACGACTTCTTGGTGGAGCCGTCTCAACAAGTTTCTACTTGGGGAAAGGGGGGACGAGCTTTACGTTTCAGAGTCATGGATTTCATCTGAACTAGGAGTGGCGTAAGTGGTCGAGTGGCGCCGGCCCAGCCTTATTATATTGGCCCAAATGGCCTGGAAGTTCCGCTAAGACGGTCCATTCCTTAGGAGTCCAGGGTTCGGTTGACAAGTAAATCTGACGGTTCTCCTCTACATGTAGAAAATGGTGGGGTTGCACTACTGCGACTGATCATCGTGAGTGGTCTTCCTGGCGCGACAAACTCCCGTAATGAGTTCATCATCCAATTGGATATTTCTGCAACACTATCCAGAACACTTCGATAGAAAGGCTACGATTGGGCGATTGTTGAGTGTTGGCAGTGTCGAGTTTTCAAAATGATGTTTTCATCAAATGAAGTATCTCGTAACTTCATTTCATTTTGAGGATATTTCAAAGATTGAATATATTCAAGTCTTTTCTTGTAGTCTCATCTATGTGATGAACTTTTGAAACTGATGATAACTTGAACGGTGGTAGTTCAAGTAGTATCCGGAAAAGATATAAGTATATTGGAGTATCTTGTAACTTCATCTTTTCAACTTATATCTGGTTAATGATTATCTTATGCATGACAAAGATTTTCACAAAAAAACGTTGAGACAAGGTTAGATATATGAGATCACCTTGCAACGATATTTTTATACAGTTATCAACTAGAACTCTGTGTATATTATACTTGGAAGAGGACTTCCAAGATTTTGAAAAGTATATATACATATATACTGAATATTTTGCGACTTGGTCGTGATAAGATATCAAACTTGGTTCATTTTTTTTACTTGACCAAGACTTTCATCAGTACTATGAGAATGCTCATATATTGTTAATCATTATACATATTATTTCGGTGAGCTTGTTGCTTACCCTTGCTTTCTTCTTTCATCACACAACATCAGATAGACAAGATGAACAGGACCAAGATCCCAATTCGCGAGCGGATAGGAAACGTTCCACAGTTTCCTATAAGCGTTGATGTCGCTGTAGCTGAGGTAGGAACTACCAATAGGCTAGGCTTTCAACTTTTGATGTACCAGACTTATGTATCTTTATCAATTGTAATAATGGAAAAGAAATGTAAATTTATTCAGAAACCCTTTTGAGGTGTAATGACTTATGTTGTTTTTGGTATTCATCTCTGAGACTATAACTTGTGGTGTGTGTGTATATTGTGGGGTCACAGTACGCAGTAGTTGGTTGACTGTTAAGATTAAGTATTGATAAGGGAAATGGAACTCGTGACAACCCGAATCCCCGACCCCGGATTTGGGGGTGTTACACTTAGCAACCAATCTAGCTTTGTTCCTGAATACTATGCCATTTTCATCCATCTTGTTTCTAAATACCCATTTGGTGTCTATTAGATTCTTTCCTTTAGGCTTGGGTACCAGCTTCCAAACATTGTTCCTTTCAAATTGGTTTAGCTCCTCCTGCATAGCTAAAATCCAATCAGGATCCAACAAAGCTTCTTCTACCTTCTTTGGTTCTTCCTTAGATAGGAAACTGCTATATAGACATTCTTCTTGAGTTGCTCTCCTTGTTTGAACTGTAGAAGATAAATCACCAATGATGAGCTTAAAGGGGTGATCTTTTGTCCATTTTCTTTGTTGAGGTAGATTAGCTCTAGATGAAGAGGCCTCATTGTTGTCTTGATGTGATTGAGTTTTGATTATTAGAAAATCCCCCTGAGTTTGTAAATCTATGATTTGAGAAAGAGGAACTTTCCGTAAGTGATCTATTCTGACTTTCAGCTTCTTTTGATGACCCGACCGATGGTGTATTTTGAGTTTTGACGGATGAAGCTGACTGTCTCCCAATGGATGATGCAGATTGTCTATCGACGGATGAAGCATTTTGTAACTCGATGGATGTTGAGTTATTAGCTTCATTGGTTGTAGATTTTTCTGCACTATCCTTAGTTATAGTTTCTTGATCACTTTCATCATCACTGTCATCACTAACCATCTCCACACTGTCAAATTTGAGGCTCTCATGGTAATCTCCATCTTGTAGTCCTTCAATCTTTTTATCATCAAACACAACATGTATTGATTCCATAAAAATGTTGGTTATCAGATTGTAGACTCTGTATGCTTTACCAACAGCATATCCAAAAAAAATTCCTTCATCTGCTTTAGCATCAAACTTCCTATGTTGATCAGTTTGATTTCTCAAGATATAACATTTGCAGTCAAATACATGAAGAAAATTTAGAGTTGGCTTCTTGTTCTTGAACAATTGGTAGGGAGTCATGCATTTTGCTTGATTAACCAAAGAAATATTCTGAGTGTAGCATGCAGCAGTATTTACAGCTTCAGCCCAGAAGTATGTTGGTAACTTTGATTCTTCAAGCATTGTCCTTGCAGCTTCAATAAGTGATCTATTCTTTCTTTCTACTACTTCATTTTGTTCTGGAGTTCTTGCTGCTGAAAACTCATGCATAATCCCATTCTCTTCACAAAATGCTCTCATGACAGAATTCTTGAACTCAGTTCCATTGTCACTCCTGATCCTTCTTACTTTGAAATCAGGATGATTGTTGACTTGCCTTATGTGATTGATGATGATTTCACTAGCCTCATCTTTAGAATTTAGGAAATATGTCCAAGAGAACTTTGAGAAATCATCTACAATAACTAGGCAAAATCTTTTCCTTGAGATGGACAACACATTTACTGGTCAAAACAAATCCATGTGTAGCAATTGCAAAGGTTCTTCAATTGTTGAATCAAGCTTCTTTCTGAATGATGCTTTGATTTGCTTTCCCTTTTGGCAAGCATCACACAGTCCATCCTTAGAAAACTCCACTTGCGGAATACCTCTAACCAGTTCTTTCTTTATAAGCTCATTCATGGTCTTGCAGTTCAGATGGGATAGCTTCTTATGCCATAGCCAACTTTCATCTTGACTTGTTGTACTGAGAAGACAAGTAACAGATTCTGCATTTGATGAGTTGAAGTCAGCTAAGTACACATTTCATTTTCTCACTCCAGTGAGAACCACTTTGTTGCTCCTCTTATTTATCACAACACAGGCTTCTGTATTGAAGGTTACTGAATTGCCTTTATCACAAAGCTGGCTGATACTCAACAAATTGTGCTTGAGACCATCCACTAAGGAAGGGTGGTATACAATAGCCATACCAACAGTTTGGAAACAAGCAATTCAATCCTCCTGGTTTTCAATACCTGTATGCACCAAGGCAACAATTTCAGCCACAGGGAATGCAACAAAAATCTCATGGAGGTGAAGGTCAATCTTCTATTGAGAAATCTGAATTGGAGGAGTTGAGGCTTATGTGCAAAAGCCAAGCGGTTTCGATCAAGACTTTAGAGAATCAAATGGGGCAAATTGCTAATGCCTTATTGAACCGTCCACAAGGAATGTTGTGCAAGACATGCATGTATCATAACAAGACTAAGTCATACTGACAACCCTGAGATTAGTTGTATTGTAACCTTAATCTGTAATTCATACGTGTAACACTTAATGTCTGTAAAATGTAAATGGAGCAGACTGGAGCATTTTTCTCTAAACAGTGTCAAGCCTAAGAATTCTATCTGGAAGAAGATCAAGAAGATCATGCCTCAGAAGAATTATGAAGAAGGTTGGAGTTGAATAAATCTGTTTGGTGTAAAACATTCTAAGTCAAGATCTCTACAAGTCACAGAATTAGTGTTATAGAGAAGTCATTCGAGAACTCAGGAATTGCCTATCGAGAACTCAGGAATTGCCTATCGAGAACTCAGGAACTGTCTATCGAGAACTCATGAAATTCTATTGGAGATATCGATAAGTCAGATACCCATTGGAGAACTCAGAGATATCGACAAGTATACATTCATTAGAGAACTCTGAGTTATCGATAAGCCAAAGTCCATTAGAGAACTCTGAGTTATTGATAAACCAAAATTCACTAGAGAACTCAGAGTTGTCGATAAGTCAAGGCAACAATAAAGTTTCAGAGATATCGACAAGCCAACATGCCTATCGAGATGTCGAGTTCTCTACAGCTTAATTGGAGATCTCGAAGTGAAGAAATTTCTCTAAGTACAGAATTGCAGAACAGTTTAATATCCAAGGTTGCAGATCAACAAACAATTCACATAGCTAGATTGACAAGTCTACAAAAAGCAGCTTGAGAGATGTGCAAGATCAATGACAAAGATTAACTGACATAGGAGATTAAAGTAAACACGGGATGCTAAAGATATGCTAAGCTAGAAATGGAAGATTTGCTTTTCTATAAATAGAAATGACAAGTGACAGTTTAGAAAAGCTAATAGCATGTTTATTATCCACTGTGTAAACCAGCAGTTAACTAAGTTATAAAGTTAACACTGGTCCTCTAGTTAAGTAGAACAATCTAGATAGAAAATTGTGTGTTCTCTCTCAAGAAAGAAGCTAAGTTCTAAAACAAGAACTTAGAGATTTTGTAGCAAAACACTGCTTGATTTTTAATATAAAATTAAGTGAGTTTTGAAGATCTTTATTTTACATATTTGCACAATTATTTATGTTTAACATCTATTCTACTAAATCATTGATAACAACCAACTGCTAAAGCCTAAGTCGATCAAAAATCAAACATTTAAGCCAAAACACATTCACCCCCCCTCTGTGTTGTATTCATACCTAACAAGTGGTATCGGAGCAGTATCTGAAAGTAAACAGATTGGATATTGGAAAAATGAATACACAGAAAATCAGTAGTATCAAGATTCCTCCCTTTGATAAGGCCAACTACACTTTATGGAAAAATAAAATTTTACTGTTTATAAGAATGGCCAATCATCTTTACATTGGTATCCTCAAGAATGGGCCCTTCACTCCTGTAGTTAGAGTTGAGGAAACCACAGATGGAAATATGGTTATTCCAGCTCATTATGCTCCCAAGGATCCTTCTGAGTATACTGAACCTGAAAGAGAGAAAGTTTCCCTAGACGGTACTTTGCAACTGATACTAATTGAGTCACTTGACAATGTAATATATAATAACATTATCAACTATGACACTGCTAAACAGGTCTGAGAAAATATTGAAATACTTTGTGAAGGAACTGAGGAGGTTAGGTCAAATCAAAGAAGGATATTGATTTCTTAGTATGAGGGTTTTATGGCTAAACCAAAGGAGGGTATTACTGATGTGTTTGAAAGGTTTAATAAGCTGATAAATGACTTGCAGCTTCATGATGAATTTTATGATGTTGAAGAAGTCAATTTGAAGTTCTTGCTTACTCTCCCTGACCATTTGGAACAAAAGATCTCTGCAATCAGAGAAGGAAGGGATTTGAGTAGAATCACACTGGAAGTGCTTTATGGGGTTCTGAAAACTTATGAACTTGAAATTATTCAAAAGAAATCATTAAGGGCTGGTCAAGGATATGTACTGAACGGCTCAAGTGCACTAATTTTGAATGATGGCCAGACCTCCAATGATGAGCAAAGATCTCAAACTCCAGAAGTTTCTACAAGTGAGAAAAGAGCCAATGACACTAAAGAGCAAGTCATACTGGAATTGAATGAAGAAGATGAATTCTACACTCTTGATGAACTTGATGAGCTAGACAAATCAATGGCTTACTTGGCTAGAAAATTCTCTAACATTAGAGTGAAGAAACCAAGATTTTTCAAGAGCAAAGGATAGTACTTCAACAAAGACAGCAGCTGGAAAGGAAAAGGGAAGTACACTCTTGATAGCAAAAATGGCTACAAGACTGGATATGTTGATAGATCAAACATAAGGTGCTTTAATTGTGATGAGTTGGGCCATTTTGCTACAGAATGTAGGAAACCCAAGAAGGTAAAGAAAGACAAAGCCTATCTTGAATTGGAAGCAAAGTATGATGCTCTTCTAAAGAAGCAACAAGGGAAAGCTTATATTGCTGAGGGCAAGAGCTGGGATGATTCAGATAATGATGAAGATGAAGAAGTTGGAAACTATGCACTCATGGCCTTGGAGCAAGGAGACTCTTCATCATCTAAATCACAGGTACCAACTCTTACCACAATTGATTTAAATGTGAGTCAATATAAGGAAACTGTTGAAAAGATGAGCACAAAAATGTTCCACATTCATACAAGCATGGTTGATGCAAATAAGGAAGTTAGCAGATTGAAAAAGATCAATAAAAAACTTGAGAGTGAAAAACAAGAGACTGAATTGTTTCTAGTTAAGCTTGATACTGCTAAGCAAGAAAATGCATACTTAAAGAACAAATTAAAGTGTGCAAGTGAAATTGAAGCAGTATTGAGAGAAAAGCTGGAGAAGAATGAAGTGAAGCTGAAATCCTTTAAAAATGCTTCGGATTTGATTGGCCAATATCATGAAAAGAACAAGCCATGTGCAAACATTGCCATTGGTCTTGATTATGAGGGTTTGAACAACAAAAAGAAGACTGTCAGTGACAAAGGAAAATCAACTGAAACTGAAGATGTTCCAATTATTTTAAAATAAGGTTGAATCACCTTTGTTCAAGGCATGTGAAGTGAACTTCAGTGAAGAAGAGTTGATCATCAAAAAGGAGATATATGATGAGGACAAGGAAAAGATAAATGATGAGACAACTCAGTCTTCCATCTCTGTTGAAACACCAAAAGCCAATCAAGAAACTAAGGAGCCTGTGAATGAGATTAAAGCTGAACAGGTCAAAAAGAAAAAGAATAATAGAAATGGAAAGATTGGGATTAACAAAAGCAATAATTTTTCTTATGTTGCAGATGCTCCTAGAAAGAGGTGTGAGAATTGTGGATCAAGGAATCACCTAACTCATCTTTGTAAAAAGATTGTTAGAAATCCACCTGAAGGAGTCTGCAAGTACAATGAAGCTAAGGCTAATGATCTCTATTCATTCCGGTGACAAGTTTGACTGCATTCCCTGCAACATGAAAGTGATGAAGAGTTGCCACAAATTGAGAATTGATATCATAGAATCAAAAGTTGGTTCTATATCTAAAAGGGAAAATGCTCAACAGTCTATGAATTCCATTTTATCTGAAAATTATCATTCTACTTCTGCAAAATCAGTTAACAAGAATAAAGTGCCCAACACAGCTTGGGTAACTAAATATAATTAATCCTCATTGTATGCAGGGCAAAGGAAAGAAGGTCATATGGATCATTGATAGTGGATGTTCCAGGCATATGACAGGTGATAAGGCCCTGCTATCATAATTTGAGGAGATGGCTGGCCCTTTGGTGACCTTTGGAGACAACAGTAAAGGATTCACAATGGGATATGGCAAGATTGTTTCTGGAAATGTTGTCATTGAAGATGTAGCACTAGTTGCTGGACTAGAAGTAAATCTCTTAAGTGTTAGTCAATTTGCAGACAGAGGTTTTCAAGTTGTTTTCAACAAAGGAGATTGTGCTTTTATTAGCAAAAAGACTGGTAAAATTGCTCTTAAAGGAGTAAGAAAGGGAAGCTTGTTTGTTGCAGACTTAGACTCAATAAATAAGGATGGAGTGTGTTGTTTCTACACCAAGGCATCAGAAGAGCAAAGCAAATTATGGCATAAGAAGCTATCTCACCTGAATTTCAAAGCAATCAACACCTTAGTCAAGAAGGAGCTTGTGAGAGACATGCCCAGTCTGGAATTTGCTCAACTCGAAGTTTGTGAAGCTTGTCAGAAAGGAAAGATGAAAAGAACAAGTCACAAGTCAAAATCTGTGAATTCCATAAGTGCACCTCTGCAACTTATTCACATGGACTTGTTTGGGCCAGTAAATGTCTTGTCCATTTCAAGGAACAAATATGCCCTTGTCATGGTTGATGATTTTTCAAGATACACTTGGGTTGAGTTCATGTACTTTAAAGATGAAACTCTAAACATTATAATTGAGCATATCAAGAAAATTGAGAAGCAAGTTGAAGGAAAAGTTAGTGTGAAAATATTGAGGAGTGATAATGGAACAGAATTCAGAAACTCAACATTAAGTGAATTCTGCAAAAGCAAAGGTATTGTTCAAGAATTTTCAGAAGCTAGAACACCTCAACAGAATGGAGTAGTTGAGAGGAAAAATAGAACATTGGTTGAAGCTGCTAGAACCTTGCTACAAGATGCTCAGTTGCCAACCAATTTCTGGGAAGAGGCTGTTAATACTGCATGCTACACTCAAAACAGATATCTCATAAACAAAGCTCATGGCAAATTACCTTACTCAATCATGTCTAATAGGAAGCCTACAGTGAAGCATCTACATGTGTTTGGAAGCAAGTGTTATATTCTAAAAGACAACTCTGAATATGTAGGAAAATTTGACTTTAAAGTTTTTGAAGCAATTTTTCTGGGATATTCATTGGAAAGAACAGCCTACAAAGTTTATGTGATTGATCAAAAGAAAATTATGGAAAGCACAGATGTGACTTTTGATGATGACAAGTGTCCAGGCTTGGAATGCCTTGATGTAAATGATGCTGAAGCCCTTGCATTTGAAAATCTAACCATTGATAGTGATTCTGATGAGGAAGATGAAGTTGTGGCACAACAAGTGACAAATGAAGAGACCTCTGAACAAAATCATGGGAATGAAAGCTCTCTTCAGACACCTGAATTTGATGGCACAAACTCAGGGGGAGAAGAAGAGAATGGAAATGACAGTCATGGTAATACTGAAGAAAATGATGAAGGCACGAGTCAACCGACACACACTAGAAAGTGGGATAGGAGTCACACTATAGAAGCCATTATTGGTGATCCCTCTGCTAGTGTGAGAACTAGAAGTACAACTACTAATGAATGCCTACATGCATGTTTTCTATCTCAAGTAGATCCCAAGAAAACTGAAGAAGCCCTATTGGATCCTGATTGGATATGTGTTATGCAGGAGGAGCTGAATTTAGTTCCTGCACCAGAGAATAGAAGCATAATTGGAACTAAGTGGGTGTACAGGAACAAAATGGATGAAAATGGAATTGTTACTAGAAACAAAGCAAGGTTGGTTGCTAAAGGCTACTCACAAGAAGAGGGAATTGACTATGATGAGACTTTTGCTCCTGTTGCAAGACTAGAAGTAATAAGAATTTTTCTGGCATTTGCTGCACACTCAAATTTCAAGGTGTATCAAATGGATGTCAAGATTGCTTTTTTTAATGGTGAACTAGAAGAAGTTTATGTGCAACAGCCACCTGGCTTTGAAGATCCAGAATTCCCTAACTTTGTTTACAAATTACTCAAGGCTCTATATGGACTGAAACAGGCACCTAGAGCCTAGTATGACACACTGTCATTATTTCTACTCAAACATGGTTTTACCAGAGGTACTATTGATAAGACTCTCTTCTACAAGAAGCATGGTGAAGATATGTTCCTAGTTCAAATCTATGTGGATGATATCATCTTTGGATCTACTAATGAAAAGCTTTGTCAAAGATTCTCTAGGCTAATGCAGAGTGAGTATAAAATGAGCATGATGGGAGAATTGAGTTACTTCCTTGGCCTATAAGTTAGTCAAAGAAGTGATGGTATTTTCATCAGCCAAACCAAATATATGAATGACTTATTGAAGAAATTTGGTATGGTGGATAGCTCACCTGCATCTACACCAATGTCTACTGCAACCAAGTTGGATGAAGACAAGAAAGGCAAGAGTGTAGATATTTCAAGCTACAGAGGGATGATTGGATCATTGCTTTATTTGACTGCTAGTAGACCAGACATCATGTTTGCTACTTGTCTATGTGCCAGATTTCAAGCCAATCCAAAGGAATCACATTTGATGGCTGTAAAAAGGATTTTCAGATACTTAAAGGGAACTCCTAACTTGGGATTATGATATCCTAAGGGAACTGGCTTTGAAGCTGTTGGATACACAGATGCAGATTTTGCTGGATGCAGGGTTGATAGGAAAAGTACTAGTGGAAGCTGTCAATTTCTTGGTCAAAGACTTGTATCCTGGTATAGTAAGAAACAGCAATTCGTGTCAACTTCCACAGCTGAGGCTGAATATATAGCTGCTGGAAGTTGTTGTGCTCAGGTGCTTTGGATTAGAAATCAGCTAATGGACTATGGTCTAGTGTTACACAAAATTCCTATTATGTGTGACAATACTAGTGCCATATCTATAGTAGCTAATCTAGTTAATCATTCTAGAACAAAGCACATTGATATTAGGTATCATTTTATCAGGGAACATGCTGTAAATGGTACCATTGAGCTCATTTTTGTTCCAACAGAAAAACAATTAGCTGACATTTTTACTAAACCTTTGGATGAAGCAACCTTCACTAGACTTGTGAGTGAAATTGGAATGCTCAATTCTTCATCCTAAGGCAAGAACTCAGCTAATGTGTTGCAACAGATTAATTTCTAATAAATGAACCTAGTTTGATTTAATTAGAAATTAACTGAAATATGAATTATAAATATTTCAGAATCTCTGTATATTTATCTTTCTTAAAAACTCATAAATTAACTTAGAATATTTCAAAATTCTAAGTAAACTGCTTAGTTGTTAATTTACATCTTAAATGTGTAAAATTAACACAAGGCAGAATTACAGTACTCAAAGGTATAGAGAACTGAGTTCTCGATAAGTCAAAACGACTTATCGATAAGTCATTTTAAAGTTCTCGAGTGAGTCCTCGACAAGTCTATTTACAGACTTCTCGAATGACTTCTCGATAAGCTCTATTATGACTTATCGATAAGACCATGTAGAGTTCTCTAATAGTGTTAACTCATAGAGTTCTCGACAAGGATATTTTGAGACTTATCAATAACTCAGTACTAAAATAATTTAATTCAATGAATTATTTTAGATAAATACTTTTGGAAAATTTATTCTAATTTCGATTTGATTTAATTCAAATAAATTAGAATTATTTCAGTCCTTTTTGGACAAACTGGGCATTTATCAGAGTTCTCGATAAGTCATTTGACTTCTTGAATATACCTTTTTCATATTCAAAATTACTTCTCGATAAGTTTAATATCAAATATTTATTTGACTTCTCGATAAGTATTTTACTTTTCTATAAATACCCAGACTTCTCCATTAATCTTAACTTGAAATTTCTCAAAATTTTAAGTAAACTGAATATTTATTACTTCATATCTTCAGTATATGAACTTAATAAATAACAGATCAAAAGAAACAAAAAGTATGAAAAACTGAACAAATTTAATTCATAAATCATGTTCATAAAAATACTTTTGACATACTTTGTCTCTAAATTTCTCCGACTTATTGACACATTTACATGCTTATATGATTTCTTACTTACGTGGAAATATGTTAGTCCAATTTTAGTAGACTAGTACATTATTTGTGTTGTTTTGAGTATGCTGATAGTGATAAAATTATCTGATTGCTTGCTGATAGGGTGAGTTACTTTTTGTGTAGGAAGTACGTGATTATTTGCATGGGGAATAGTTACTCTTTAAAATAAACTAATATTCTTGAGTACTTGCATGGGGAATAGTCACTAGTCATTTCTAGCTGTCTAGTAGGCTTATCTGATTATTACTCCTATTATCCGGGCAACTCAAGAGTCTCTTGGTTTCTATCTTTACTCCCTCTATAAATTAAAACGCTTCACTCTTTATCACTCACCACTCTCCTACTCTCAACAAACATCAAATTTCAAACTCACCTCTTGTTTATCTCTCTCTTTCTCTCATTCAAATGGATGCCCCAGTCTTCTACAGACTTGTTAATGGAGCTTATCAACCGGTCCATCATTTGGATGATGATCTAGTATATTTTGATCCTATCGGACTTCGTGTCCGTCTCAAGGGGATTGTTTACAGCCCCTTTGATATTCCACTTGAGGTCTTTTACGAACTCTCGTGGAACGATCAAATCAACATTCTTTTCTTTGATATGGAAGCCTCTTTCGAGCAGGAGAGACGAGCCAGGGTGGCTGAGTAGCAACGCCTTGCTGCTTTGGAGTTGCAGGAGAGGATCATCTCTCTTGCACACTCTATGTCCAGAGCTTACCAGTGCAGGGCAAGGAGGCTGGAGGCCGAGAAGGAGTCTGAATTAGAGTAGTTAGGATTAGGATTTACTTGTTAAATCTATGTCTTAATTTACTATGTTTTTTTTAAATGAAAGTTCTGATTCTTGTCTGAAAGTTCTGATTCTTGTCTTGAAATCTTTTGTTTGTGTAATAATTACTATGTGCTCATATCTATATTAAATTTTGTCTTCTCTGCAATAATGCTTGCAACTAATATATCTGTTATTCCTAGTGGACTGACAATGAGATTTACAGAAGGGGGGTTGAATGTAAATCTCAAAACTTTTTCAAGTTTTGAGCAGTTTTAAAGGCTTTGTGTTCAAGATAAACAAGTGTGTGAATTGCTTTAAGCTAATACAGACAGATATGTATTCAAGCACTAATGTAAAGAACACAACAGACCTTAAAAACTTTTCTGGTGGATTGTTGTTCCACCGGAGATGGTATTTCAGAAAATCTGTGATTCTAGATGTTGATCACAGCTGCGTCCTAGTACAAACTAGATAATTTTTCTCTCAAGATTTTTCTAAACAGCACTGGAAAAATTCTTATCTAATTACTAGCTGCTACTTGGTTTATATATCACCAAGTGTACAAGTGAAGACAAAGTTAAAAATACAATAATAAAATAAGTTCTCCACTTGTTTCTTCTCCATATCACTCAAGTACTTTGTTGACTATTGCCTCTTTGTACTAGAGTAGAACGGCTGCTTTTTCTGATGTTCCTGAAATTAGGCTTCCACATTTCAGTTATCTCTGTCAACCCATGTGCCTCTGTCTGCTGTTACAACTACCACTTATCAACTGCTATTTAACAGAACATCCGTTGAAGCCTTCATCCGTTGATGGCTTTATCCGTTGATGTGTTAGCAGTTGAAGCTCTATCCGTTGAAGCTTTAGAGACATCCGTTGAAGCTTTGTTTCTCATCCGTTGAAGGTCTTTAAGATATCCGTTGATACCACTTCATTTATACAAAATTACAAGGCATGAAATATTTACAATTGGCCTTCCTATTTGTATATCTTCTAGTAGTCAACATGACTTATATTTTCTCTCAACTTCTAAGAATTATATCTTAAATACAGAGATTGAAATGTGCTACAGCACTAGACTTATTTCTAAGTAAAGCTGCACCATCAACGGATAGCCAAAGTGGTCTTATCCGTTGAGGCTACAAACACTAAACTTCTACTTAAGTGTTTTGTTAAACATATCATCAAACTAATGCACATATATTCCTAACAATCTCCCCCTATTTATGTCTATAAGAATTGTAGACATAAATTCAGGGTTAACTTGATGATAACAAAACACTTAACAAATATATGAATTGAAACTAAGTAGAAATTTAAAAGTGCTGCAAAAGTGTATGTACTAGGGGGTAATTGAAGATTTACACAATTTCCAAGGGTGCTCCTCTAGTCTGAGCAAATCATCTTTTTCTTCTTTGTTCCCTTGTTTTCTTTCCTAGCCCTTTGTCATTTTCCTCAATTTGGAGTTGGAGTTGTCTGTAGAATTCAGCTTCATCTTCATCACTGATATCCAACTTAGATTGCATTTCCTTGAGAGTTTCATTGCTGGCAATCTTGAGTTGGTCTTCAAGTCTGAAAAATCTTCTGACTCCTTTATCATCTCTAAATTCCATCAACCAATGAGGTGATTTGTGGATTGTAATTCCCCTTTCTTGAATGAGTAAAGTTCTGGGCAAAGCATTGGGCTCCCTCCAAGTTTTCCTTATGTTGGCAATCTTGTTGAGAATTTCAGTCTTGGCAGTCCTGGTAAAGCCAGAATCCTTTTGTATGGCTGAAAAGACTCTGATCAAGGTAGAGTAGCCTTCATTCAGAATCCTGTATAGAGGCCATGTTCTTTCCCCAGCTCCTTTGTATCTGAACACCAATCTCTCTGGTAGCTGTCTGTAGGCAGCTATTCCCCTTACATCCTCCAGCTCATCCAGATAGAGTTCAATGTCTGAAATTTCTTTTATGTCACAGATGTGAACATAATCATCTTTAGAAATGGGTGGTTTAGGCTTAGGTTTTTGTTTTTGAGTGAATTTCTTAGAGGTTAGGGGAGGTGTAGATTTGGATTTTCTTTTCTGTTTCTTTGGTAGTGGAAGAGTGGTTAAAAAGGTAGGCAATTTGATGGTGTCCCAATCAATAGGTTCCTCTTTTGGGATGATTAGTTCACCATGAATGTTTATAGTGGGATCAGCAACACAAGGTTCAGGTATGGAAGGTAGTGGTTTAGATATTGATTTAGTTTCTTCAGTGTTATCTTCACTCCTTCTATGTGCCTTGGCCTTTCTTCTGTTTCCCTTCTGCCATTCCTCTCTTTCCTCCATACTCTCACCAAATATACTCCCAAAAACCTCATCTAGGTTTGCAATCTTGTCTTCACCCCTGACTTCAATTCCTTTCTCTCCTTCAACTTGACTTGACTTTAGCTGTTGTTCAAGCTTTGCTTGTGCTCTTTTGTCAGCCTTGAGTTTTTCAGCTTCTTTCTTCAACCTTTTGGTTTCTTCCCTCTTGGCCTTTGGAAATTTGGGATGTCCTTGCATCACACAGATACTCTTTCCCTCTCTAAAGATAATGGCCATTTCATTCTTTCAACTATGTCCTTGGTCTCCTTGTGCTTTTTGATGTTAGCACCTAAAACTTTGTCTTCATCAGGCTTTGGAAGAGGAAAGTCCACTTCTTTCATCTGAGCAAAGTCTAGGGGGTTCTTTGTGGAGTCCTTGCTGGATCTAGTGTTGGGCTTGAGAACTATAGGTTTTAGATTCTTGAAAGAAGTCTCTCCAACCTTATTCCTCCTTTCTAGCTTGTGCACCATAATGATTGGTTCAACCTTTGTGCTATGTTTCACAGATATTGATTTATCTTGTGTTGAGCCAAACACTTGTTGCACCCTTTCATCAATTCTCCTCCTTTGCTCTTTCACTTGAATTTCAGCTGCTGCTAGCTGGATTAGGTCAATTCCATCAGGCTTTCCTTTGATTTGCATAATTGGAGAAGTAGTGATGGCAGGAACTAGCACTTTAGATATCTGGATTTTTGTAGATGGCTCTCCTTCCCCTTCCCTTTTTCTCTCCCCCTTTTTGTTATCATCAAGGAGAGGGGTCAAGCCTTGTGCCTTTGCCAGCTGCATAAGTAGACTTTTTTGAGATTGTTGGTTGTGAAGAATGCTGGCCACAGAATTTTCAATAACTTGGACTCTGTCTTCTAACTTAGCCAGCCTCTTTTCAGTATTTGAATCCTTTTTCAATCTCAACAATAAGTCCTTCATTATACCATAGGGCATGACTGAATCCAATTTTTCAGAATTGTAGGATTTCAAGTCAGCAATATCCTTCTTGAGTTCATCCACACTCTGATTCTGGCTTACTTGCTGTAACTTCATGAGATGCAGTGAGTCCAGGTGAGCTGTATGGATTGCCTTGGTACCAGCATGTGAAGTTTTCTGAATGGCCTGTTGGATAGTACTGATTTGTTTGACTAAGGAGACATTGAATTGCCCTGGTGTAGACTCCTTTGTCAAGGCCCATTCAGGTAAATTTGGAATAGAACTAGGGCTTTCATCTCCCCCTAAGTTCATGCTTCGATCAAAAGAAACAGAGTCATCATCATCAGAATTTACTCCAAATTCTTCAGATGACTCACCAGCTGTAGAAGGCATCTTGTTAATAGCAGCTTTATCCCTTTGAAGAGATGCTGTTGTATATACTAGATGTAGTGTCTTTTCTGCCTCCTCATTGCCCTGAGCAGCCAACAACTGATAGGCTGACACAGGATGAGTAAAAGTGTCAGCATCCAAGGAAATGTTATCAATTACAGCTTTGTAATGTTGCTGAAATTGTCTTTCCTTTTCAGCATCATCCACAATCATTGACTCATTAGCAATGGCTGGATCCACCCTTATATCTGCTGTACCTGCCTTTCTCTCTTTTTCTCTATATTCTTGCATCAGGGGCTCCCCCTGGCTCACACTCCTCACTTCCTCACCTTCACCTACTAAGGTGGTACTCCTCTCACTTACTTTTGCCATGCTGGAAGAAATAGCATGCATATTTGAGCTCTCAATCTCTCCTTTTGCCTGGGTGCAACCCAGCCTCTCACTCAAATTATCACTCCCTTCCCTCAGTCCTAAAAGTGATTGTACAGTAATCATGTCTTCTACACTTGGAATTGTTTCAGTTGTGTGTGTAGAGACTATCAACGGATATGAAATAGCCGTTGAAGGTGACACTGATGGTATCAACGGATAACTGCTGTTAAGCTTATCCGTTGAAGAACAACCACTTGTCAACGGATGAGTGATATCCGTTGAAGAAGGAAAAGAAGTAGAAATTGAAAGTGATATAACTGTTGAATCTGTGTGGATTGATTTGAGTTTTGGTGACACAGATCCTTCAATTACATCTGAAAGAATTTGCGGGTGACCAACAAATCATCTAAAAAATGATGATCACCTGTATTTGAGTGGGGCTCCTCCCTGAGTTGTAAAGAGGGAGAATCAGGAATTGATGGGAATAACATATCCACATCCAGAGATGGTGATGAAGTGTGTGGTGATTGATGTGTGTTAATTGTGAGAGAATGGGGCTGTGACTCCACATTTGTTGGAGCCACATCAAACTGAGTTTGAGAAGGCATAGATACAGATGGATGTATCTGTGCAGTGTGTGCACCCTGTGTAGAAGATTGGGTTCTAGCCCTCTTTCTTCTAATAAAAGCTTTTGTTGGTGAGTGTTTGGCTTCTGTGTCCCTCCCTCGTTTGATCTGTGTTCCTGGTTGGGAACTATTTTCAATAGTTACATCCTTTTGGGAGAATGCAGCTAGGGATGTGCTAGTAACCTTTTCAACCACCACAGCTTTTTGAGAAACTGTGGCTTGGCTAGCTTGGGAAACACTTATCTCTCCTTCCTTATCCTGGGGGTTTCTTTGATGTTCACCCCTCCCCTCACCACTCACACCCTGTTCACTCCCCTCAGGGTTAAGGGTAGGTGTTACAACTATTGTCTTTTGAGAAACAACAGAGGTGGTTTTCTTTGTCTTTGATTTTGAAAGTTTAGTTTTGGTGACCTTGGTAGGAATCTGTTGGGGCATTGTCACAGATTCCATGGGCACACTAGAAGATAAAGAAATAGAGGGGTTGGAAGAAGTAGGAGTTGTAGAAACAATTACCTCACTTACCTGAGGTGCATCCATGATTGGTAAATATGCCAATGGTACACTGTTGTTGAGATCCATTCTCAATAAATCTGCAAGAACTCTTTTCTCTTGTGCCCAACACTTGAGTTTGTTATTCTCATTGGTTATGAGCAAACCTTTGAGAGTGAAAGAGATGGTCATATCTATGGAGTTGAACTCAGCAGTTGTCCAAATCTCCTCAACTACTTCACAGTAAATCATTGGGGCTTCCAGCATTGCATAGCTAAGTTTACAGTTTTTGATGAAGTCCATCATTTTGTGATAATCTGAGTGGGCTTCATTCTTTGCTACCAAAGCTATGAAATTGTTCTTCTCATAGATGAACCCAGATTGAGACATAATTTTTACTACTGGTGCCATTGTTGTAAGTAGAAATTGCAGAGAACAACTTGAAGGTTTTCCAGAGAGTAAATGGTAAAAGCTTTGAAGTTTCAAGAAAGCGTAAAGTAAAAATGAAAAATCAGAAGGGCTTTTATACTTTCTCAAATTAAAAAGCATAAATAAAAGATTAAACAATAAATATATGTAAGTGAGTTTCATCCGTTTAAGAATAAACTGTAAGTATTCTAAAAACTACCTTTAAAACAAATACATACAGCTGTATGTATGAGTATCAACGGTTAAGAAAATAGAATCAACGGCTGTAAGACACCTGAATCGACTGATGTGACATTTCAACGGATAAAGTAAATTGTCATCCGTTGAAAAGTACTACAGTTTTATCCGTTGACGGATAAAAATTCCAGAAATGTATATGTCTTTCAACGGATAATGAACATCCGTTGATGGAACAATTTTGACTTTCAACGGATAGAAAATACCCGTTGATGGAATAATCTGTGTTAAAAAGTCAAATTTGTTCTAGCAACTAATACATTTCAGGCTTCAATTCAAATTGCAATTAGGACATAAATTTTATGAGTAATTAAGCATACCTAGCTCACTTACCAATCTTGTGAATGTTGATTCATCAAGTGGCTTGGTAAATATGTCTGCAATTTGTTGTTCACTTGGAACAAAATGTAGTTCCACTGTACCATTCATGACATGCTCTCTGATGAAGTGGTACTTGATATCAATGTGCTTGGTCCTTGAGTGCTGCACAGGATTCTCTGTTATGGCTATGGCACTTGTGTTATCACAAAAGATAGGAATTCTATCAACATGAAGTCCATAATCAAGGAGTTGATTCCTCATCCATAACACTTGAGAGCAGCAACTTCCAGCAGCAATGTATTCAGCCTCAGCTGTAGAAGTAGAGACTGAATTTTGCTTTTTGCTAAACCATGATACAAGCTTGTTTCCCGGGAATTGGCAGGAGCCTGTTGTACTTTTCCTGTCTATTTTGCAACCTGCATAGTCTGCATCTGAATAACCAATTAGATCAAAGCCAGATTCTCTAGGATACCAAATACCTAAATTTGGTGTACCCTTGAGATATCTGAAAATCCTCTTGATAGCAATTAAGTGAGACTCCCTAGGATCAGCTTGAAATCTAGCACACAGACATGTAGCAAACATTATATCTGGTCTACTGGCAGTTAAATATAAAAGTAAACCAACCATGCCTCTATAACTTGTAATGTCCACAGACCTTTCAGTCTTATTCAATTCAAGTTTGGTGGCAGTGGCCATGGGAGTTTTTGCAGATGAACATTCCATTAAGTCAAACCTTTTTAGAAGATCATGAATATATTTAGTTTGACTAATGAAAATTCCATCACTAACTTGTTTAACTTGTAAACCAAGAAAATAGGTTAGTTCTCCCATCAGGCTCATTTCATACTTACTTTGCATTAGCTTAGCAAACTTTTTGCAAAGTTTATTATCTTTAGAACCAAATATTATGTCATCTACATAAATTTGAACAAGTATACTAGAGCCATTAACATTCCTAAAGAAGAGAGTTTTATCAACAGTACCTCTAGTGAAGTGATTCTCTAAAAGGAATTTTGATAGGGTTTCATACCAGGCTCTAGGTGCTTGCTTCAGTCCATAGAGTGCTTTCAACAGATAATACACATAGTCTGGAAAATTTGGATCTTCAAACCCTGGAGGTTGACTTACATAGACTTCTTCCTCCAATTTCCCATTTAGAAATGCACTCTTGACATCCATTTGATAGACTTTAAAATTGGCATGGGCTGCATAGGCTAGAAAAATTCTGATGGCTTCAAGTCTTGCAACAGGAGCATATGTTTCATCAAAATCTATTCCCTCTTGTTGAGAATAGCCTTTAGCAACCAATCTGGCTTTATTCCTTATGACAATGCCATTTTCATCCATCTTGTTTCTGAATACCCATTTTGTGTCAATAGGACTCTTGTTCTTTGGTTTGGGTACCAGCTTCCAAACTTTGTTTCTCTCAAATTGGTTCAGCTCTTCCTGCATAGCTAATATCCAATCTGGATCCAATAAAGCTTCTTCCACTTTCTTAGGTTCCTCCTGAGATAGAAAACTACTATACAGACATTCATCTTGAGTAGCTTTTCTTGTTTGCACTTTAGATGATGCATCACCAATGATCAGTTCAAAGGGATGATTCTTGGTCCATTTCCTTTGAGGTGAAAAATGTGCTCTAGATGAGGTGGCCTCAGTATTGTCATGATGTGAGATAGAGTGTTGATTAGTTGAAACTCCCCCTGAGTTGTTGGTTCTTTGCAGGGAATTTGGAGTTCTATCAACTGATGATGTAAATCGATTATCCGTTGATGAACTATGATCAACGGATGCTTCATTTTGTACTTCAACGGATGATGCACTATGTCTTTCAACGGATACTGCATTGCCTCTATCAACGGATGCAGAATTTTGTGCATTATCCAAGGGCATATTTGAATCCCTTTTGAAGTGTCATCTCCAACAATCTCCTCTTCACTATCATCACAATATATCTCAATGTTGTCAAATTTGAGTCTCTCATTGTGTCCCTCATCTGTTAGTCCATCAATCTTTTTATCATCAAACACAACATGCACAGATTCCATAACAATGTTGGTTCTTAGATTGTAGACCCTATAAGATTTTCCAGCTGAGTAACCAACAAATATCCCTTCATCAGCCTTTGCATCAAACTTCCCTTTATGGTCAGATTGATTTCTCAGTATAAAGCATTTATATCCAAAGACATGAAGAAAGTTTAGAGTTGGTTTTCTTCTCTTGAACAACTGATAAGGAGTCATGCCTTTAGTTTGATTGGTCAAAGAAATATTCTGAGTGTAGCAGGCACAATTAACAGCTTCAGCCCAGAAATATGTTGGTAACTTTGATTCTTCAAGCATTGTTCTGGCAGCCTCAATCAAAGATCTGTTCTTTCTTTCAACTACCCCATTTTGCTGAGGTGTTCTTGGAGCTGAGAACTCATGCATGATTCCATTTTCTTCACAGAACAGCCTTATTGACAAATTCTTGAACTCAGTTCCATTATCACTCCTGATATTTCTAACCTTCAAGTCAGGATGATTATTGACTTGCCTGATGTGATTCATAATGATTTCACTTGCTTCATCCTTTGATCCAAGAAAATAGACCCATGAAAACTTTGAGAAATCATCTACAATCACTAAGCAATATCTTTTTCTTGCAATTGACTATACATTGACTGGTCCAAACAAATCCATATGTAGCAGCTGTAATGGTTCATCAATTGTTGTTTCAAGCTTCTTTTTGAATGATGCTTTCCTTTGTTTGCCTTTCTGACAAGCATCACACAAACCATCTCTTGAGAATTCAACAAGAGGAATTCCTCTGACTAAGTCCTTTTTGACTAGATCATTCATTGTCTTGAAATTCAAATGGGATAGCTTCTTGTGCCATAGCCAACTTTCAACTGGACTTGCTTTGCTGAAGAGACAAGTAATAGATTCTGCATCTGTAGAGTTGAAGTCAGCTAAGTACATATTTCCTTTTCTAACTCCAGTTAGAATCACTTTGTTGTCTTTCTTACTGGTGATAACACAGACTTCTGAATTGAAGGAAATTGTATTCCCTCTATCACATAGTTGACTGATGCTCAGTAAGTTGTGCTTGAGACCGTCAACTAATGCAACTTCATCAATGATGACATTCCCTATTGAAATCAAGCCATATCCCATAGTAAACCCTTTGCTATCATCTCCAAAGGTTATGCTAGGGCCAGCTCTCTCCTTAAACTCAGTGAGCAGGGAGAAATCTCCCGTCATGTGTCTTGAACAGCCACTGTCCAAGTACCATAGATTTCTTCTTTTTCCCTGCACACCATAAAATCAATCAAGTTGATTTTGGTACCCAAGTTTCCTTGGGTCCATTCTTGTTAGCCTTTCTCCCAGACTTCATTCCTCCTGCATTTTTAGACTTAGGTAACTTTGAGTCAACCTTGATCTTAGATGTAGTTGGTTGAGGTGTAGGGTTAGTCACAGAATCATTTAGCACATTTGGAATTTGATAAGGCATGGATTGTGCAAGCATGTTATTCCATATTGGCATATTGTATGGCATTTGAGGCATACTAAATGCAGCAAGATAAGGATTGTTAAAATATGGCATGTTTGCAAAATGTGCATAAGGATTCTGTTGAGACATAACAGGCATAGCATGCAGAGGTGATGCAGACATATTAGGCATGGAAGAGGGCACAGGTATGGGAATTTTCTTAATAGATTTGCAATTAGAAGATAGATGATTAACACTACTACAATGCACACAGCTTTTTCTAGGAGCATACTTATCAGGTGTGTAATTGTTATGTTTGATAACCCCTACCTTCCCATTTCTATTAGATTTCCTTTTAGTTTCCTTTTTATCCTCAACCACTTTGAGCCTATTCTTTAACTGTTCTAAGGTCATGTGTCATATATTCACCTTACTGAAATCTTTGGATGTGCTTGCTTCTTCTTTGACAAAGTTCTTGGAAGTTGAACCAAACTTTTTGTTGAGTTTCTTTAGATTTTCACTTTTAGAAACATCTGCCTGTTTTAATTGAGGAACCTTCAACGGATGCTCATTTTCTTCCTTCAACGGATAACTTTCATCATCCGTTGATTCCACATCCGTTGACAGCCCATCAATTAATTCCAGTTTCTTTTTGTTTTTATCCCAGGCAGTTTCACATAATGATTCAATTTCTTGGACCTTGGAAATTTGAGCACTAACATCCCTAGATGTTTTCCAGGCTTTAATCACCTCTTGCTCTCTCTCTAATTGATTAGAAAGTATTTCTACTTTCTTAACAGATTCAGCTAGTTCATTTTCAACAGATATACAATGTAGCTTAGTTTTCTCTAGGTCAATCAACTTATCTTCTAACACAGCATTTCTATTACTTAAAAATAGATTGTTCTCTTTAATCCTACTATTTTCTTTAGCAAGAGATTTAAGAGACACACGCAAATGATACAATTCAGTAGACATGTCATTAAAAGCATCATTGCACTCTTCTTTAGTAAGCTGTGTTAAATCAGTAGTGATTACCTGGTTGCTTGATGAACTAACTTCATTTTCCTCAGAATCAGCCATGAGAGCCAAGTTGACATATTCCACATCTTCATCCTCTTCTTCTCCATCAGCTGCCCAGTCTTTTTCTTGAGTAATGAAAGCCCTCTCCTTTTGCTTGAGCAGATCAAAATATTTCTTTTTGTAATCTACTTGGTCAAATTTCTTCTTTTCAGAAGTTGGCTTTCTGCACTCACTTGCAAAGTGTCCACTTATACCACAATTGAAACACTTGAACTTGGATTTGTCCACCATGTTCTTATGAGGTTTAGTGGCTCTAGTGTTTTTCCTAAATTTCATCTTTGCAAATCTCCTGGACAGAAATGCAAGATGCTCATCAATACCATCAGAGTCATCTTGGCTGGAGTTGTCTTCATTCTCAGCAACTTGCTCCTTACCCTTGCTTGATTCTGATTTGCTTGTGCCATCTTTGGAGTTTGATGTAGATCTCACAGTTTCTTGTCTGCATTCTTTCTCATTTTCAGCTACCAAGGCAACTGAACCTCCTTTCTTTCTTCCCTTCTCCAATACCTCATCCTGTTCCAGCTCTAGTTCATAAGTCTTCAAGATTCCATATAATCTTTCAAGAGTGAAGTCCTTATACTCTTGAGAGTTTCTCAAGGAGACAGTCATGGGTTTCCATTCCTTTGGCAAGGATCTTAAAAATTTAAGATTTGAATCCTTCACCTGGTACACTCTACCATACAGCTTCAGTCCATTCAACAGCTTTTGGAATCTATTGAATGTGTCATTTAAAGATTCATTTTCTTCAAAATGAAAATACTCATACTGTTGAATGAGAAGCTGCATTTTGTTTTCTTTTACTTGTTCTGTACCTTCACACAGTAGCTGAACTGTGTCCCAAACCTCTTTGGCAGTTGTGCAATTTATCACATTATCAAACATATCCTTGTCAAGACCATTAAACAAAATGTTCATAGCCTTCTTATCCTTGTGGACTTCTTCTGTGTCTTCCATTATCCATTCTGCTCTAGGTTTTGGAATGGATTGACCAACAGCAATTGTGGCCGTAGCAACTGTGGCTACTTTGTGGGGAATGTGAGGACCATTCTCAATGCAGTTTACATAACCTTCATCTTGGGAGAGTAGATGAAGGTGCATTTTCACCTTCCAATGGTGATAACTGTCTTTGTCAAGAACTGGGATTTTTACTCCAATATCCTTCTTACTCATCTTTGTTAGTTTCCAAGATCTTTAAACTCTTTGTTTGTCAAGAGCTTGCTCTGATACCAATTGTTATTCCTAGTGGACTGACAATGAGATTTACAGAAGGGGGGTTGAATGTAAATCTCAAAACTTTTTCAAGTTTTGAGCAGTTTTAAAGGCTTTGTGTTCAAGATAAACAAGTGTGTGAATTGCTTTAAGCTAATACAGACAGATATGTATTCAAGCACTAATGTAAAGAACACAACAGACCTTAAAAACTTTTCTGGTGGATTGTTGTTCCACCAGAGATAGTATTTCAGAAAATCTGTGATTCTAGATGTTGATCACAGCTGCGTCCTAGTACAAACTAGATAATTTTTCTCTCAAGATTTTTCTAAACAGCACTAGAAAAATTCTTATCTAATTACTAGCTGCTACTTGGTTTATATATCACCAAGTGTACAAGTGAAGACAAAGTTAAAAATACAATAATAAAATAAGTTCTCCACTTGTTTCTTCTCCATATCACTCAAGTACTTTTTTGACTATTGCCTCTTTGTACTAGAGTCAGACGGCTGCTTTTTCTGATGTTCCTGAAATTAGGCTTCCACATTTCAGTTATCTCTGTCAACCCATGTGCCTCTGTCTGCTGTTACAACTACCACTTATCAACTGCTATTTAACAGAACATCCGTTGAAGCCTTCATCCGTTGATGGCTTTATCCGTTGATGTGTTAGCAGTTGAAGCTCTATCCGTTGAAGCTTTAGAGACATCCGTTGAAGCTTTGTTTCTCATCCGTTGAAGGTCTTTAAGATATCCGTTGATACCACTTCATTTATACAAAATTATAAGGCATGAAATATTTACAATTGGCCTTCCTATTTGCATATCTTCTAGTAGTCAACATGACTTATATTTTCTCTCAACTTCTAGGAATTATATCTTAAATACAGAGACTGAAATGTGCTACAACACTAGACTTATTTCTAAGTAAAGCTGCACCATCAACGGATAGCCAAAGTGGTCTTATCCGTTGAGGCTACAAACACTAAACTTCTACTTAAGTGTTTTGTTAAACATATTATCAAACTAATGCACATATATTCCTAACAATATCTTGCAATGTACTTGTCTAATGAACTCTAAAAAGATACAGTTGTTCAATGCATTATAGGTCTAACACAAGACATCAACAGGGAATTCAAATAATCAATTCACAGTTATTAGTGCTAAAACTGCAGCTAAAACACTTTAAAACCAAACTGTGGTTTACCCAGGCACAGCATCACAAACACAAACTCAAACACAATCCCACTCAGGTGACTCTCAAAAGCCACTTGTTTTATAAAAGGACAGCAATTTCATGATGATATTCATATTGTTCAGTTGTTTGAGAAAAGAATCCACCAAACATGAAAGTTTATCAGTTATTGAATATTTCATGAGTGTTTCTCTTACACCTTCATGTGCACAAACAATCTTCACAGACTGAAAGGTTTGAGGGTAGTACTCCTGAGGGGGAGCTATCTAAATCCTCTCCAATTCAATTGGAGGTTCCTCAAGAAGGAACAACTCCCCTCATAACTCTAGCAGAAGCTGTCTTAGCAGTCAAAGCTAGAAGAATAATTGCCTATGACAATGTCATAAGAAGGGCAATCTTATCACATTTATGTGACAGTGCTCTGCAAGGTGCACAAAGGTTTGAGGCTGGTGTACATGACAGTAACCCAGTCAAATCCTCTCCAATTCCAATGGAGGTTCCCACTACAAGTGGAGGACAACACACTGTCACAACCACAGAGCAATCTGTGAGTCAAACTGTGACCCTAGTCGTAGTTGCGTATGCACTCATTTTTCTGGTGAAATGAGTATGATTAGCCCTATATGGTCTTCCTCTAATCATATGATCACAAATTACCTCTTCTCAGCCACCTCTTATTTATGTAGGTCAAACAATATTTGAGGCTTTAATGTGAGAATAAGAGAAAAGATTGAGTGAAAAACAAAACAAAAATAAGAGAGGCAGGATCCTTCCTGGTAAAAGGAGAGGTAGATGAATGTATGGATTTAGTAATCCTTGTGAGGGAACTCTGACTCTCAAAAGTCATGAAACTAGTGCAGTGAGAATTGGTGAGACTACTTATTCAAAAGAACAGAGAGCTTAGGACTTTATCACTAACAGACTTTTTCTGCAAATCTAAGTGAAATTTCTATTTTTTTTAAAATTCATCGCCATGAAGCTCGATGAAGCTTGAAGCTGTAGACAGTGTTCCAAATGTGCATTTAGCTGGATTTTTCTTCCTGGAGATAATGTCAAAAAGGGGGAGAATATATCTAAATGCCAAAACAACTAATGGATGTTGAATAAATCTAAATGCAACTCAACAAAAGAAGACCTAATGGGAAGATTGGTTTTGGTTTCTGCATTTGGATAAAGTTTTGACATCATCAATCAGAACTTGTGCATAATTTCATAATGAACAAGTTGGGGGAGATTGTAATATATAATAGATGATGTCAAAGATTACTGGAGCTATTAATGTCATAAACATCTATGATTTGAGTATATCAGAAGATCAGAAGAATTGAAGGCAGCAGGCAAGAGCAGAATATCAAAGGATGGAAGATTTCTGAATATAAAAGTTGGCTCTTTGTCAAGTTACAGGATAGGGATGTTAGCTAGATATCCTAAGCCAGATTTTCTGAAACTAATAGAGGCTCTAACTGACACCCCCATCCTAGAAGAATTGGAAATACTTGTGAAAATTAAGAACATAATTGAGAAAGAATCAGACAGCTCAGTCTTTACTTAATTATTGTAAACTATCAAATGTCTAATGTACAAGTGTTGTATCAGCTTTTGTATTATCTTATTTTCATTCTTTAACTTAGGGTTAGTCTTGTTAACAGGCATGAATTTATGATAAACAATCTTCTCACAAATTGGGGGAGATTGTTGTGCAATACATGCCTATATCATAATAAGACTAAGTCATACTGAAAACCCTGAGATTAGTTGTATTGTAACCTTAATCTGTAATTCATACTTGTAACACTTAATGTATATAAAATATAAATGGAGCGGACTGGAGCATTTTTCTCTAAACAGTGTCAAGCCTAAGAATTCTATCTGGAAGAAGATCAAGAAGATCATGCCTCAGAAGAATTATGAAGAAGCTTGAAGTTGAATAAATCTGTTTGGTATAAAACATTCTAAGTCAAGATCTCTACAAGTCACAGAATTAGTGTTATGGAGAAGTCATTCGAGAACTCAGGAATTGCCTATCGAGAACTCAGGAATTGCCTATCGAGAACTCAGGAATTGTCTATCGAGAACTCGGGAAATGCTATTGGAGATATCGATAATTCAGATACCCATTCGAGAACTCAGAGATATCGACAAGTATACATTCATTAGAGAACTCTGAGTTATCGATAAGCCAAAGTCCATTAGAGAACTCTGAGTTATCGATAAACCAAAATTCACTAGAGAACTCAGAGTTGTCGATAAGTCAAGGCAACAATGAAGTTTCAGAGATATCGACAAGCCAACATGCCTATCGAGATGTCGAGTTCTCTACAACTTAATTGGAGATCTCGAAGTGAAGAAATTTCTCCAAGTACAGAATTGCAGAACAGTTTAATATCCAAGGTTGCAGATCAACAAATAATTCATATTGCTGGATTGACAAGTCTACAAAAAGCAGCTTGAGAGATGTGCAAGATCAATGACAAAGATTAACTGACAGAGGAGATTAAAGTAAACACGGGATGCTAAAGATATGCTAAGCTAGAAATGGAAGATTTGCTTTTCTATAAATAGAAATGACAAGTGACAGTTTAGAAAAGCTAATAGCATGTTTATTATCCACTGTGTAAAACAGCAGTTAACTGAGTTATAAAGTTAACACTGGTCCTCTAGTTAAGTAGAACAATCAAGATAGAAAATTATGTGTTCTCTCTCAAGAAAGAAGCTAAGTTTTAAAATAAGAACTCAGAGATTTTGTAGCAAAACACTGCTTGATTTTTAATATAAAATTAAGTGAGTTTAGAAGATCTTTGTTTTACATATTTGCACAGTTATTTATGTTTAACATCTATTCTACTAAATCATTGATAACAACCAACTGCTAAAGCCTAAGTCGATCAAAAATCAAAATTTTAAGCCAAAACACATTCACCCCCCTCTGTGTTGTATTCATACCTAACAAGGAACTTTTCCGAGTTATACGGAAGCTAATCCAGGCAAGAGGGAAGTCAAAGAACAACTTAAGGCAATCACCCTGAGGTCTGGAAATGTCGTGAGCCCCCAAAATCATCAAAACGCAAATTTTGAAAAAAAATCTAGAAGGCAGGTGCGCCTGTGCCCTGCCCTTTTCCAGACTGAAACGGCTTCACAGAAGGATGGCGAGGTGGAACTGAAGAAGAATGTTGTTGAAAACACTTCTTCTGAGCAAAATACAGGAGACAAACAAGTGTATCCTCCACCTCCGTATCCTAAAAGACTTCAGAAGCAGAAGTTCAACAAGCAGTTTTCCAAGTTTTTGGAGGTTTTCAAGAAGTTACACATTAACATACCTTTTGCGGAAGCTCTAGAACAAATTCCAAGCTATGCTAAGTTCATGAAGGGTATTCTATCTCGAAAGCTAAAACTTCAGGAGTTGGAAACCGTTGCTCTGACGGAAAAGTGCAGTGATGTGCTATAGCAGAAACTACCTCCTAAATTTAAAGATCCGTGAAGCTTCACGATACCGTGTACTATTGGCAATCTGTCTTTTGATAAGTGTTTATGTGACTTGGGAGCTAGCATCAATCTGATGCCCTTGTCTGTCTTCAAGAAACTTGGTCTGCCTGATCCAAAACCGGTAAACATGTCCTTGCAACTGGCTGGCCGTTCCATCACTTATCTGTGAGGAGTAGTGGAGGATGTCTTGGTTAAGGTGGATAAACTCATCTTGCCTGCTGATTTTATCATTTTAGACTTCGAGGAAGATAAGAATCCCATCATCTTGGGGAGATCATTCTTAGCTACTGGCCGAACTTTGATCGATGTGCAAAAGGGCAAGCATACAATGAGGTAGTTTCTATAGTGACTTAGATTGATCCATTAACATACCTTTAAAGTAGATTTGGTCGACTCTATAGTGACTTCGGAGCTTGATCAATTGCTAAGGACTGATGCCTTAGAGAGAGCCTTAACAGGGGAATTTGATAGTGAAGATGAAGAGGGGGCAGACCAGCTGCAGTATTTGAATGTTTCACCATGGAAAAGAAGAGTGGACTTACCATTCGAGTCTCTTGGATTATCAGAGCTTAAAAATTCTCAAGAGCGTCTTAAGCCTTCTATTGAGGAAGCTCCCACACTTGAGCTAAAACCACTGCCTGGTCACTTGAGATATGCTTTTTTAGGTGATACATCTACTTTGCCTGTTATTATTGCATCTGACCTTTCAGGTAGTGATGAAGACAAGCTCTTGTGAGTTCTGAGAGAGTTTAAATCAGCAATCGGTTGGACTATAGCAGATATCAAAGGAATTAGTCCTTCTTACTGCATGCATAAAATTCTGCTTGAGGAAGAAAGTAAGCCAACAGTTGAACAACAGAGAAGACTCAATCTTATCATGAAAAAGGTTGAGAAGAAGGAAATTCTTAAATGGTTGGATGTAGGGATCATCTATCCAATTTCTGACGGTTCCTGGGTGAGCCCAGTGCAGTGTGTGCCTAAGAAAGGAGGCATTACAGTTGTTGCTAATGAGAAGAACGAGCTCATTCCTACTCGGACAGTCATAGGGTGGAGAGTATGCATGGACTATCGAAAGCTGAATAAAGGCACCTGGAAGGATCACTTTCATTTTTTATTCATTGATCAAATCCTTGACAGGTTGGCTGGTCATGAGTAATATTGTCTTTTGGATGGGTATTCGGGCTATAATCAGATTTTCATTGCCCCAGAAGATCAAGAGAAGACCACTTTTACTTGTCCTTTTGGCACTTTTGCTTTCCGTCGAGTTTCTTTCGGACTTTCTGGTGCACCTACTACTTTTCAGAGATGCATGATGGCCATATTCTCTTATATGATTGACACTAATGTGGAGGTATTCATGGATGACTTTTCTGTGTTCGGGACTTCGTATGACGAGTGCTTACATAATCTTGGTTTGGTGCTGAAAAGATGTGTTGAGAGCAATCTGGTGCTCAACTGGGAAAAATGTCACTTCATGGTGCAACAGGGTATCATTCTTGTTGGCAATAGTTGCTTACTTTGACTCTGAGATTTGGCAAATGGATGTCAAAATTGCTTTCTTATATAGGAGCCTTGAAGAGGATGTATATATGATAAAACCTAAGGGTTTTGTCGATCCAAAGTTTACTAAGATAGTTTGCAAATTGCTTCTATCTATTTATAGATTGAAGCAAGCCTCAAGGAGAATTAATATTCATTTTGATAAAACGGTCAAAGAGTTTGGATTTATTCAAAATGAAGATGAACCATGTGTTTGCAAGAAGGTTAGTGGGAGCCATGTGACATTCCTAGTATTATATGTAGATGACATATAAAAACATATAAAATGACATACCTTCTCTACAGGCTGTTAAGACTTGGTTGAGAAATAGTTTCTCGATAAAGACTTAGGCGATGCTACCTATATATTAGGGATCAAGATCAATAAAGATATATTGAAGAGATTAATCGACCTAGTTGGAGTACATACATTGATAAAGTATTACATCATTTTATGATGTAAGAGACAAAGAAATGATATGTTTCGATGTCTCATAGGATAGTGATCTCAAAAGATAATTGCCCCCTAAATCATTAGATGATAAGGGCCGTTTGAGAAAGTTCCAGATGCGTCAGCAATTGGATCTATATTATGTACAATAATATGTATTTATCCTGATGTTTCGTATGCTTTGAGCATGAAGATCAGATATCAGTCTAATCCAGGTGAGGGTCACTGGATAGTTTTCAAGAATATTCTTAAGTACTTAAAGAGGACTAACGATTTATTTTTGGTGTATGGAGAAGATAGGGAACTAGTTGTAAAGGGTTACACTGATGCTAGTTTCTGAACCTAATTTTTGGACAGACAATGATGATTATGTGTTTATATTTGTTTTTTGTTTTGTTGATAAGTGGAATTTATATCCACTTGTAACGCTTCATATCGGCTTAAGTTGGTGTTTTGGACTCAAGTATTTGGTAGTTTTGATGTGTTTTTGTGTTGAGTCATTTCAGGGCACTAGTCAGGAGGTAGAAAAGAGCTTTACAATGATTTTATGCTAATAAGAGGTCGGGATTGGAGTCGAGGAAGATCGCACGAAGAATGGAGCACAAAGGAAGAAAATGCATAAAAAAGAACAGAACCTAAGCGCGCCTGCGCTTGAAGCAGGGCGGTCGCGCCAGTATGTCCAGAGAGGGAGCGCGCCCGCGCTACAAAGCTGTGCGCCCACGCCAGTCAATTGCTGCAGAATCCTATTTCTAGTACGATTATGATATTCCAAGAGTCCAGATCATCCAAGGGCCTATAAATAAAGATAAGAAGACGTTTTTAATAACAAGGAAGCAAGGGAGAACATTAAGAAGACCTCGATTACACAAGACGGCTAAGGAGAAGAAGATTTAGTTTTCACTTTTGTATTCTTCGATTTAGGCGATACTTTTGGATGCTTGTTTTGTTCTTGTTCTAGGCCCTAGTACTTTTATATATCTCGTAGTATTCTGAACTTATTTATTATCATGTTTTCATTGGAACCCATGGTGACGATGTGTTTGATCATGAACTAATCGTTGTCATGGGGTTCTAGCGGATTTAATTATGAATTTCAATAGTTGATTGTTTAAATCTTTAGTGTGTGGTGATTTATGATTTCCTAATATGGTTGTGCATATTCGTCATTGATGCGTAGCTAACATCTAAGATTGTTTGTTAATCTCTATTGAAGCGACAGTGAATATAGAGGTTTAGAACTTACCATGCTAGCATAGGTTTATGTATGAATTGTCATGCATGATTCATAGTGTAATTTTAACCATCTTACACACCCTATATAATCATAATAGATAACTTGTTCTTAAACCGTTATGTTTTCAAATTCTATAGACATATAGGGTCTAAGCATAATTGGTGTCTATTTAGCTTATATCTTAATTGTGGATGATCAGTAGTAGGGTATACGTATATCGAAAGATAGCGTATACTAATTTTGCGTTATCTGATTAGTTATCATCACCATCGCATACTATTGATAAAGACATAAGCGTTGAATGAAGTATTTAATAAAGTTAGAATCCCATGTTTTATTCTCATGTAAGTAATTCACTTTTAATCTCTTAGTTAATGCATGCTATTATAATCTCTTAAGTAGTTAATCAACTCAATTTATTACTTGTTTAGCTGTGAACGATAATCATACATTGTTGCATAAGTGCATAATCTGAACTTAACCTAAACTAGTCTCTGTGGTAACGAACTTGACTTAAATCTTATAATACTTGTGATCACGTACGCTTACGTGTATTTTCACGTGTGTTTTAGTGCGAACATTTGTCTAAAGATAATTGATATTAGATTGAATAGTTCACGGCAAGAACATTAATGATCCTATAATGGAATTCGAACATATTGATGCTTTCGAAACAGCCAAGGAGACTGTTTAGGTATGTCCTTAAGCGATATCACCTTATTAATGAGATTAATGATCAAGGAGATATAAATGTAAAGTGCATAGTCATGATAGTGTTGCAGACCAACTGACTAAGGCTTTGTCGCAGCAGAAGCACGGTGGTCATACTAGTTCCATGCGTATTAGATACATGGGTGATTCGCTCTGGTGCAAGTGGGAGATTGTTAGTGTTTGTGCCCTAGAGACAGCACTATGATGTTTTAGTTTAAGACAATTGGATTATTAATGTTTATGTTCTATCGATTATTCCCTTTATAATTTATTAATTCTTAATTTACTACGATATAAATGTTAGATTAATAAATGTACTTGGAATATGATATGCAATTCTATATCTCTAGGTACGTGACTTAGAAATGAGATTATGAGAATAGTATCAATATTCCTAAAGGTCTCTGGTCGAGTATTATTATTAAGGGACAATAATACTGCATTAAGACTAGTGTGTTTATTGACTGATGATCACATCTCATTGATCAAAGGTATAGTGATACTAAATTCAAAGACACATGCATTTGTATATGTATATAGTGTTGGACATACCAGATGTGAGATTCTACATGTCTGTTGTGTCATAAGTAATTCTCACGGTGATAATGATGTAATGATCCTTAGACCTGAAGTCATTATATTTCTATACGAGAATTAATATACATTGATTTCATTAAAATTTATCCTTGACGGGTAATGATAAAAGTGGACATTGGGTATATTATGAATTGTATAAGAAATATGAATGATCTCGATGGGATTTAACCCTCCTATTTTAGGAGTGATATTATTGGCCTCTTGTGTGAGCTAGACTATGAAATGCATGGCCACGCTCAAATGTTGATTTGATATGATTATCTACTCATTGATCAAGGAAACTTGGATTAAACTATGATGAGGATGACACATTACATGCCTCTAGTGTAATCTATAATATTTGGTTAAAGGGATTATATTACATTGTACATTATTTATGAAAGGTTTAATCGATCACCGATTCAATTATTATTACTTGGGTAGCAATAATGTATTACTAGATGCCGCTCATTGTTTACGATTTTATATTAGATTTAAAATTCGTTGTCAACGTAATAATAACCTATAGGGTCACACACAAAGAATGCTTGAAGTATTATTTAATTTAAATTGAATTTAAATTACATTAAAGTAGTTCGAATTATTTATAATATTAATTAAGTATGACTTAATTAATTAGATAAATAATGATATTTGAATTTACTAATATCAATTATGAAATTCAGTTGTTAAATAATTATGTGTGACTTAATTATTATATAAATAGGAATTTCAAATTAATAATCACTCCTAATTAGTTAAGAGTTATAATTCTTTTTCTACTCTCCATATAATATCTCTCGTGTGGATGATTTTGTGTGCAAGACTTTTACTACATCCCTAACCACCAAGAGAGAAGATGGAGAGAGTAAGAAGAAACGAGTTTGTGTTAGTACACATCCAATCCTTGAGTTCAAGCATTCGTGTGGATACCGATAGAGCATAGATCGTGAGAGCGGGATGCGTGGTGATTGAAAAATCTTTGGATCTCCATTATTCACCCAATTTGTAAAGTTTCTAAAGGTAAACAATCTGATCTATGAATTAAATATCTATTTTTTGCATGGATCCTGGGTGGGTTTTGAAAATTCTGGTTTTTCACGTTTTAAATTACAGTTTCCGTCGTGTTTATGTGCTCGAAACCCTTCACTTCTGAAGGGCCAAATTTTGAGGAACATCCTACACAGCCCGAAATCCAGTGGAAGGCTCATCAAATGGGCAATTGAGTTAGTTGAATTTAACATCAATTACAAGCCTCGAACATCCATCAAGGCTCAGGAATTAGCAGAATTCATGGTCGAATGCTTCATTAATGACCAAGAAGTCGGGGGGCAAGAGGTAGTAACCCGAGAAGAAAAGAAATAGAAGGATGGCGAAGACTTGACTCTAAAGGAGTACTGATTTCTCTTTCTTGACGGAGCATCCAAAACAAAGTCAAGTGGTGCAGGCTTTGTCTTGAAAAGCCCTGAAGGGTTCATCATCGAGTACGCTTTGAAGTTGGACTTCCAAACAACAAACAACGAAGCGGAATATGAAGTTTTGATAGCCGACTTAAGCTTAGCTAGAGCGGTGAGGGGCAGTAATCTTAAAATATGTGGAGACTCAAGACTTGTGATTGCATAAATCAATGAAGAGTTTGAGGCCAAAGATGATACAATGGCCAAGTACCCGAGAATCGTGAAGGGAGTACCGACTCGATTTGATGCAGAACATATTCCGAGAGAGGAGAACAATATGGCAGATACCCTATATAAGTTTTCCTCATCGGAGGTCGAGAACTATCCTGAGAAGTAACTACCTCCAAGTCCCGGTGACCTATACCATATACGTCATAAACTTAATAGCACCATTTGGAATAGAAAGTTATTGGATCGATCATATCAAGGCTCATCTTGAGACCGAATGGCTTCTCGACGATTCCAGGGAGGCATGCAAGTTGTCGGTGAGAGCGCCGAGATACTCTTTGATCGAAGGCCTTCTATATAAAAGGTCATTCATCATTCCCTACTTGAAGTGTTTGAAACCTATGGAGGCAAATGAGGCACTTAACGATTGAGGGATTTTTGGACAAGGACTTGGGGGGCAGACCCTTGCTAATAAGATAATTTGATTGGGATTGTACTGTCCAACAATGATGGCCGATACAAAAGCCTATGTGAAGAAGTGTGAGATGTCAGAGGCGCGGTCCTATAGTTATACAGCCACTAGAGAGGCTTACGTCTATCAAGCGTGAGATAACCACCAAGCAAATCTCCAAATTCTTCTGGGGAAACATGATATATCTATTTAGAATCCCAAACATCTATATCATGGATAATGGGTGACAGTTTGACAATAAAGAGTTCAAGGTATATTATAATGACAATAGCATAGATATTCGCTTCACCTCGATTGACCATGCACATGTAAGTGAGCAAGCAAAAGTTGCTAATCGAATTATCCCTGATGGACTTAAGAAAAAGGTCGAACCTTCGAGGAACACGTTGGTGGATGAACTGCTGCCTATCTTAAGGGCTTACTGAACTACCTTAAAGGTCACAACCAAAACAACTTCGTTCATGCTAGCTTATGGAGCTGAGGTAGTGGTGCTGCTGGAAATTATACATGCATAACTAAGAGTTGGAGCTTACGAGCCAGAGACTAATAAAGAAGGCATGAGGCTAGCCCTCGACCTAATTGATGAGGTCATGGATGAAGCTGATGCTCGTAATGTGTCCGGTAATGAAATAAAACGCAAGGAAATGAAAATAAAAGTTGTTAAAGGCCCGAAGAGCCCAAGTTTTGTCCAATTAGAGGCTCATATGTGTCACAATTATTCAATTACAGTTAATTGAACTCGAGTAATGATCATGTACCAGAATATCTAGTACGAAAGAGTTCAAATGACATAAGTAAATGCTTGAGACGTGCAAATAAAAGGCTTGTAGATCCAAAGATGTCTAGACTTTTTTGGGTTTGCAAAATACACAGCTCCGAAACATAAATGTATCTTATAAATACAAATAAGAGCTACGAGGGGCATATATAAAGGACTCCTTAAAGGTCACATACACAAGATATTATGAGCTTATCTTTCCTCGACCGTATATAGTAATCTTGATGTAGGCTAAGCCTCATATAATCAATGCTAGAGAAGCATAAACAAACTCAAATTATGAGTTGACAACATGGATATGTATTTAAGGGTGAAATTGTGATGCCTGTTAGATATATTTGTGATGTCATGTCTACTAATGATTTGTGTTTAGTTTTCAGATCTTAACTAACCGGACAAATCAGGACTTAACTGGAAATCAGTACTTATACTGAAGTCAGAACTTAAGTTATCAGAACTTAAGTTATCATAAGATATTTATCAAGAGATAATATCAAGACTTAAGAAGACTTTCAGATGAGGAAGATGACTGATTGAAAGAAAAGAAGATTAAGGAAAACACAAGAAGAGATATGCATGGAGAAGAATTCTATGAAGAATAGAATACTTGGAAGAAAAGATAACTAGTTGATATATTTTAGGATGTAGACTTATGTTCGATATCAATTAGAAGATTATCTTGTAACTGTGTGTCTATATAAACACATCATAGGGTTTACACTATAAGTGTTATCTAAATCAAGAATATTATTCATTGTAACCCTAGCAGCTCTCGTGATATTTGTTCATCACTGAGAGAGAACGGTTCCATTGTAATACTATTTCATTAATAAGATTATTTTGTGTTTCATACTTGTGTTCTTAATTCGATTTGATTATACTAGACACTGTATTCAACCCCCTTCTATAGTGTGTGTGACCTAACAAGTGGTATTAGAGCGATCTGTTAACACATATACAGTAAAGATCCAAAATAATCATGTCTGAAAAAGAGAAAACTCCAACCAAGCCCACCAAAACTGAAGAAACTCCAAAGACTCAAATCCATAATCGATATGAGACTATAGGGTTCCAATTCTGAAACCTTCTGAGTATCCCGTATGGAAAGTGAGGATGACTATGTTTCTGGAAGCTACAGATCCAGAATACCTTGACAGAATTAATGAAGGTCCACATAAGCCAACCAAGCTTTCTGTTGTAGTTGCAGATCAGCCAGCACAGACTGTACCAAAGGAGAAAAGTGAGTATATAGCTGAAGATATCTCATCTATTGCCAAGGATGTAAAGGTAAGACATCTGTTGTATAGTGCCATTGATAATGTCATGTCAAACAGGGTAATTAACTGTAAGACTGTAAAGAAGATATGGGATGCCTTGGAGACAAGATGCCAAAGAACTGATTCAATTAAGAAGAACAGGAGGAATGTACTCACTCAAGAGTATGAGCACTTTGACTCAAAACCTGATGAGTCATTAACTGGTTTATATGACAGATTTGTCAAACTCTTGAATGACCCGTCACTGGTGGATAAGGAATATGATCTTGAAGATACTAATCTTAAATTCCTTTTAGCTATTCCTGAAATTTGGGATTTGAAGGCAACTACTATAAGAGACAACTATGCTCTTGATGAAACTACTCTTGATGAAATTTATGATATGCTCAAAACTCATGAACTTGAGATGGATCAAAGAAGCAAGAGGCATGGGAGAAAGTCAAGAACAGTTGCTCTTAAGGTTGAGGAGGAATCCCCCAAAGTGGCTGTCTCAAAGAAAGGCAAAGGAAGGGCTCTCATCACAAAGTTTGATTCAGATTCATCAAGTTCTGATGATGATGAGGATTCAGAAACTGAAAGTCTATCTGAGATGATGAGATTGTGTGCTCTTATGGTGAAGGGCATCACAAAGATAGCCTATAGGAAATTCAGAAGGGGAAAGAAGTTTTCCAGGAAAAGTGGAAGTTCTGATAAGAAGGGATTCAGAAAATCTGAAGGCAAAGCAGGAAAGTCTGACAGAGGAGATTACTCAAATGTTAAATGCTACAATTGTGGTGAGAAAGGCCACATATCTCCTGATTGCAAGAAAGGAAAAAGTGACAAAGGCAAGGCACTTGTCACAAAGAAGAAAAGCTGGATAGACACTTCAGATTCTGAACATGAGGAGAACTATGCCTTGATGGAAAATACTAATAGCAGTTCTGATGCTGCTGAGTTAAAGGTAACTCAAACAACTTATGTTTTTCATACTGATGATATTACTGAGTTGAGATCTTATCTTAAAACCATATTCATTAGCTTTAGAGATCAGACTTTAACATGTGATAGGTTAACTTCTGAAAATCTGGCTTTTAAGAAAATCAATGACTATTTAGAAAAAAAGTTAGGTATGTTCCATCAAACTCAGAAAGAAAGAGATGATGCTTTTTATGTTAGAGATGAAGTGTTAAAATTGAATCAATCTCTAAAAACTGAGTTAGAAAAGGAAAGAGAGATTATCAGGACTTGGACTAACTCTGGCAGAACAACTCAAAATTTATTAAGTAGTGGAAACTGGAAAGAGGGCTTAGGTTATGGAGATGATAAAAGTGAAACAGGAACTGAACAAATTAAGCCAATTATTGTTAAACAGACTACCAAGCCAAAGTTAAATCCTGTTAAGTTTGTAGCTAAATCTGTAAAGTCTGATTCTGAGAAGATGAAAGATACTGAGACATAATTTAAGGCAGAGTTAACTTCTGACAAATTGAAACTGGATAAGACAATTGAAGTTAACATAGGCTTAATGACAAAGAAGCAGCTTTAGTATAAGCTGAAAGGGATTAAGGATGTAAACAAGGTAAAGCCACCTAGGAAAAATAGGAATGGAAAGGAAGGTGTGAATAAAATCAATAATTATATGCCTGTTCCTAATGCTCCTAGAAAGAAATGCTATAATTGTGTAAATTCTAACCATCTGGCTTCTTTTTGCAGGAAAAATAAGAACATAAACTCCTTACCTTTTAAGTAAGGAGTTAAGAGTCAGTCTGTTAGGTTTAAGCCACAAAATCCTTGTTTTCATTGTGGTAGTTTATGGCATTCTATTTATACTTGTAAGGAATATCATAGTTTGTACTATGATTATTATCAAATAAAACCTTCTTTAAAGAAAGTTACCATTGTTCCTTCTAGTGTAAGTTCTGATGCAAAGTCTGATACTGTAAATGCTGATAAGAAAAAAGTTAACATAAACTCTGATGTTAAATCCGCTGCAAATGTTAACAAACTTAATAAGTCCAAAGGATCCAATCAAGTCTGGGTCCTTAAAAATAATCATTATTGGTCTTTGTGATTGTAGGGCAACAGGAAAAACATCCTAGTTCTGGACAGTGGATGTTCAGGACATATGACTGGAAATAAAGCCCTGCTATCAGACTTTGTGGAGAAAGCTAGCCCAGGTGTTTCTTATGGAGATGGAAACATGGGAAAAACTCTAGGATATGGCAATATCAATCTTGGGAATGTCGTCATTGAAAAAGTAGCTCTAGTCTCAGGAATTAAACACAATCTGCTGAGTGTTAGTCAAATCTGTGACAGAGGTTATCATGTGGATTTCTTTGAAGAACACTGTGAAGTTGTAAGCAAATCTACAGGAAAAGTTATTCTAAAGGGATACAGGCATGGTAACATTTATGAAGCTAAGATTTCAACAAGTTCTGATGGTTCTGCAATCTGTCTGTTAAGTAGAGCATCAATTGAAGAAAGCTGGGATTGGCACAAGAAACTCTCTCATTTAAATTTCAACAATATAAATGAACTAGTCAAGAAAGATCTTGTGAGAGGACTGCCAAAATCAGTATTTGCTTCTGATGGCTTTTATGATTCTTGTCAAAAGGCAAAACAAAGAAAATCCTCATTCAAGAGCAAGACTGAATCCTCAATTCTTGAGCCTTATCACCTACTACATGTTGATCTATTTGGTCCAGTGAATGTCATGTTTATTGCAAAGAAGAAATATGCTATGGTCATAGTAGATGAGTTTACCAGATACACATGGGTGTATTTCTTCCACACAAAAAGTCAAACTGCATCTAACTTGATTGATCATGTCAAACAACTGGATAAGTTGGTCAAAGACTCTGTGAAAATCATAAGAAGTGATAATGGCACTGAGTTCAAGAATTTGATAATGGAAGAGTTCGGCAAAGACCATGGAATCAAGCAGGAATTTTCTGCTCCTGGAACTCCACAGTAAAATGGAGTTGTTGAGAGAAAGAATAGAACTCTTATTGAAGCTGCACGAACTATGCTTGATGAAGCAAAGTTACCAACCTACTTTCGGGATGAAGCTGTGCAGACTACTTATTTTACTCAGAATGCAACACTTATCAACAAGCATGGAAAGACACCATAAGAAATGGTGAAGAAAAAGAAGCCAAATTTGAAGTACTTTCATGTATTTGGATGCAAATGTTTTGTTCTTAAGACTCATCCTGAAAAACTATCTAAATTTGATCTAAAAGCTGATGAAGGAATTTTAGTTGGATATCCACTTTCCACAAAAGCCTTTAGAGTCTACAATTTAAGAACAAGGGTTGTCATGGAATCTATCAATGTCTCTTTTGATGATAAGAAGATTACTGGACTTGAAGATTTCAATGATCATGATCAGCTGAGATTTGAGAATGAAGTTTTAAATTCCGATTCTGTAAATTCTAATAGTCTAAATCCTGATCCTGCAAACTCTGATGGGTTAAACTCTGATGTTATTGAAATTGTGGTGACTACTCCAAAGGAAAATGTACCTGTGCAGGGGGAGCATATTGAAGATCCAACCACATCTCAAGAAGCATCAGAACCTAGAACAGGCTCTTCAAGTTCTGATTCATCAAGTTCCGATGGGCCAAGTTCTGATAATTCTGGAAACTCAAATTATGAAGGATCCAACTCAGAGAGCATAATTTCAGGGGGAGCATCAGAAAATGTTGATGGAGACAGCATGGATCATGGGGGAGCATCCAGTTCTCGAGATAATCTTCCATCTGCAAGGAAGTAGACTAAAGCATATACACCTGACTTGATTATTGGAGATCCTGAAGCAGGCATAAGAACTAGAACAGCAACATCAAATGAATGTCTCTATCACTCTTTTCTTTCTTAGGCTGAACCAAAGAAAGTGGAAGAAGCTCTTCAAGATGCTGATTGGGTGCAAGTAATGCAGGAAGAGTTAAATGAATTTGAAAGAAATAAAGTTTGGACCCTAGTGCCAAGACCAAAGAACAGATCTGTTGTTGGTACAAAATGGGTGTTCAGAAATAAAACTGATAGTGATGGCATAATTACAAGGAATAAAGCTAGGCTGGTTGCAAAAGGATATTCTCAATAGGAGGGAATTGATTATGATGAAACATTTGCACCAGTTGCTAGATTGGAAGCCATAAGGATATTTTTGGCTTATGCTGCTCATAAAAAGTTTACAGTCTTTCAAATGGATGTAAAAAGTGCTTTTCTTAATGGAGAATTGGAAGAAGAAGTATATGTTATATAACCTTCGGACTTTGTGAAAGGTTTGCCAAGCTAATGAAGTCAAGATATCAAATGAGTATGATGGGAGAACTTAGCTATTTTCTGGGCCTTCAAGTCAAGCAGAATGAAGAAGGAACTTTTATTTGTCAATCTAAGTACACCAGAAATTTGTTGAAGAAATTTTGAATGCAAGACTGTTCAAGTGCATCCACTCCTATGACCACTGCAACAAATTGGATAAGGATACTGGTACATCAGTAGATATTACTGATTATAGAGGTATGATTGGCTCATTACTCTATTTAACTGCAAGCAGACCTGATATCAAGTATGCTACATGTCTTTGTGCAAGATTTCAAGCAGATCCAAGAGAACCTCACTTAACAGCTGTGAAAAGGATTTTCAAGTATCTTAAGGGTACAGCTGATCTGGGATTGTGGTATCCTAGATAATCAGACTTTAAGCTAGTAGGTTACTCAGATGCAGATTTTGCAGGGTGCAAAATTGACAGGAAAAGCACAAGTGGAAGCTGCCAATTTCTTGGAGGCAGATTAGTTTCTTGGTTTAGCAAGAAACAAAAGTCAATTTCCACATCAAGTGAAGAGGCAGAGTACATTAGTGCAGGAAGGTGTTGTGCACAGATTCTTTGGATGAAGAATCAGTTACTGGATTATGGGTTAGAATTTTCTAAAATTCCTATTTATTGTGATAATCAAAGTGCTATTGCTATGACGGGTAATCCAGTTCAGCACTCTATGACAAAGCACATCAGCATTAGGTATCACTTCATAAGGGAACATGTGATGGAGGGTACAGTGGAATTGCATTTTGTTCCAACAGATCAACAACTAGCAGATATCTTCACAAAACCACTGTGTGAAGCTACTTTTACAAGATTGGTAAATGAACTTGGGATGGTTTCAGGTTCTTTCTCTAAATCTGCTTAGTTTATGTTCTGATACATCAGACTTTATGATCAGTATTTACAGATATTACTATCTTTATGTAGTCTGTGCTTAAATTAAAATTTACCTAAGTGATAATTGTTGTCTGATGTGAATTTCTAAACTCTGATAGTGATATGAATGTTTCTGTGACTATTCAATCCAATGAGGATAACTGTGCTAGATGTTGACCTATTAGTCTTTAATATACTAAAGATCCCATGTTTAAAGTAATTGTTTATGTGGAAATCTTTTAACACAAGCAAATTCTGATATTGAGCTTAGTTAAGTTTACTTTGTGTATCTTATTATTAAGTCAAAAACTAGAATATTGCTTCTTATCTTATGGATGTACTAAGTGCTGATAAGCCTCACTTATCAAAAGAAAAAAAGAAAAGAAATAAATATCAGGTACTCCGTTGAGATCAAGAGATAAATATATGTGAAAGGGAAGACCCAAGTGCATTGCTGGTATTAAGTAATATGTATTAGAAAAGCAAAATAAAATTTTCTTGGTGATTTTTCACATTCTCTGAATACTGGAGAAATACTCTGATAATAGCATAAATCCCGATAAGCAGTCATGACTCACTTACACTGAGAAGCCACTTTAAAAAGGAATTTCAAAAGATGCATAAAATGAGCACAAAACAGTTGAGGTGGACTCATACATGAACTCATTCTATAGTAGACTTCAGACTAATAACATATTTTGAGCAAAGTTCTTAGTTATGCCGTATTTCTAAGATGTACTGAAGTGAATCAGACTTTACTCTTTGTCTGATATTTAACTTAATGCACATACTTACACTCCATATGAATGATGAAAATTACTGTGGTGATCAATGTTATTTTAGATGAACAGTTTAAATGTCAGTTGCATAAATTCTGAGGACAAGTTCTGATGGAAGTTCTGATGATTAAGTTCTGAGGAAACCATATCAGTATTTGTGTGAAGAATTACAAAAATAAACATTCACTTTTTGAGTTAAGAAGCCATATTCTGATGACTTTTAAATTCTGATAATAATCAAGTTCTGATGCTTACGTGGTAGTATTTATTTACTTGATGTTTTTAAGTCAACACTTGAACGGTTATATTTTATCAGAATATTGGATTACGTGAGATAAAGCAGTCGTAATCACTTGTTTCGTGGGAACAGTTTTTTTTTAAAAAAACTGAATGTGCTTAGTAATCATTACTTATTTCTCGTGCCCATTAACTCTGGCTTTAGATCTTTTAATGACTGTTATTATTACACATTGGTCTAGGGAGACGAGGTATCATTATTTTTACCTGTAACTATTAATACTCCTCGCGTCTCTTGGTATTCTATTGGCTATTTAAACCAAATATTCATTCCATCTATTCTCACAAACTCACTCTTTTTACATACTCATCAAAAACATGGTTCGTTTCAACTTGCTCCTAAATTATGATACTTTCAATATCGAGTTGAGTTGTGATGATTGGCGACAGGAGTGGCATGTAACTGATATTCCTGAAGAAATCTAGAACTCAATTCCACAAGAGGTTCACACATACCTCTTATTCTTTTATATGGACTATCATCTCCATTATGATCGTCTGGAAGAGGAAAGGAGAGAATCTCTCCGTCAGCAAGAACGAATCATTCGTCTTGCAGTGCTCTTCGTCAGCAGCAGAAGAAGCTAGTCGTTAGGTCTTCTTAGACTAGGACTAAGGTTGTTGATGTTAAGAATTCTAAGAATAGGACTATCTTGTAATTTTTGCATGTAATTGATAAATTTCATGAAATGTACTCATCTGATATATTAATGAAATTACTTTTAAAATTGCAAGATTTGGTCTTTGGTTCTCAAATTATGTGACTGTGCATGTTTTAATTACAATTTGTTAATCTTTACTTCATTGTTTTTAAACTTTATCTTGTGATGAATGTTTTAATTTAATAATGGTCAATAATTAATTTTGATGATTTGAGGAAACAAGATGAGGCACAGGTTCAAACATCAGAACCTGTTGCAAAAGTAGCTGAGAAGGTCTCTTCTCAGAAAGTTCAGGAAACCGCGAGTTCTAGGACACTCAAAAGGCTTAGAAAGATAAATTCTAATGACAAAGCTCCCAAAGTGTCTCCACCCTTGAAGAAAGTAAAGAAACAAAGAGCTAACAGGGACACAGTTGAGTCTGATTCAAAGGATGTGGAAGCAGTAGCTAAGGAATGGGATCAGGAATCTCTGATCTCAAAGGAGCCAATTGTGATTGAATCCCTTCCAACTACACAACCAGAATTTGCTGAAGACACTGAATCTACACCACCACTGTCACCATTTCAAGACACTGCTCAAGAAAGAGTGCCTACACCTCCTGTGTCTCCTATTCTTGAACAATTACATGCTGAAGACCCGGGTACAAGTGATGAAATAGATATTCACAACTTGGTTGTGCCTGAGGTTCTGTACTTGGAAGCTCCAACCATTCTTCAGCAAACACCACCAACAACACCAATTTTAGATGCTGATATCAATGCAGATATTCCAACAACACCTCTTCTGAATCCATATGATGAAGATCAGATATTAGGTGACCATCAGAATTTGGATGTTGATCAGAACTTAGAGGATGATTTTGAAACCTCTATAGCCTCACACACTATCATTTTATCAGAGGAAGCTGATTCTGCAGGCTCTGTAAGTTCTGATGCTGCAAATATTGAAAATACTGGTGAAGCTGCTATAAATGAAAATGTTTTTGCAGCTGGTCCTTCAGGACATGCACCTTTACCAGCAGTTAATAAAGCTGATTTGATTAAAAAGTTTGTGAGAGGGGATGCACCAGTACCTTGGAGTGAAACTCCAAGAGGAATAGAATGGATAAGGGAGTGGAACAAAGTTGATTTTGTTCCTACTGAAAAAATTCTTGCTGAGCACCTGGCTAAAGCTGATGGGATGCTGGTGAATGATGATTTCAAAGCACAGCTCAGAGTTACTGCATTGAGAACAAGGCACCTTCAAGGTCAACACTCAATAACTCAAGCCAAGGTGAACAAAATTCAAGAAACTCTGATTCAGCAAGACAAGAATGTAAAATTGGAAAAGAACATGTTTTTAAGCCAGCCTTTAACCGCATTGGGTATATAGAAAAGACTCAAGAGAAGCAGCAAGCTCAAATATCTGATATTTTGAAGAATCAAGCTGCTCAACAAGATCAACTCAATGAAATCCAAAACTCTGTGGAATTGCTTGTCTCTCTCCTTCTACCTGATGATGCCAAAAAGGGGGAGAAAGTGATTAAGTCCAAATGCAAATCTGATTTAGCACTGAAGAAAAAGGATGATGGAAATGATGACCAGGGAAACTCTGAAAGGGGTAGAGGTCATGGTCAAAGCAAAGGCTCTTCATTCAGGGAAGCAGGAACTTCTACACAGAAATCAAGTTCTGATACTGATAGAAGAATAAGTTCTGATAAGCAAGTTCTGACTAAGCCTGATGTTCTGATACATGGTAAAAGTCAAGAATCACAAAAGTTTATACAGACACTGAAGCTTAAGGGGAAGGTAACATCAGTCTACTATCAAGACCCCAAGTTACAGAAGATGGATGAAGAAATTTCAAAAACACTATTTCTCAAAGATAATCCAGGAATGGACTTTGAAAGTCTGAAGGAAGAAGAAGCCAGACTTAAAGCAGAAAATGACAAATTCAAGTCTAAAGCTTGTATTACGGCAAAGAAACCTCTAAAGCCTAAGGTCATTGTGACTAAAGAGAAGACAAACTCTGAGGCAACCAAATCTGAATCCAAAGCCAAATCACAAGTAGAGGTAGATCCAAGATTCAAGGGCAAAGCAAAAGTTGATGAAATTGTAAAGGTTTATATGCCAATCATGGATCTGGAAGCAAAAGTTGATGAAATCCATCGAGTGAGTAGCTTATGTAATAATGAGTCTGTAGCACAGTTCTGTATACATCTTTGTATAGATTCTGTAGTAACCTATAAGTCATGTTGACTTTAACTAGATATGCAGAATAGGTTGATTAATTGTATATAAATGATGTCTTGTAATTCTGCATAAGTGAAATGAAGTCAAGTGCCAAAATAGCTACCGACGGATGATTAACAAAGCCATCGAAGGATGATTAAATGACTATCAATGGATGTTTAATATAGCAGTCGGCGGATGATCAATAAAGCCATCAACGGATGTTCATAAAGTCGACGGATGATCATATATCCAACGGATGTTCATAAAGTCCAACGGATGATCATATAAAGTATTCAAACAGCAGTTGAACAGTGACAACAGGGCACAGGCATCGAGATGTATACAAATCTACTATGGAAGCCCATTAACTGGGTAATAGAGGACGAAAAGTAGCAAAGCTTAAGACTGATAGTTTTTATATTTATTCAGTCTTTTTGACTTTGTAATCTTGGTAATATATAAACCAAGAACGCAGCAAATAGAAATAAGAGAGCTGAGATACACAAACAGAGAAATCTTTGTAAGCAGAATCATTAGCATTTCCCTGTATTCTCAGTAGTTCAATTTGTAAGCAGTTGTGAGCATTCTTGCACACAGAATTCTCTCGATATATATAATATATATCTCTGGTGGAATTGTTTAAATCCACCAAAAAGTTTTTAAAGACTCTTGTTTTTAATTACTTATGTTTTGATTCAACTAAGTTTCTATTCCGCATTGTGCTAATCAACACACTTATATCTATATTCAAGTTTGAACATTTTTATTTCGAGAAAAAGGTTCAAGAATTCCATTCAACCCCCCTTCTGTAATTCTTGCTATATTGTTAAGGGACTAACAATTGGTATCAGAGCAAGCTCTTAATCTACAAAGAGTTTAAAGATCAAAACAATTCAGCAAGATGAACAAGAAAGACGTTAGAGTTAAGACTCACTTTCTAGATAAAGATAATTACCATCATTGGAAGGTAAAAATGCATCTTTATATGCTTTCTCAAGATGAGGCCTATGTGGACTGCATAGAAAGAGGCCCTCACGTTCCAATGAGAGCTGCAACAGGAAATGAGCCATCAGTTCCCAAGCCAAGGCACGAATGGTCTGATCCTGACATTGAACAAGTCAGGAAGGATAAAAAGGCCTTGAACATTTTGTTCAATGGAGTTGATGCAGACATGTTTGACAATATTATCAACTGCAAAACTGCCAAGGAATTCTGGGATACTATACAAATACTCTGTGATGGCACTGAGCAAGTTAGAGAAAACAAGATGCAGCTCTTGATTCAGCAATATGAGCATTTTCACAATGAGGAAAGTGAGTCAGTCACTGACATTTTTAGTAGATTTCAAAAACTACTAAATGCTCTTAAGTTGCATGGAAGAGTCTATCAGAATAAAGACTCTAATCAGAAATTCCTTAGATCTCTTCCAAAGGAATGGAAACCAATGACAGTCTCATTAAGAAACTCACAAGATTATAAAGAGTTTACTTTGGAGAGACTGTATGGCATCCTGAAGACCTATGAGCTTGAGATAGAGCAGGATGAAAGGATGTAGAGAGGAAAGAAGAAAGGAGGACCCATTGCACTAGTTGCTGATTTGGAAAAGGAGAAGGAAGTGAAGATGGAAGCTGTTGAGTCAACTTCTAAGGTCTATGAGAACAAGGGCAAGGGGCTTGCAATAGAAAATGAAGATTCATTGAGCTAAGATGACATGGAGGACATTGATGAGCACCTAGCATTTCTTTCCAGGAGATTTTCTAAGCTCAAGTTCAAGAAGAACTTTGGAGCAGCCAAGCCAAATAGAAATATGGTGGATAAGTCAAAATTCAAATGTTTCAAATGTGGCTTGGCAGGGCATTTTGCAAATGAGTGTAGAAAGTCAGATTCCAGTAAGAAAAGGTTTGAGTCTGTGGATTATAAGCAAAAATACTTTGATCTACTCAAACAAAAGGAAAGGGCTTTTATTACACAAGAGAATGACTAGGCAGCAGATGGTTTGGATGAAGATGAAGATGTCAGCTATGTCAATCTAGCCCTAATGGCCAAGTCTGATGAAACATAGACAAGTTCCTCAAGCAATCAGGTAATTACTACAAACCTTGCACATTTATCTAAAGCTGAGTGTAATGATGCCATAAATGACATGCCTGCAGAATTATATCATTTGCGTGTTACTCTTAAGTCTCTTACTAAAGAAAATGCTAAAATCAAAGAAAATAACTTATTTTTAAGTGAGAGGAATAATGTGCTTGAGTCTCAGTTTGTTGATTTTGAGAAACTAAGAATTGAGTGTAAGATTGCCAAGGAGGAATTAACTGAGTCCTTGAAAAAGGAAGATATTTTAAAGAAACAGCTCGAGCGTGAATAAGAGGTAATTAAAGCATGGAAAACATCCAGGGATGTCCATGCTCAAATCACCAAAGTTTAAGGAATTGAGTCTTTTTGTGATGAAGCCTGGAAAAAGAGCAAAGAGAAACTAGAACCTAATTTGGTTGATGGTTTGCTAACAGATGTAGACTCGGCGGATGATGAGGACTATCCGTTGGATAACAAAAAGTGTTATTCGTTGAAAGATGAAAATCCTCATCCGTCGGCTGTGAGCAAGCCCATTAGCAAAGCCAAACTAATCAAGCTGAATGAGAAGTATGGGTCTGTTTCCAAGAACTTTGTTTCAGAAGAGTCAAGTCAAGTTAAGAAAGGAAAAAAGGCTAATGTTGGTCACATGACTGTCAAATAGTTAAGTGACAGACTTGAGAAAATTGAGGTAAAAACAGAGACTAAAAGGAAAAACAATAGGAATGGTAAAGTAGGGATTAACAAACACAATAACTACACACCTGATAAATATGCTCCTAGAAAATCTGTGTCAAGTGTGGTAGTGTAAATCATTTATCTGTTAATTGCAAATCAGCCATACCTACTCCCATGTATGTTCAGTCTCAATTTCCTAACATGAATGCCATGCCTCCCATGCCTGTTAATGCTATGCCTACAGAGAACATGAATGCACAGTTTGCTAATATGCCATTTGCACATAATCCATATTATGCTGCATACAGTATGCCTCAAATGCCATTTACCATGCCTTACTGGAATAACATGTTTACACCAAGCATGCAATTTCCTGTTAGCCATAATATGCATGATAATTCTGTTGCATTGAATGGTTTCAAATGTCCAACCCAAATGACTAAGGAAGAATCTGAAATTCCTAAGTCAATGAGATAAGACCTAAGAAACAGAAGAAGAAAGCTAACAAGGCAGGACCCAAGGAAACTTGGGTACCAAAATTAACTTGATTTGATTTTGATGTGTGCAGGGAAACAGAAGGAATCTTTGGTACTTGGATAGTGGTTGTTCAAGACACATGACTGGTGATTCTACCCTGCTCACAGAGTTTAAGGAGAGAGCTGGCCCAAGTATTACTTTTGGAGATAACAGCAAGGGTTATACTGTGGGATATGGCTTGATTTCAAAGGACAATGTCATCATTGAGGAGGTTGCCTTAGTGGATGGTCTCAAACACAATCTGTTGAGTATCAGCCAGCTTTGTGACAAAGGCAATTCAGTAACCTTCAACAAAGAAGCCTGTGTTATGACTAATAATCAAAGCAACAAAGTGGTTCTCACTGGTGTGAGAAGAGGAAATGTGTATCTAGCTTATTTCAACTCATCCAAAGCAGAATCTGTAACTTGCCTTCTCAGTAAAGCAAGTTAGGATGAAAGTTGGCTATGGCACAAGAAGCTATCCCATTTAAACTTCAAGACCATGAATGAGCTGGTAAAGAAAGAACTAGTAAGAGGCATTCCTCTAGTGGAGTTTACAAAGGATGGACTGTGTGATGCCTGCCAAAAAGGGAAGCAGATTAAAGCATCATTCAGGAAGAAACTTGATTCAGCAATTGAAGAGCCTTTACAACTGCTTCACATGGATTTGTTTGGACCAGTCAATGTATTGTCCATCTCAAGGAAATGATTTTTCCTAGTAATTGTAGATGATTTCTCAAAGTTCTCTTGGACACATTTTCTAAAGTCTAAAGATGAGGCTAGTGAAATCATCATCAATCACATAAGGCAAGTCAACAATCATCCTGATTTCAAGGTTAGAAGAATCAGGAGTGACAATGGAACTGAGTTCAAGAATTCTGTCATGAGAGCATTTTGTGAAGAAAATGGGATTCTGCATGAGTTTTCAGCAGCAAGGACTCCACAACAGAATGGAGTAGTGGAAAGGAAGAACAGATCACTTATTGAAGCTGCAAGGATAATGCTTGAAGAATCCAAACTACCAACATATTTCTGGGCTGAAGCTGTAAATACTGCATGCTACACTCAGAACATTTCTCTGATTAATCAAGGAAGATGCATGACTCCCTATCAATTGTTCAAGAATAAGAAGCCAACTCTAAACTTTCTTCATGTCTTTGGCTGCAAATGCTATATCCTGAGAAATCAAACTGATCAAAATGGGAAGTTTGATGCTAATGCAGATGAAGGAATTTTTGTTGGATATGCTGTTGGTAAAGCATATAGAGTCTACAATCTAAGAACCAACATTGTTGTGGAATCTATACATGTTGTGTTTGATGATAAAAAGATTGAGGGACTGAAAGATGGAGATTACCATGAGAGCCTCAAATTCGACAATGTGGAGATGGTTAGTGATGACAGTGATGATGAGAGTGATCAAGAAACAGTGTCTAAGGATAATGCAGACAAATCTACCACCAATGAAGCACAAAACTCAACATCCGTCGAGTTGCATAATGCTTCATCCGTCGGAAGGCAATCTACGTTATCGGTCGGAAGACAACCTGCCTCATCCGTCGGTACTCAAAATTCACCATCCGTCGGGTTATCAAAAGGAGCAGGAGATCAAGACAGATCACCTATAGAAAATTCCCCTTTCTCAAATCAAAGATCCACAAACTCAGGGGGAGTTTCTAGCAATCAAAACTCAATTACACATCAAGACAATCATGAGGTCTCTTCATCTAGAGCTAATCTACCTCAACAAAGGAAATGGACAAAAGATCACCCCTTTGAGCTTATCATTGGTGATGTTTCTTCTAGAGTTCAAACAAGAAGAGCAACTTAGGAAGAATGTCTATACAACAGCTTTCTGTCAAAGGAAGAACCAAAGAAGGTAGAAGAAGCTTTGTTGGATCCTGATTGGATTTTAGCTATGCAGGAGGAGCTAAACCAATTTGAAAGGAATAATGTATGGAAGCTGGTACCCAAGCCTAAAGGAAAGAATCCAATAGACACCAAGTGGGTATTCAGAAACAAGATGGATGAAAATGGCATAGTAATCAGGAATAAAGCTAGATTGGTTGCTAAGGGTTATTGTCAGCAAGAAGGAATAGATTTTGATGAAACTTTTACTCCTGTTGCAAGACTTGAAGCCATCAGAATCTTCTTAGCCTATGCAGCCCATGCCAATTTCAAGGTCTATCAAATGGATGTCAAAAGTGCATTTCTAAATGGAGATTTGGAGGAAGAAGTGTATGTTAGTCAACCTCCTGGTTTTGAAGATCCAAATTTTCCAGAATATGTCTATTATCTTCTGAAAGCACTTTATGGACTGAAGCAAGCACCTAGAGCCTGGTATGACACTTTATCAAAGTTCCTTTTGGAAAATCATTTCACAAGAGGTACTGTAGATAAAACTTTATTTTTCAGAAATGTTAATGGCTCTAGTATACTTGTTCAAATTTATGTAGATGATATTATTTTTGGCTCTACAGATGAGAAACTTTGCAAAAAGTTTGCCAAATTGATGCAAAGTAAGTATGAAATGAGTATGATGGGAGAACTAACTTACTTTCTTGGTTTGCAAGTTAAACAAGTTAGTGATGGAATATTCATTAGTCAAACTAAATATATTTTTGATCTTTTAAAGAAGTTTGATCTAATGGATTGCACATCTGCAAAAACTCCCATGGCCACTGCAACTAAGCTTGAACTAAATACTACTGAAAAATATGTGGATATTTCAAGTTATAGAGGCATGGTTGGCTCACTTCTGTACTTAACAACTAGTAGCCCAGATATAATGTTTGCTACATGTTTATGTGCTAGATTTCAGGCTGATCCTAGAGAATCTCACTTGATAGCTATTAAGAGAATTTTCAGATATCTCAAGGGAACACCAAAACTTGGCATTTGGTACCCTAGAGATTCTGATTTTAATCTAACTGGTTATTCAGATACAGATTATGCAGGTTGTAGAATTGATAGAAAGAGCACAACAGGAACTTGTCAATTTCTAGGAAACAAGCTTGTGTCCTGGTTCAGTAAAAAGCAAAATTCAGTTTCTACTTCTACAGCTGAAGCTGAATATATTGTTGCTGGCAGTTGCTGTGCACAGATTTTATGGATGAAAAATCAATTGCTAGACTATGGTTTGCAAGTTGAGAGGATTCCCATTTTCTGTGATAACACAAGTGCAATTGCCATCACTGAAAATCCAGTGCAACATTCAAGGACAAAGCACATAGACATCAAGTACCATTTTATAAGGGAACATGTGATGAATGGTACTGTGGAATTACATTTTGTTCCAAGTGAAAAGCAACTTGCAGATATCTTTACCAAGCCACTGGATGAATCCACATTTTCAAGGTTGGTAAGTGAGTTAGGTATGCTTAATTACTCTTAAATTTATCTGAGTTATTTTGCAAGTTGTAATGTAGCCAGAAATTTAGTTGATTTTTAAGTCTTGGATGAAATTTTGGCTAAGTCAAAATTTGCATCTCGAAGGATGACTCTTATCCATCGAGTTTAGTCATCCGTCGATATACTTCTTGCTAATAAAAGTCAATTATTTATCTGGAATACTTTATGTCTCGACAGATATCAGTTTATCCTCATCCGTCGAATTGTCTAAATCTTAGCCGTTAATTCCCTGAACATTATCCATCGAGTATACTTACAGTTTGTAAGCATTACACGACGGATAATGGGTGGAACTTTTTTTTCAGTTTACTTTTAAATGGCTATTTTAGGCAATTTCAATTGGTTAATTTACTTTGCTTTATTATTTTTATCAGTTATTTTTGAGATAGTATAAAAGCTTATTTTATAGCAATTGTTTTCTTTTATCATTCTCAAATTCAACTGCTTTTATTTCATTCTCTCTCAAGCAAATATTCTCTTTCTCTTCAAACTTTCACTCTCTAACAATGGCACCTGTAGTAAAGATTATGTCTCAAACTGGGTTCATTTATGAGAAGAACAACTTCACTGCTTTGGTCAATAAGGGTATTCAGCAATCAGAGGACTATCACAAGATGATGGACTTTGTGAAGAATTGCAAGCTAAATTACGCCATGCTGGAGTCACCCACAATCTTCTGTGAAGTTGTTGAAGAGATGTGGACCACTGCTATCTACAACTCTGCTAACAAGACCATCACTCTAACCATCAAAGGTAATGAGTTATGTATCAACAATGATGTAATAAAAGCATGTTTCAAAATTCCTGATAATAATGTGACTTCACCACACAATGATACTGATATTATCAATATGCTTAATTCCATGCATTATGCACTTCCTACCACTAAATTAAGTGATATTAGGAGATTGGGTCTTAGGAAGGAGTGGAGTTTCTTGTGTGATGTAGTTACTAAAGTTTTCTCTGGAAAAGTCAGTAATTTTGATTCAGTGAATATTTCCATGCTTAACATGCTATACATGCTAGTTACAGATAAATTTTATAATTTTAGTGACCTTGTCTTGTTTGAGTTAGGTTTTAAACTAGGTGAGTTAGCTAAAAGAGGTAAGAATGTGTATTATGCTAGATTTTTCATGTTATTGGCTAACCACCTATGTCAAGAAATTGTGCTTGAGAACCCAAACAACAAACTGGCTTGTTGGGTTCAAGAGAGAAGACTCATTGCAGATTTGAACATAGCCAACCATCACAGGGATGTGCCAATGTTCTATTTTCCTGTAATGCAGGCACCTCAGGTAAGTGAGGTAAGTTCATCTATCCCTACAACTATTCCAACCTCCACTATTTCTTTGACTTTAGGAGTAGCTATGGCAACTGTTCTAATGACCAAACAGTAGCCTACCAAAGCCTCCAAACTCTCTACAATTTCCAAATCTAAATCAAAGAAAACCCCCTCCGACATCTCTCAAAAGATGCCAGTTGAAAAATCCACAAAAGCAAAAGAGGGGAGTGTGAAGGAGGGAAAGTCAGGTGAGGGAAGGGGTGAACATCAAAGAAACCCCAAGAATAAGGTTGGAGAGTTGAGTGAATCCCAGCCTAGCCACACTGCAGTTTCTCAACAAACTGCAGTGCTTAAAAAGGATAAAAGCTCACTTCTAGCTGCATCCTCCCAAAAGGATGCAGTTATTGAACAAAGCTCTCAGCCAAGAGCACATGCCAAAAGGGTTAGGGACACAGGCTCACCCCAAATTTACACAAGAAAGAAGAAATCTAAAACCTCTGGGGATGCACAGGGCGCACACACAGTGCAAACTGGTGCTAAAGACACAGTCCCTGCACTCTCTCAAATTCAGTTTGATGTGGCTCCAATAAATATGGAGTCACAGCCAAAATATCTATTTATAGAAGCATCTGATACACCATACTCACCAACAAACTCTCTGGAAGTGGATATGATAAACACTTCAATTTCTGATTCCCCTTCTTTAACTCTGTTGGGGAAGCCAAAATCTAGTGCAAGTGAGCATCATCTTTTAGATGATTTGTTGGCTCACTTGCCAATTCTTTCAGATACTATTGTGACATCCGTGCCTCAAATATCTTCAATCAACACAGAGTCAACAATAGTTTCTCTTCCCACCTCATTCATTTCTACTCTCTCGATGGATATTGCTCATCCGTCGAGTAGTGATTGTATCCCGACGGATAAGCTTAATAGCAGTTATCCATCGGATAGCATTACCACTCACTCGATGGATATCACTTATTCGTCGAGTATCTCTGCACAACTTCAAACTTCAATTATTTCAAGTGGAAAGATTTAGTGGTTGTACAGTCACTCTTAGGACTGAGAGAGGAGAGTGTATTGAGTGCGAGGTTGGGTTGCTCCCAGGCAAAAGGAGAGGAAAAGAGTGAAAATTAGCAATCCATTTATTCAGGATTGGAAAAAGTGAGTAAGAGGAGTCCCACCTTAGTAGGTGAAGGTGAGGGTGTGAGGGTGGGGACCTAGGGTGAGACCATGATGCAACAAAAGAGAGATTATAAGAGAAAAGCAGGTACAGAAGTAATAAGGGTGGATACAGCCATTGCTCATGAGTCAATGATTGTGAATGATGCTGGAAAGGAAAGACAATTTCAGCAACATTGCAAGGCTGTAATTGATAACATTTCCTTGGATGTTGACACTTTTACTCATCCTGTGTCAGCCTATCAATTGTTGGCTACTCAGGGCAATGAGGAGGCAGAAAAGACATTAAATTTGGTGCATACTTCAGAATCTCTAAAAAGGGATAAAGCTGTTGTCAATTTAATGCCTCCTACAGCTGATGAGCCATCTGAAGAATTTGGAGTAAATTCAAATGATGATGACTCTATTTCATTTGATGGAAGTATGAACTTAGGGGGAGATGAAGGCCCAAGTTCTATTCCTGATCTACCTGAATGGGCCTTGACTAAGGAATCCACACCTGGACAATTCAATGTATCCTTGGTCAAACAAATCATGTCTATCCAAAAGGCTATTCAGAAGAGCTCAAATGCTGGTGCCAAGGCTGTTCTTCAAGCTCACCTAGATTCTTTACATCTAATGAAGCTACAGCAAGTCAGACAGAATCTGAGTGTAGATGAAATCAAAAAGGATATAGCTAACTTGAAGACCTACAATTCTGAGAAGCTGGATTCAGTCATGCCATATGGTACCATGCAGGATCTATTACTGAGACTAAGGAGAGAATCAGATTCTGAAAAGAAGCTGGCCAAGCTGGAAGATAGAGTTCAAGTTATTGAGAATTCTGTGGCCATCCTTCTTCAAAATCAACAGTCTTAGACAAATCTTCTCATGCAACTAGCTAAAGCACAATGCCTAACTCCTCAACTTGATGATAACAAAAAGGGGGAGAGAGAACCAAGTAAGGGGAGAAAGTACCAAGTGAGGGGGAGAAACTTCAAGTTCAAATCAGCAAAGTAATTGTACCTTCAATTACTGTCTCCAAGCCACCAGTTGCAGATGGTATAGATCTAATTAAAGCAGCAGTAGCAAACTTGAAAGTTGCTGAGAAAGGGAAGTTGAGTTTGATCACCTGGGATAAGTTTGATAAGGAGATACAGAAAAAGTTTGAACTTGTCAAGGAGCCAGTTAAGTCAGCCATCCATCACTCTCAAGTCAAGCAAATCAGTGTGAATGAGATGAGCATGAATTATCTGGAAAGAGGACAATCTTCCTGCATCAAATCTCCAAAGGATGAAATGATTCTTAAACTAAGGGTAAATTATTCAAAATCATCCTTAAAGAAGCTTCTGTCAAGATCAACTGCTTTCTATAAAGATCCAGCTAATTCAGCTTCAAAAAGAAGAATTGCTAAGATATTCAGAAATGGAAAGGAAATTTGTGTGATAGCTGGACATCCTCAATTTGCTCAAGCAAAGAGAGAAGAAAAGGCAAGATTAAAGCAGAAAAAGAAGCAAGCTGCTCTAGATGCAAAGAAGGCTAAATAAAAGAAAGAGCAGATTGCTATCTTAGCCAAGCTACAGGCTGTAAGTTCATCTCAACAAATTCCCTCTCAACCTTCTGAAGCCACTGAATCAAGGAAGCAAATTGAAGAACAGAAGAAATCCCCAAGGAAGAAAGAATTGGCTAGAAGAACAAAAAGGAAACTGGATATTGTTGACAAAGAATTGGAAGATCAATTTCCTAAGGTACCCACACCAGCTACAACTCAAGCATCAAAGCCCTCTGTGGTATTTGAAGATATAAAGGTGGTGGATCCCTACAGGAATATTCATGGTGAACCTATTGTGCCCAAGGATGAGCCAATAGAGTGGGATAACATACCAATTCCTAACTTCAGTTTACCAATCCTTAGCAAGCCAAAAAGGACAAAGTCAAGGGCAGTCAAGAAAGTGAAGCTGTCACCTCTCAAATCCAAATCAGTAGTTAAAGCTCAACCCAAAGTCAACAAGGGAGACTACTTGTACTTGTGTGACATCAAAGAATTTTCAAATCTAAACCTCTATCTGGATGAACTGGATGAAGTGAGGGGAATTGATGCATACAGGAACCTACCTGAAAGGTTAGTGTTCAAGTACAAAGGAGGAAGGGAGGTTCAGTGGCCACTTCATAGGATTCTTCAAGAAAGCCAAGTTGTACTGATTAAAGTTTATTCATCCTTCAAGAAGAACTTTGGGTTCAGTATAACTGCAAGAAGACTAGTATTGAAGAAGATTGAAGAACTAAGGAGTATTAGAGCTAAAAATGCACTCCCAAAGACTCTAATCATCCCATACACAGGGAGAAGAGTGCATCTAAGGCCCTAGCAATGCCACTCTCTTGGAAATGCAAGAAAAGCTAGATCTCTCAGAATCTGATGAACTGGAATTCCACAGGCAGCTCCAAAATCAGATTGATGAAAACAACAGAAAGCTTGGAAGAAGATCCAGACCTTCAAGAAACTAGAAAAATCTGCTCAGGGTAGAGGAGCATCTTGAAATGACTGTGAGTCAAACTTTGTACATTTTGATTAATTGAAGCACTTTCGGTATTATCTACTTATCTTTAAAGCTGTATGATTAGGATGTTTTGTTATCATCAAGTATCTCTTAATTTATGGCTACAATTCCAGTAGACATAAATTGGGGGAGATTGTTGTGCATATGTTGTGTACTTGATGATTTCATAAACAAAACATCTAAGTAGATTTTACTTAGTGAAATAATATAGCACTCGACGGATAAGAATTATAGTCCCGACGGATAACTCATTATAGTCCCGACGGATGATGACTTATTATCCATCGAGTGAGTAGCTTATGTAATAATGAGTCTGTAGCACAGTTCTGTATACATCTTTGTATAGATTCTGTAGTAACCTATAAGTCATGTTGACTTTAACTAGATATGCAGAATAGGTTGATTAATTATACATAAATGATGTCTTATAATTTTGCATAAGTGAAATGAAGTCAAGTGTCAAAATAGCTACCGACGGATGATTAACAAAGCCATCGACGGATGATTAAATGACTATCAACGGATGTTTAATATAGCAGTCGGCGGATGATCAATGAAGCCATCAACGGATGTTCATAAAGTCGACGGATGATCATATATCCAACGGATATTTATAAAGTCCAACGGATGATCATATAAAGTATTCAAACAGCAGTTGAACAGTGACAACAGGGCACAGGCGTCGAGATGTATACAAATCTACTGTGGAAGCCCATTAACTGGGTAATAGAGGACGAAAAGTAGCAAAGCTTAAGACTGATAGTTTTTATATTTATTCAGTCTTTTTGACTTTGTAATCTTGGTAATATATAAACCAAGAACGTAGCAAATAGAAATAAGAGAGCTGAGATACACAAACAGAGAAATCTTTGTAAGCAGAATCATTAGCATTTCCCTGTATTCTCAGTAGTTCAATTTGTAAGCAGCTGTGAGCATTCTTGCACACAGAGTTCTCTCGATATATATAATATATATCTCTGGTAGAATTGTTTAAATCCACCAGAAAGTTTTTAAAGACTCTTGTTTTTAATTACTTATGTTTTGATTCAACTAAGTTTCTATTCCGCATTGTGCTAATCAAAACACTTATATCTAGATTCAAGTTTGAACATTTTTATTTCGAGAAAAAGGTTCAAGAATTCCATTCAACCCCCCTTCTGTAATTCTTGCTATATTGTTAAGGGACTAACAAGATTAAATAATACTACCTCTGATCCAACTTCTTTGAGTGAACCAGGAGTAGGAACAACTCCTGAAAGATTGAATCAACCGGAGTCTGTACAAATGGTTTACCACTCTGTATTGAAAGAAGATATCATGATATATTTAATGATAGATGGGAGGGTATTCCAGATTAGAAAGAATGCTATTCGTTTGAAGTATTTTGAAGAATTGCAACATGTGCTATTTCTACTTCAAGTGAAAAACAGATCAAGAGATGGTGTTGTCGGATACTTAAAATATGATATTGAAAGGCAGAAAAAACTTTACTCTGTAAAGTCTAACAGGCCATACTATCCTAAGTACAGAGCTCACTATGGTGATATAGTTGAGATGAAGCCTAATACCGCCAAAATTATCACTACATTTCTTGGTATTAAGGGACTTGAATTCAATCTAGAGTCTGATAAAGCCTATTTCATCAGACTAGATCAGGATATAAGGAAAGCAAAAATAAATGATCTCAGGGCTGCTATCTTCCAAACAGGTGAAGATACAGTTGAACTTAAAGATGCAAACAGGAGGATGAAGAATGAACTTGAATATGCTGAGAGAAGTCTGTTGAAGAACTATCTCAGAACAACTCCTGAAATTAAAGAGATTACACACTGAAGCCAAGTCAAGAACTATAGCTGATAAATTCTGAAGGTTATACAGGTTAAAGCTGATATCAGACTTTAAGGATGGTAAAAGCTATAAAGACTGTGAGTTGTAGTTACTTAGTCAAATTCTCATATGCATTTGTACTTAATGTTTTTGACATCATCAAATATCTATTGAACTTGTATATTATGCTAATTTACAAGTTGGGGGAGATTGTTAGATGTATTTGTGATGTCATGTCTAATAATGATTTGTGTTTAGTTTTCAGATCTTAACTAACAGGACAAATCAGGACTTAACTGGAAATCAGTACTTATACTGAAATCAGAACTTAAGTTATCAGAACTTAAGATATCAGAAGATATTTATCAGGAGATAATATCAGGACTTAAGAAGACTTTTAGATGAGGAAGACGACTGATTGAAAGAAAGAAGATTAAGGCAAACACAAGAAGAGATATGCATGAAGAAGAATTCTATGAAGAATATAATACTTGGAAGAAAAGATAACTAGTTGATATATTTTAGGATATAGACTTATATTCGATATCAATTAGAAGATTATCTTGTAACTGTGTATTTATATAAACACATCATAGGGTTTACACTATAAGTGTTATCTAAATCGAGAATATTATTCATTGTAACCCTAGCAGCTCTCGTGATATTTGTTCATCACTGAGAGAGAACGGTTCCATTGTAATAATGTTTCATTAATAAGATTATTATGTGTTTCATACGTGTGTTCTTAATTCGATTTGATTATACTAGATACTGTATTCAACCCCCTTCTACCAGTGTGTGTGACCTAACAATGCCCTCAATCTCGGGGTTAGGAAATGAGGACCTACACACCATTAAACTAACCTTAATAAAAGCATAAACCACGATTTACTATTAACAGGATCTAAACAGGATTAAGTTTGAGACAAGTCATAACTACTAACCAGTAAGTATTATTACAACCCAAAATATGGTATTAAATTTACATAATCGATTCCGACTTGGAACCGATAGATAACCCATTGTATCCTTACAAACTTTCCACTACAACGCTTGCTCACACATCTTGTACTACCTGCTCTGGCATCTGGAAGCCTACAACACGGTAGGGGCCACCAGGTACGCTCTTACGAGCAGTGCGCCTATGTCTGGCCATCCTCTTGCTTAACTGCCATGGTTAGAACAAAGCAAAATATATGAGCACAAAAAGCTCAGCAAGTAACTATATGACAGTTCTATGATGCAACAATATCAAATATCCAAAAATAACTTTTGAGGCATTCTACTTTAAATCTCTAGGTGGCAAATTTCTATCTTTGGGTAAGCAAAGGTATCGAAAAAGGGTTTTGGGCTTTCAAGGATCAAGGATTATGACAGGGTGAAGCCAACATTCATCACAAATCAATAGCAGGATCTCAATGGATCTTTCAAGTGGAAAGCAAGAATCTATTCAACTCTAGGAATCAATTTTATGATTTATAACAAAATCAGAGATAAGAATCAGGGTTCTCAAAGCTATATGTTAAACAATCACAATCAACTCATCTCAATTCATTTTAAATCATTTCATTTTCAAGGAAGCAATTGCTAAGGAATGTATTCAATTACTCTTTATAAAGTGATAGGGAACCCTTGATTGGACTACTTTAACTTTCATAAATAATAATACGGGTGATCAGCCCGTACCGACCTCCATCTGGTCATTAAGGTACCTATGGCATAATTTCAGCCTTAAATTGGGCTAGCCCCGCTAGCCTCTTACATGACTGGACTAGTCCCACTAGTCTCTTACGTCTCAATCCAATCCATCAGGAATTATTTTTGGAAAACTTTTTGTTGAAAATAAAGGTTTGAATAAGTTCATTTTATCATTACCAAGAATATGAAATCATTCGGACTCTTTTAAGTCAAAAATCATTCTTAAGTTCAATTCAAGAATTCAAAGAAAGTGAACGGATCAAAGGTAAGCAAGGATGAATACTAGGGATCTTGATCAAATGATAAACAAGGTATACCAGTTAGGGAATCAAAATAGTTCTAAGGATCATTACAGAATAAGGTAAACAAAGGAATGAAGGATCATTATGCAAGGGAGTTCATAAAGATTCTTATAGGGTTTACGAGAATTTAAGGTATCAATAGGAGACAACAAGTAATCAGGATATTAATCAACAGGGTTACTATAAAGGTTTGAACAATAACCATATCAAATCATTACAAGATTAGTATCAAGGTGTTCCAAGGGATAACGACAGGTATAACACAAGTATCAAAATCAGGGTTCAAGAATCAATAACAGGTTATCACAAGTGTTATAAAAGATCATTACTATATCACGACATCATCAATATCCTCTCTATAATCAGTTTATACAAGTAGGCAAAGTTACTTGCCTGAATTCGCTTTCCTGCTTTACGGGGTTTGAGCTACTGCCACCTAGAATACCTTTCCCTTTCCTAGCATGAATGCCTTCATAATCCAAATCTACAATCCAAAATCAAACCCTAATTAGATTCCCACTCGACGTTCCCGGAACATTTAATAATTACCCTAATTCGTTCTAACATTTAACTCATATATACGAGTATAATCACAATTATATACACATAACGCTTAATACAATATATTTTCATACTTGTACTCTACACTTTAGCAAATAATCACCTTTCGTATGACTCGATAACAAAACAACTCAATCCTTTCTTTTTTATCCAAAAATTCGAACCAAAGTCACATATTAAACCAATCAATTTCTTAATATCTCGACATGCATTCACTTAACTAGACTCTAGAATCAAATCAACCAACTAACTTGAATCAATCCCTTTTAACAACCATGATCCTCTCGGCTTTTCACAATACACAAACAAAAAATCAAATATCGACAAGCAACCCTTTTAAACCCTTGTTCTTTTTTTTTCTAAAGCCAATTCAATACCTATACTAATTCACGACAACTTATCTTTTAACCATTTTTAAACCTAAATAGTTACATGCAAAGCTATAACTTGACATGCATTTGACATTTCATCCAAAACTAAATCAAATTCATCTCTACAATCCATTTAAACACATAATTCAACCTAATTTCTTAAGAACAATCAAGTACATTCAAAATTTCAAGAACCATAACATGTATGCACCAATTTGAGTCTTTGAACTACCAATCAATCTAATTATCCAATAATTTCTAAGAATAAACATTAACAAGTCATTTTCATCAATAAAAATCAACTTGATTCTTTCCAAAATCAAGAACCCATTCGGGTTTAAAGGAATCACCACATGTAAACACCAAAAATTTAGTTTGAGGATTCTAGAGCTCAGTTTCAACATCATCACTCACCACCGGTTCACCGGAGTTCATCACTGGTGGCGGTGGCTTCACGGTGGTGCCCCCACTCGGGGGTTTCCAACCCAAACCACCAATTTTTACATCAAAAAACAAGCATGCAATCATGTATTATCATTCAAAACCATTTGAAAATAAAACCCCCTTTTTGTTTTCATCAAAACGAACCAAAACCACAGGACCCAACTTTGGGTTTTTCCAAAACTTTGGAGATAGTAACATGCATCTACATATTTGAATAGAGAAAGCAAAATCTTGCATATTCATGGTTTTATAATTGAAAAATGATGAAGAATGGAGGGGAGATTGAAGAGAGGGAGAGAGAGAGTATCGAGAGTGAGAGAGAGAGAGAGTGGGAGAGAGAAGAGAGAGTTAGGTGGTGAGGAAAGGAAACAAGGGTGTGGGGGTGTAGGTGTGGGGATATATAACTACAAGGAAGGGTAGTTTGGTAATTTGGTTAAATGAATTTCTGAATTTTCTTTTATTCTTACTCACAAACGAATTCAATTAATACACAACCCTCTCAGAAAAGATGAAAATGTTACGAATAACAATTTTAAAATATAGATCTTGAAATTAGCTTTCTAGAAATATTTTTAAAATAATTTTTGAGCGTAAGGTTTATTTTATATGAATTTTACAAGATTACGCTCAAAATAGAATTATAACTCGATAAAATCATTTTAATATACATCGATCACCAAATAATTTCATCTATCATTTTTAAAAAGTCTCTAGGACTATTTCAAAGATAAAAAATAAATTTCACGCCTTGACCGTACTCGGATAAGTTTATAAAAATATATAAAGGTTCAATAAACCTTATTTTAAATCAAATAAATCTCATAAAATTATTTAAAAATATCCAGATCACATAATCATGCACATTATTAGGCAATAACATATACTCAAATACGACTCACATTGTAGCACATTCAATCATAAAATTTTCCCCTTTTTATTCATATTCACTATTCGCGTAACGGGACACGTCTTGTCTGACGGCCCGACGCGGAGTGTTTCCACTTACGCTTCACAATCATTATTTTTATATCAACTGACACATCACTGGAATATAATACTCACTTAAACATTCCTGTTTCACATCAATCCACAATTAGAACACAAAATTATATTTTATTTATTTAAAATTGCCAAACAAAAGGCTTGGAACCCATTAAGCTAAAGAGAGCCTTAGAGGCTAAGTGGTAATCACCGAAAAACTTGAAACTTGAAAGAATATCGACGAAAGACTTGAAAATAATTATTCCGGGTGAAGTAATCATAGAAGAGCTCGTATAAGCAAAGGGCTGCAACCCTGGAAGTTGCAAGGCATGAAAAAGCACAGAAATTTTAAAAGTTCGATGAGTAGATTTTATCAAAGAAAAATATTAAAATATTATTGAGGCTCATGCCCAAACAATGCCCAGGAGGCGGAATTTCGAAGCTTATTTAGTAACTTGCCTCCTAGGCGGGGTAACCCACGCCTAGGAAGGCTTCAACCATGATTATCAATGCACAGGAGGCAAAATTTCTAGGCATGTTTGCCAACTTGCCTCCTAGGCATGGGTAACTTACCCATGTCTAGAAAAGCTTCAGCCATAATTATCAACTCCCAGGACATAAAATTTCTAGGCGTGTTTGCCAACTTGCTGTTAGGGCGAAAACACGCGCTAATATTCACGCAAGTATACGCGTTCGCAAGTAATATAGAATACTTTCTAGTTCGTTCCCTCAGAGACTCAGACTAAATTATTGTCTAATTAAACTCACTCACCAATGTATGATTACTTCTCAATATTAAGATACTAACACTTAAAATTGTTGATTAAATATTAACTATAATTAACTACTTAATTAACCACTTAACTAACACTTCAATTTATCAATAATAAAACACTCATGGGATCACAACTTCATTATTACTTCCTTCTATAGCCATTGTTATTACCTTTAGCATGTGACAGTGATGATATTAATCGAATAACACGAAACTGATAAAAGCCAACTTTCATTATACTAATACCATTCTACCAAGCATCCACAATTAAGATAGAAGTTGAATAGTCATCAATTATGTTGAGTTCCCATATGTCTACAGAAATTGACAACACAACGATTTAAGCACAAGTTATTCCTTTTGATTACATAGGGCAAATAAAACTGTTAGAGTTACCCACTAATCATGCACAACGTACATGAACCTATGCCAACATGGCAAGTTCTAAATCTCAAGATCCACCGTCACTTCACAAGAGATTAACACCCTATCTTATATGTTCGCGACGCACATAAGACGAATACGCACAACCAATACTAGATATCATGCAATCATCACACACTAAAGTATTAAACAATTAATTAAAGAATTCCATAATAAATCCGTTGCAACCCCATGATCACGATTAGCCCACAATAGCACTTATCGTCATCATGGGTTCATATGAAATCATGATAAACAAACACAAGAAAATAATAACTAAACTAATTATATTAAAACAGAGTACGTCACAAGAGTAAATAAGTTCAAAGCAAGAAAACTAGCATCCAACGTTACAACGAAACAAGAATCACAAGAAGATATGCTTCATCTTCGTTGCGGTGTGCTAAATCGGTCTTCTTCCTTATCTCCTTCGCTCCTTGCGTAAAAACACAATCTTCTTCAATCCACACTTGTGAAAACGTCTCAAATCTACTTATATAATAGTCCCATAAAATTCAGATTACATAGAAGTGGAAACCAAACAGAAGTAGAAGTCCTAAAATAATTTGTCTTTTTTCCCGACCCTGCGCGGCCGCTCAGAGAACTTGTTGCCCTGGCACAAATAACTTTGGATGTAGCTTCCTATCGTGCCACCTCTTCACCTTTTCCTTATATATTTTGTTATTTTCGTATGCTTGAAGTCGAAATTCATTAAGTTTATTAAGCTGAAGCATTCTTTTCTTACCAGCTGCATCTAAATCCAGGTTCAACTTCTTCAATGCCCAGTAGGCCTTATGCTCAAGCTCCGCAGGTAGATGACATCCCTTACCGTACACCAACTGAAACGGTGACATCCCAAGTGGAATTTTGTATGCTGTTCTGTAAGCCCAAACAGCTTCATCGAGCTTTAAAGACCAATCCTTCCTTGACGGACAAACAACCTTCTCTAGAATGCGCTTTATCTCTCTGTTAGACACTTCCGCTTGACCATTTGTTTGCGGATGATAGGCAGTAGCTACTCGATGATTCACATTATAACGCTGCATCATAGAAGTGAACTTACGGTTGCAAAAATGCGATCCTTCATCACTTATGATTACCCGAGGTGTTCCAAACCTTGTGAAAATTTGCTTATGAAGAAAATTTAGCACTGCCTTTGCATCATTTGTCGGTAAAGCTTTAACTTCGACCCATTTTGAGACATAATCGACTGCCAGCAAGATGTACTGATTATTGCAAGACGAGATAAAAGGCCCCATGAAATCGATTCCCCACACATCAAAGACCTCGACTTCAAGCATCACATTTAATGGCATCTCATCCTTCCTTGACAAATTTCCCACTTTTTGGCAACGATCACACCTTAAAACAAACTGATGAGCATCCTTGAACAAAGTAGGCCAGAAAAAACCTGCTTGCAGAATACGAGCTGTCGTCTTCTCACCACCATAGTGTCCACCATAAACCGTGAAATGGCAGTCTCGTAATATCCCCTCCGTCTCACAGAACGGGATACATCTCCTGATGATCTTGTCAGCTCCCTGTCTAAACAAATATAGTTCATCCCACATATACCACTTCACCTCATGCAGAAACTTCTTCTTTTGAGCGGATGTCAAATTAGGAGGCATTATATTGCTGACGAGATAGTTTACAATATCTGCAAACCATGGTTCTTCCTCCTGAATTGCAAACAACTGCTCATCCGGAAAAGATTCATTGATTAACGTCCTATCTTGTGAAGTAGAATCGGGATTCTCCAACCTAGAGAGATGGTCAGCTACTTGATTCTCAGTACCTTTTCTATCTTTGATCTCTAACTCAAATTCCTGAAGTAAAAGCACCCAATGAATGAGTCTCGGCTTCGAATCCTTCTTGGAAACCAGATAGCGAATAGCTGCATGATCAGTGAATACTGTTACTTTCGTACCAAGCAGATAAGATCGAAATTTCTCAAAACCAAAAACTATAGCCAAAAGCTCCTTCTCAGTAGTGGTGTAGTTCAATTGGGCACCATTTAAAGTCTTACTCGCATAGTAGACCACATGGAAGAGATTTTTCTTGCGTTGTCCCAAAGCTGCACCTACCGCATAATCACTTGCATCACACATCATCGCAAACGGTTCTGTCCAATCTGGTGCTGTAATAACTGGTGCAGTGATCAAACTCTTCTTGAGAGTCTCGAATGCTTCCAAACATTCATCATCAAATTTGAAAGGCACATCTTTCTCAAGCAAATTGCACAACGGCTTAGATATCTTTGAAAAGTCCTTGATGAATCGCCGATAAAAACCCGCATGACCAAGAAAACTACGGATTCCTTTCACAGAATTAGGTGGGGGAAGATTTTCAATGACTCCCACCTTGGCCTTGTCCACCTCCAGACCCTTGCTAGAGACCTTATGCCCAAGGATAATGCCTTCACGCACCATAAAATGACATTTCTCCCAATTGAGCACCAAATTAGTTTCCACGCATCTTTTGAGTACGGCGCGCAGATTATTCAAACATTCATCATATGAGTGTCCAAAGATGGAGAAGTCATCCATGAACACTTCGATGTTATTTCCAATCATGTCAGAGAATATAGCCATCATACATCTCTGAAAGGTGGCCGGGGAGCCACATAACCCAAACGAAACTCTGCGAAAAGTAAACATGCCAAATGGACAAGTGAAGGTAGTCTTTTCCTGATCCTCTGGTGCAATACAAATCTGATTATACCCGGAATAACCATCCAGAAGACAAAAATACTCATGACCCACCAATCTGTCAAGCATCTGATCAATAAATGGAAGAGGGAAGTGATCCTTCCTTGTGGCTTTGTTCAATTTTCTATAATCCATGCATACTCTCCATCCTGTAACTGTTTGAGTAGGGATGAGCTCATTCTTTTCATTTGCGACCACAGTGATACCTCCCTTCTTAGGTACACATTGTACGGGGCTCACCCACGAGCTGTCAGAAATAGGATAAATGATGCCTGCATCTAGCCATTTCAGAATTTCTTTCTTCACCACCTCCTTCATGATGGGATTCAGTCTTCGCTGCTGTTCCACAGTTGGCTTACTACCTTCCTCTAGCAGAATTTTATGCATACAATATGAAGGACTTATCCCCTTGATGTCTGCTATGGTCCATCCTATAACCGATTTGAATTCTCTCAAAATCCTTAAGAGCTTGTCTTCCTCACTACCTGAAAGGTCAGATGAAATAATAACAGGTAACGTAGATGAATCACCTAAAAAAGCATACCTCAAGTGCTCAGGTAATGGCTTGAGCTCCAAGGTAGGTGCTTCCTCTATTGATGGTTTGAGTTTCCCTTCAGCGTTCTTAAGGTCAGAAGTACCAAGAGATTCAAATGGTATGTCCAGCTTTCGCTTCCAGGGAGAAGCGTTCAGATATTGTAATTGCTCGTTGCTATCTTCATCATCGCTGTCAAAATCCCCCACTAAGGCCTTTTCCAATGCATCAGACATTAGCATGTGATCGAGTTCCGAAGTAACCGCAGAATCAATCACATCCAATTTTAAGCACTCCTCATCTTCTGTAGGGAATTTCATTGCCTTGAATACGTTGAAGGTCACATCCTGATCTTGGACCCGCATAGTAAGTTCCCCTTTTTGCACATCTATCAAGGTACGGCCAGTAGCCAAGAAAGGCCTTCCCAAGATTATGGGAATCTTCTTATCTTCCTCAAAATCCAGAATAACAAAATCTGCTGGAAAGAAGAGCTTATCCACCTTGACGAGCACATCCTCAACTATGCCCCTTGGGTAAGTAATGGAACGGTCAGCCAATTGTAGTGACATGTATGTGGGTTTTGGATCAGGCAGATCCAGCTTTTTAAAGATCGACAACGGCATCAGATTAATGCTTGCTCCCAAATCACAAAGGCACTTGTCAAAAGTCAGATTGCCAATGGTGCAAGGAATGGTGAAGCTTCCTGGATCTTTCAGTTTTGGTGGTAACTTTTGCTGCAGAACAGCGCTGCATTCTTCCGTGAGAGCAACGGTTTCAAGGTCATCCAGTTTCACCTTCCTTGAAAGAATAGTCTTCATAAACTTCGCATAACTGGGCATTTGTTCCAGAGCCTCAGCGAAAGGTATATTGATGTGAAGTTTCTTGAACACCTCCAGAAACTTCCCGAACTGTCTATCCAGCTTTTGTTGCTGCAATCTCTTAGGAAAAGGTGGTGGAGGATAGAGTTGTTTCTCCCCTGTATTAGCCTCAGGCAGAGTGTGTTCAACAGTAGTCTTCCTTGGTTCCGCTGCTTTCTCCTTTTGCTTAGATTCTTCACCTCTAATTTCAGCTTCTACTTCTTTTGCCTTTTCAGCATCAGCTACTTTTCCAGACCTTAAGGAAATAGCCTTGACTTGCTCTTTAGCTTCCTTCCTGCCTAATACTTCCGTGTCACTGGGAAGAGTGCCAGGTTGACGATTGAGCATTGCATTGGCTAATTGACCGATTTGATTTTCCAAGGTCTTGATAGAAACCGCCTGACTCTTGCACAACAGCTTAAGTTCCTCAAAATCAGCACTAGTAGGTGCAGCTGCACTTCCCTGTTGAGGATATGATTGCCTTGTAGCATACTGCTGTGGTTGCTGGAATCCAGGTGGGTTAAACTGTTTACCCACTCCTTGCTGATATGGTGGCTGAATAGCATTCTGATTATTCCCCCAGCTGAAATTTGGATGATTTCTGTTGTTAGGATGATAGGTCGCTGGCACAGGCTGCTGTTGTCGCTGATAATTATTCACATACTGAACAGATTCATTGACAAGAGAACACTGATCCGTAGCATGAGAACCTGCACAAAGCTCACAAACCATAGCTATTTGATTAACTCCATACGTAGCCAGAGAATCAACCTTCATTGATAGTGCTTGGAGCTGGGCTGCAATAGCGGTGGCTGCATCAACTTCCAGAATACCTGCTACCTTGCCTGACGTCATCCTCTGAGTTGGGTTTTGATGCTCATTTGCAGCCATCGTCTCTATAAGATTATACGCCTCAGTATAGCTTTTAGCCCATAAGGCGCCTCCAGCTGCTGCATCGAGCATGGGCCGAGATTGGGCCCCCAAACCATTATAGAAACCAGTGATCACCATCCAATCCGGCATTCCATGATGTGGACATTTTCTCAACATTTCCTTGTAGCGTTCCCAAGCCTCGCACATAGATTCTGTAGGTTGCTGCGCAAACTGAGTAAGAGCACTCCTCATAGCAGCAGTCTTTGCCATCGGATAAAACTTCACCAGAAACTTTTGCGCAAGATCTTGCCACGTAGTGATGGACCCAGCTGGTTCAGAATGTAACCAGTCTTTAGCCTTGTCCCTCAGTGAGAATGGGAAAAGCCTCAACTTGATAGCCTCATCAGTCACGCCATTATACTTAAAAGTGCTGCAGATCTCGACAAAATTCCTTATGTGCATGTTGGGGTCTTCAGTTGCCGCTCCTCCAAAAGAAACAGAATTCTGCACCATCTGAATAGTGCCCGACTTGATTTCAAATGTGTTAGCTTGAATAGACGGATGAAGGGTGCTTGACTGAATGTCATCAATTTTAGGCCGAGAAAAATCCATAAGAGCTGGATCAGCTTGAACAATACGATCTCCCATGTTTACTGGTTCTTTCTGCTCAGTTCCTAAATCTGAATCCTCAAAATCTAACTTCTCTGGAATATCAAGAACTTCGTCTGTCTCCTCAGCTGTATCTAAAGTCCTCTTGCGAGCACGAGAACGAGTTTGCATAAACGCTTGCTAAAGTACCTGAAACACAACCGGAAAAAATAAGTAACTACTACGTCCTAATCACTGAGTCCTAATGACCAATGATGGTAAGTACATAAACTAAACAAATACGCCGAGTCCCCGGCAGCGGCGCCAAAAACTTGTTAGGGCGAAAACACGCGCTAATATTCACGCAAGTATACGCGTTCGCAAGTAATATAGAATACTTTCTAGTTCGTTCCCTCAGAGACTCGGACTAAATTATTGTCTAATTAAACTCACTCACCAATGTATGATTACTTCTCAATGTTAAGATACTAACACTTAAAATTGTTGATTAAATATTTAATAATTAACTACTTAATTAACCACTTAACTAACACTTCAATTTATCAATAATAAAACACTCATGGGATCACAACTTCATTATTACTTCCTTCTATAGCCATTGTTATTACCTTTAGCATTTGACAGTGATGATATTAATCGAATAACACGAAACTGATAAAAGCCAACTTTCATTGTACTAATACCATTCTACCAAGCATCCACAATTAAGATAGAAGTTGAATAGTCATCAATTATGTTGAGTTCCCATATGTCTACAGAAATTGACAACACAACGATTTAAGCACAAGTTATTCCTTTTGATTATATTGGGCAAATAAAACTGTTAGAGTTACCCACTAATCATGCACAACGTACATGAACCTATGCCAGCATGGCAAGTTCTAAATCTCAAGATCCACCGTCGCTTCACAAGAGATTAACACCCTATCTTATATGTTCGCGACGCACATAAGATGAATACTCACAACCAATACTAGATATCATGCAATCATCACACACTAAAGTATTAAACAATTAACTAAAGAATTCCATAATAAATCCGTTGCAACCCCATGATCACGATTAGCCCACAATAGCACTTATCGTCATCATGGGTTCATATGAAATCATGATAAACAAACACAAGAAAATAATAACTAAACTAATTATATTAAAACAGAGTATGTCACAAGAGTAAATAAGTTCAAAGCAAGAAAACTAGCATCCAACATTACAACGAAACAAGAATCACAAGAAGATATGCTTCCTCTTCGTTGCGGTGTGCTAAATCGGTCTTCTTCCTTATCTCCTTCGCTCCTTGCGTAAAAACACAATCTTCTTCAATCCACACTTGTGAAAACGTCTCAAATCTACTTATATAATAGTCCCATAAAACTCAGATTACATAGAAGTGGAAACCAAACAGAAGTAGAAGTCCTAAAATAATTTGTCTTTTTTCCCGACCCTGCGCGGCCGCTCAGCCTAGCTGAGCGGGCGCTCAGACCTCTACTGGAAAAATTCTGATTTTGCTCCGTTTCTTCGCCGTAATCTGCCCGTTTCTTTCCTCTCGCAATGGTGAACACATGCCAAGGCTTATTCTTGATGATTCCTCCCCCAAAATGCAACTAAAACCCTGAAATGCATAAATACTAGAAAAACGCATCAAATATACAAAATACTTGATTTCAAGACACCAATTTAAGCCATTTTAAGACGCTCTAAGTGGTATAAAATGCCACTTATCACTTGCCTCCTATGCCGGGGTAACCCACGCCTAGGAAGGCTTCAGCCATGATTATCAACACCCAGGAGACAAGATTCCTAGGCATGGAAAGTAAATTGCTTCTTAGGCGGGGGTAACCCACACCTAGGATGGAAAACAATCAAACCATTTTTTGAATTTTTTATTAAAAAAATAGGCAAAAAAGTGGGATTATTTATTAAATTATTTCAGAAAAATCAGAAAAATAGAAGATAAAATTCTCAAAATGGAGAATATTATTTAATGCACGATTGCACACATTTATGTCAGATGGCAACAAAAATTACGAACAAAGTCGTAATTTGATATATAAATTCTTTAAAAATTAAGGAATTTAAAAATAGAATTAATTGGAAATAATAGAAAATAATTTTTAATATTATTTTCTATTCAATTAGTTATATTATGCACGATTGCACAAAATTGTCCGCTGACACATTAAAATTATTACAAGAGTTCATAATTTTAAAAAAAAATAAACAAAAAATATGAAGAAAAAAGAGAAAAAGTTTGATGAAGAAAAAGACGACAAAATAATGAAGAAAAAGACAAAAGGTTTGATGAAGAAAAAGACAAAAAGAGAAAATTTAAAAAAAGGGAGGTGAAGTATAACAACGCTGAGTAGACAAGCTCTTGGCAGTGGGTGAGAAGGTCACTTCTTAGGCGGGGTGCACCAACGCCTAGGATGAATAAGTAGCAGAAGGATAGAAAAAGGTGGGGGCTGCATTAAATTTTATATGCATAAAATTCCTAAAATATTAGGAAAAAATACATGTTGGTATGAAATTTTTTCTAAAGTATTAGGAAAATACATGTTGGTACGAAAATATTTCCTAAAATATTACGAAACAACACATGTTGAAACGAAATATTTTCTAAAATATTAAGAAAAATACCTGTTGGTATAAACAAATTCTAAAATATTAGAAAAAATACATGTTTGTATGAAAGAAAGTCCTAAAATATTAGGAAAAAATACCTGTTGATACGAAAAATTCCTACAGTATTAGGAAAATATACATGTTGGAATAAAATAATTTCTAAAATATTAAGAAAAATACTTGTTGGTACGAAAAATTTCTAAAGTATTAGGAAAAAATACCGGAGATACTGAAAAGTTCCTAAACTGTTAGGAAAGATCAAGAAAAACATCCGGAGGTTTGATACAATTCCTAAAGTATTAGAAAAAATCACGAAAAATACCTGAAAGTAGGGGAAAATTCCTAAAATATTAGAAAAAATCACGAAAAATACTCGTGAATAAATAAAAATTCTTAAATATTTAGGAAAAATACTTGTTAGTACATAAAAATTTCTAAACAATTATATAAAATTACAAAAAAAATATCCATAAGTATGAAATAATCCCCAAAAATTAAGGGAAAATATCAAAAAATTCCTAAAAAAAGGAATAGGTACAATATATATATTTGGAAAATTATAGAAATTTTTCAGAAGAAATATATATTAATCAAAGGGCTCAGCTAAGGCCAATCGTTATAAACGTGTAGTTCGCTCCACACTTTACGTCAAAAAATGATACCCGGAAAGGGACAATAAATGACTTTACTTCTAAGAAACCTTTTCTTAGAAGTTGGGGAGCAAATGATATGGGCTAAAGTAGGCCTAAAAATCATAATTAATGCTCAATTAAGTAGACCTAATGTGGTCCTATGATTAAGCCCAATTAATATAACGGCCCAAATCCGGGGTCAAGATTTGGTGTCACTAAATAATCTTTACATAAAATAAAATAATATGTAGATAACCCCTTGAATCCGGATCGTTTACAGGTTATGGTATGAAACAAGAATCTAACCTTCTACAATTCACAACAACTACAATACAAGTTTAAATACCTTTATACTAATGCCCTTGTCTTATTTTTCTAACCTCCTCCTCCTCTCGCAGCAGAGATCTCTCTAACTTCTGCTGTCTAACGAAAGCTATTCACTTTTATCTTTATATGCTTCTGAAAGAAATAAGAATTTACAAAGCAAGAGTGAGCCAAAAATGCCCAGCAAGTATATAAGTGATTTTCAAGTATCAATATTAAAGGAAAATTTCCGGATAAAATATTTAAACAATTTTAAACAATTCTATTTATTTGAGGGAGTGGAGCAAATAGACATTGGTTGTTACCAACCTTTAATTATAAATCCAAAAGTCACAAGCGATTCCCAAATTCAGCTCCTGAATCAGGGTTTTTTCCGGGTTTGGAATCATAAACTTTTCGAGAGAGAACGCCGTTGATGGCGATCAATAATAAATTAGACTGAACACTAGTTCACACTCATACCCTGCTGATCAGTCAGGATATAGTGTAGATCTATATCTCACTATATAGATCCATTCGGGTACCCAAGCTCTATCGCTCAAGGGTCCGGTCCATCCCAGGCCCATAGGGTCCAGTGCTCATCACTGGCCCTCACAATAATCATCGAGCCCGTAGAGTATTTTGATGTCAAATCATTTTGATTTCAAAACATCCGAATTTAGGGTTCGCAAATAACCTGAAAGAATGGGTATTTGCTCAAGAGAGCAATCGATAATATAGGAACAATAATGAAAGAAATTTGCACAATTAAGAGTAATTGCAGTGAAATATAAAATAGTTAACTATTCTGAACTTAGAATAAGAATGAAGAGATATTTACAGTATTTTACGAGAAAAGTAAGGAATACTTGCCTCGATAAGCTTTAACCACTATTATCGTTTGACTTTTGAATTGCCTTGATTGTTTTTCTTTATCGTCAAACCACTACCCTAGTAATTGCCACTCATTCGCTTGTTTGGTGTACACAGCTTTACTTCCTTATTTTATAATTTATTTATTTATTACGATTCACTAACGATTCATTTCTCGTTGAAATCTTCTAATTTGACTGATGAGATTCTCGTAACAAGAACAACTGTCTGACTTGATGTCTTTGCCACGTCCACGTTGTCGGGGTATCCATTCTTCCTTGCTTGCAGATGTCCACTAGTTATCGTCTTGCATTCATATCTATATTCGACATGTAATTCTATCTGCTACACGGGATTATTCCATTTCTTTTGAAATCGTCAAAGAATAGACTCTATGCAAGAGGAGAGTTTGTAAATATGATTTTGATTGAAAACTGGATAAAGAACAACATTGCAACAAAGCAATTGGGAGAATTTGTAAGTAAATAAATTGAAGGAAGAAGAATGAATGAGAATTTAGATATGAATGAGACAACCATATTCGTACTCAAGATGGCCAGTCTTTTATACTATATGGCATACAACACATGATTAGGTGGCGTCCCACCTGACTCTTCGTTATTTCGACAAAGCATCACATCACAACACTGTTTGTCTCAATCAGGAAACAATATTTTGAGAAGAGAAATAATTCAGAAGGAGTACAATAACTTTCCTTTCATGTTTGCCTCATATAATTTATTACTATGGGAAGCCCGTACGTATTCAGGAATCAAGAAGAATATATATGCTATCATATTAGAGAAAAGAATGATAGTGTTGCTCATCGTCCAAGCTTTACTTGAACATATCTTCAAGAATCAGTCGAATAACAGATTCACAACTTCAGTCACATCCTTGCTTCGGAATGTCGTCCGGAAATGCCTTCGCATTAAATGCTTTAATAATTTGATCATAATTGCGTTCTCACAAAATTTATAGTCATGGCTTTTGATTTTATTTATGCCACGTAGAATAACCATCGATCACGCCACGTCCCCATTTTGTCGATAGGAATATTATTCTTTGCCAATCCTCTAGAAGAGTTTTCTATTTCCTTCAATCATCATCTGTCCTCTCGAATCACGAATCTCGTTAAATTTTAATAATTTCATGAATTGGGTAAATAATGTTTTAACATGTTTATTCAATTATTAATATTATTAAACAAAGTTTACATTCATCTTTCACGGAAAAATGTTAAACTTTCTTCCTGCTAGTGGGTCCACTTGGTCCTCCGAACTAACAACACTAAGTATGGATCCATTATCCTTTTAGGTCATTTTTTGTTCATAATAGCAAGAACTTAAGTAGTAATTCGACAACCAAATTGTGAAACTCATTTTATGCAAAGATCTTCTGAAAGTTTATTTAGAAAATCTTTTTCGAAAATCTCATTTTAAAAGTTTGAAAATCAAATGTTTGGTCGTCATTACTAAATAAGTTACTTGCTATTCTTATGATCCATTAATGAGATATCTAATTAAAGGAATGCCCATGTACAGGTCTTTCCACTTCGGTATATTCTTTATTTCTTCTTGGATTCTGTTCGTATTTATTAGTCGATGAAGCTTCAAGTTACCGTTGTATACCATTTTATTCGTAACTCTAACCCAATGTCGATGTCTGCCACCATCTTTGATATTCTCTTCGTCGTCCTAGACGTTATACTTACAACTACACATGCAATTCGACGTTATGCCTGTAGATAAGGTCACATTCCCTTGCTAGTATTTCATATACCTAATAAGGTAGATACCATTCCTCGTGTAGCACCTGATACATGATAAGAACTGTCTCACAACGGTGGTGCCTTTGCAACTTGCAACTTTGGCTCTTCATCAGCTTCCATCAACTCTTTGCCTCCGGCGTGGAGCTCGTCCTACTACCTAATTCTAAGTTAAATTGTACCAAAACTCACGAAGTTCTCACAAGACTCAATTGCATTTTTCTTTAAAACCACATGAAAAGTAGGGTAACATGCCCAGTCACCGCCGAGCTGTCGACTCCTCATTACTAGAGGGTATGAGAAATCAATACATATATAGCGTTGTTATATTCGCCTTACACTTTCCTCAACAATCCTATCTTACATGGCCTATCACTCATATCTTACTCTCACCTATTCTTATTTCAGGGACCATTAACCTGTTGCTCTAATGCCAATTTGTAACAGCCCAAATCCGGGGTCAAGATTTGGTGTCACTAAACAATATTTATATAAAATAAAATAATATGTAGATAACTCCTTGAATCCGAATTGTTTACAGGTTATGGTATGAAACAAGAATCTAACCTTCTAAAATTCATAACAACTACAATACAAGTTTAAATACCTTTATGCTAATGCCCTTGTCTTATTTTTCTAACCTCTTCGTCCTCTCGCAACAGAGATCTCTCTAACTTCTGCTGTCTAACGAAAGCTATTCACTTTTATCCTTATATGCTTCTGAAAGAAATAAGAATTTACAAAGTAAGAGTGAGCCAAAAATGCCCAGCAAGTATATAAGTCATTTTCAAGTATCAATATCAAAGGAAAATTTCTGGATAAAATCTTTAAACAATTTTAAACAATTCTCTTTATTTGAGGGAGTGGAGCGAATAGACATTGGATGTTACCATCCTTTAATTATAAATCCAAAAGTCACAAGCGATTCCCAGATTCAGCTCCTGAATCAGGGTTTTTTCCGGGTTTGGAATCATAAACTTTTCGAGAGAGAACGCTGTTAATGGCGATCAACAATAAATTAGACTGGACACTAGTTCACACTCATACCCTGTTGATCAGTCAGGATATAGTGTAGATCTATATGTCACTATATAGATCCATTCGGGTACCCAGGCACTATCGCCCAAGGGTCCAGTCCATCCCCGACCCATAGGGTCCAGCTCATCACTGGCCCTCACAATAACCATCGAGCCCGTAGAGTATTTTGATGTCAAATTATTTTGATTTCAAAACATCTGAATTCAGGGTTTGCAAATAACCTGAAAGAATGGTTATTTGCTCAAGAGAGCAATCGATAATATAGGAACAATAATGAAAGGAATTTGCATAATTAAGAGTAATTGCAGCAAAATATAAAATAGTTAACTATTCTGAACTTAGAATAGGAATGCAGAGATATTTGCAGTATTTTATGAGAAAAGTAAGGAATACTTGCCTCGATAAGCTTTAACCACTATTATCGGTTGACTTTTGGATTGCCTTGATTGTTTGTCTTTATCGTCAAACCACTACCCCATTCTGGCTACGATCTCAACACTCAAGTCCTTCGATTAGAACCTCGTCGTGCTCGACGACTAATTACTAGATCATTCTTAGTCCGATGTCAATCCTCGGGTCTTCCGACTAGGACCTACAGGGTTGAAATACCCTAATTCAGATAATCGTTTAAGCTTAACATAATACCACTATCTTTTCTAACCATACGATTTCATATCTCGTCTCGTATTTATATGTATTATTGAAATACACATAGAAATTATGGTTCACATCTTCGAAACTTGGTTCAGTATTTATTTTCGGAAAGTACATAGATTTTTTGTTTGAAAATAATAGAGTAATTGCTTATAAAATATTTTGTCACCACACGTAGCTAGCTTCGTATGATATAATTATTTACTTTCGTTCAACGTCTCCGATATTTATAGGTTACGTTCCCGTATTTTCAGAATTAATTTTCCGAAAATCGGGCAGCGTTTCCTTTGTTTATCGGCCTACCCGTCAAATAATTCGACGTCAATCACAATCAACAACAGCAAGCACCACCAATCATTCCAAATTCACAAGTCCCAACCACAGATACAATTTCGTTATTAATTAATATTATTCGTATTTTTCATTTCGAAATTAATTTGACCAACTAATTTTATTTAATTTTATAAACGTAAGGCTCAGATAAAAATCATCACTGTCCACCGTCGGCTCGCCGAAGCTCTTTGCCGACGGCGATAAAATTCGCGGGTTTTCGATTGTATCGAACTTTCTTCGCGAATCTCATCGATAAATCGTTGTAACTCCGCATAATTTATTTTATTTCATACATAAAAATAAAATAATTTCTGCGGATATTAAATAAAATAATTCCAACAGTAACCAACAGTCCCAATCGGAATGCAGCATAAGAAACCGGAATAATGAACCGGAAAAGCAGAGTAACAGCCGCGAAGCCACGACCATCTCCACCCTGAACCACACACACTACACAGATAAACACACACGAACACAAATAGACACACACACAACACACGACACATATACGCACGCAGATATATACACACACGAAGACCCGACATGCATACGGTTGCACACGCGCTGCCACCTCGCCGGAGCGGCGAGGGGCGCGACCACGCACAGCAGCAGCAGAAGGGTATTTACCAGAAAAAGAGGCAGTCGAAGGAGGGGAAAAGGAGAACACAGGGAGAGATGAGAGAGACAGAAGAGAGAATCGATTGATAGGGAGAGAATTCGAGAGAGAAGGTCGGCAAGGAGAGATGAAGAGGAGAGAGAGGATGGCTGAAGAGATAAGGGGAATAAAGGGGATAAAATTGGGGGAATCTTATCGCATTTATCGCGTTATTCCTGAACTTGACAACGCGTTTAACAAATTAATGAGCGATTTACGGTTAAAAATAACCCGAAGACTTACGTATCTAGTTTTAAAAATCTCGGAATAATTTTAAAATTAATAATACAAAATTTTTATAATTTTTGAATCATTTTTGGAATTCCCATCAGGCCCGTATTTTACCATTTAACGAACAAACGTGTGGGTAAATAAAAGCCAAAAAATTTCCCAAATACTTTTAAAATTCTAGAAATATTTAAAAGTTAATAAAATAAAATTTTCATGAATTTTGAATCATTCTAGAATTTAATACAGAATTTACATTTAAATGCGATCAGAAAATTATTTAAAGATAAATAATCAATAAAATATTTATTTCTGAATTTTATAAACTCCTAAAAATAATAAATAAAATTATATGGCAACAAAATAATTTTAGAAACAACTTTTGCATTTATGGGAATAAATATTCAATAAAAATTATTTTAAGAGCAAAATGAATTCATACAGCTCAATAATTAATTATAAAATTAATCTCCGTACCAAACAAATTACATATAATTAATAGTAAAGCAACACACAGCTGATAGAACCATCCCATATTCTATTTATCTAATAATTCGATGATTACATTTACGTATCGGATACGAAAATAGATTACTTAGCCGCTAAGTAACTATACAACGATATAATTTTAATACCCGATTTGGATAATTATCAAAACATAGCTTTCTATAAAACATTTTATACGAAAATAAAGTAATAATATCTCGCCTTTTGAGAATACGGATTTTTATCGATCTATAAAATGATTAGCGTATCGAAAATTTTACGCCGGGACTCGTACGAGTCAAACCGTACCCCGAATCGAAAAAGTCAAAACACAAAAAGTGTTCAGAATTATCAGATTAGGTTAGGAATGAGATTTCGGAAGAGTTTCGGGTTGTAAAAATACAAAAACAGTTGAAGTGGGACGATTTCTAATTCTAAAAAGTAATTTTATAATTACGTAAAAATAATCATTATTAATACTATAAATCCTTATAAAATCACATAATAATCCAAAAATTACCACAAAAATACCAAAATTATCTATATATAATTCTGGATAATTAGAAATTAAAATATCCTACTTTTATCAAATATCAACACCCAAATATTAATATCAATCATCAAATAAATCACCAAAATTCACATAATAATCACATAATAATTATTTATTGATAAAAATAATTACACAATATTTCCCGGACGTTACAATTAATGAGGTCTGAAACCAAAAAGGAATCTGCTTCCTACATTTTAGGACTCCAATGTCCATTCAAAGACAGAGACTTGCTCACCAAGTCTCCTAACCCTAGTCCAATACATGGACATACAACATATACATAAAGGGTCTCACCGCATCTTGTGAATGTAGATTTAAGCCATGAAACACAAGCGCAGCCATTAAAGGCCTTGAGCTCATAAACCCTAGCATTAAATACGTGTAATAGATATAACCTAGTTTTTTATCCATAACATATTTTCTTTAATAATTTTGATAATATATTTTTCATATTTTATTTTTTAAATTAAAAATTATAAGTTATAATATTTTGATATGACAATATTTTTAAAAGGTTTTGTAATTATTATTATTTTATCATAAAGTATGTTTACACTTTCTTCATTTTTTAAGAAATTGCATGATTGACATTTTTTATTCTTTGTTTGTTTCACATTCCTTTCAAGCCTATTTGACGTGTTCATGTTGTCATTTTGTGATGGTATATGCGATTGGTAGGGTAATTTTTTTATCATTTTGTTATATTTTTAAAAGAAAATGGTTATATATGCATCCCTTGCCTTAACATAAATCTCACATTAACCCTACTTTGTCAAAGATGAGGTTTCAATAGTAAAAATATATTATACTTAACTTTGTTGCATTTTTCATATGAGTCTGGTTAAAATTTTACTTGCAAACAGTGAAAATTCTAAGCTCATATTAATTAAGTCACTAACTGTCCATAGTCACACTTATCAATTATGTCATGAATCTGTAATTAAAGAGTTAATTACAGTTATTAAAATATAGTTACAATAAATATAGATTTATACTAAAATCAAAATAATCACATAAAAGTGTTTGATATTGCAAAATATAAAATTACATTCCAAACATGAGAAAGTAGAATTAGAATCTGGAATGTTTTTACTTTAACAATGGTCCAAGTAGCTAATAACATGTGAAACTGAAATGTTCAACTTTTTCCACAAACTTGATCAAAAATAAACATTAAAATATTTCTAATTTTAATATTTTTCATTCTTCACTTCAATTTTTCTCTTTTCAGTTTTGGATGATTCTATTCCAAAATCTTCTGTATCAGCTTCTACACATAATAGTTTTAAAGGGCTCAAAGTTGACAATTCTGACACTTGTTCAATATTGTCTCCCGTAAAAGAAACTGATTATTGAAAATGTGTAAAAAATATTAGAAAAATTTAAATTGTACAATATAATATAAAATCGAGCAAAAATTTCACTAAGGAAAATTAAATAGGGTAATAAAATTTGAAGAGAAATAGGGTACCTTTTCACTGTCTGTTGTTTTAAATTTATAGTTGTCATATGACATTGTATTTCCTACATAGCTCTGTATGGCAATGTAAATAGTGTGCATGAAACATTGTTCATGAAACATTACCTGAAGGGATTGAGCATTACAAAATGCTTCTATCAGATCTCCACTCTCACTCAATTTGATAATGGTAAAAACTTTATAATTTTACTCTAGATTATAATTAGAAATCTCAACTTTGAAGAGCAGCTTCTTTCCTACAAGACTATTGAACTCCTTGGGGTATGAATAACTATCTTCAGACTGTGAAATAATATAATTAATTTAATAAAGTTTAGCCGTTTGTTATGCAAATTGACTAAGTGATATTAAAGCACTGAGATTACTAACAATTTTTGTAATATCCGGGATATATCGTGTAATTATTTTTGCTTATAAATAATTAATATATGTGTCCAGTATCTATTCTGTGAATTAATTGTTAAGTGTGTTTGGATGTTTAAAAATATTATTAATTGAGTATTTTAATTTTTATATGTCTAAAATAAAATATAGATAATTGTCATATCTTCCTAATTATTTTTATGTTGATTTATAAATTTATAAGGATCATATGAAATTTATAAAATCTTTTTACAGGTATTTAAAATCTATTTTATAAAAACGGGAACCAACCGACGTCATCCGTTGTTACGTTTTTGGAACCCGAAACTCTTCTGAGAACTCCTTCCTAACCCAATTGTAATATTCCGAGCATATTCCATGTTTCGACTTTTTCGATCCGGCGTACGGTTTGTCCTGCGCGGGTCCCGACCTAACATTTTCGATACAATATTTGTTTCGGTAAATCAATAAAACTCATATTTTCGATAAACGGGAGCTTTTTATTAAACTATCCCAATTATCACCTCGTAGTACGTGTAACCAGGCGCTGAGACCAAGACCGCAGTACAAATTGTACAGATCTGGATAACTGTCCCGAAAACCGATACTGGTTGGATCAGTTTTTATAAATAAACGTACCATTTTATATCCGGAATGATCCAGCGGGATACTAATTTTCCGTAATTATAAATAGCCTTTACCGTATTTTATTTCGTATCAAAATCATTTGCACACAGTTAATTATATAATTTTCCAGAGAAAAACCTTATATTCATATAATCTTCCAAGAATCAAACAGCAAAACGAAGGTGTTATTGATCTCTGTTTTCAAAGCTCGAGTACTCAATCCAAAGGTCTTGAGGTGTTCTATCAGATTCTGTGTTCCATATCACTGCAGAAATCAAGGTTTATTTTCTGAAAATTTATTATTTTTGAATTATTTTTATTAAAAATATGAATTTTTGTTCGGATGATTGTTTGTATGATTTGATGATTGCATGTTGTAGAGCTTGTTTTCCTGATGATTTTCATATGTCATACGTCTGATTTGGAGTTCAATAACATGTTCAAAATTGAGTTTGATTTTTGAATTTTGAAATTAGGGTTTATAACCCGTATGAATGTTTTCAATTGAAATTTGGGGCTTTTTGATTTAGGGGTTATTATCTGTTGATTTATAGTGGATTATGTTCCTTATGAAATTTGTAATCGATTGGTATATAGCTCGTTAACAGAGGATGTCTGAATCGAAGGGAGTTGTGTTTTGAAAATTTCCGAAGTTCGCCGGAAACCGGCGATGTTCTTGGCCAATTTTCGGCCAAGTCTGGGGTTATTTGAATGATTTGATTGCATGAATAAGTTCCTGGTTGTCTGTAGATGTGATCTGGAGCTTGTGGTGAGGTGAGGGTGCCGGAATCGTGTTCTCCGGCCACCCCTGTATTTTCCGGCGACGGGGGTTGTAAAATTGCAGTTTGCTACCTGGACTTTTGGGGACGATGCAGTTTGGTCCCTGAAGTTTCCAGAGTTTGCAAATTTAGGATTCCTGTTTTAAAAATATTCAAAAATCATATTTCCTGTTTATTTTTATAATAAAAATTCGTTTTTAATTTCTGAAAATTCTAAATATTATTATTTTAATTCAAAAATAAATCTGAATTAATTAGTTAATTAATTTCAGTTAATTTTTAATTGATTAATTGGTCAATTAATTCAGAAATTAATTGATTAATTGACTTAATTAATTATTAATTGATTTTAATTAATTATTTAATTAGATTCAATTATTTAAAAATGATTTAAAAATTACGAAAAATAGTTTCGAGCTTTAAAATACTATTTTAAATTGTTTTCAAGGCTCGATAATTATTATGAAATTGTTTTGAAGCTAGAATTGGCCAACCGTTTACTACTTCGAAATTGATCCAACGACCCGTTTTAATTTCGAAAAATGTTTTAAAAATAATTTTAAATACCAGAAAGCTTGTTTATGACCCGAGATTTATTTATAAATGATATATTATTGATTATGTGACGTGCTATGTGTTATATGTGACTTGTTGGTTGACTGTCGGTCTGTATATTCGATATTTACTTGTTTATTTCGTAACTTTCAATCCGTTAATCGGATTTGGGTAAAACGAAGGGTAGATAGAAGCATGTGTCGAATAGAATTGTATGAGTTAATTTGGGTAAAACAAAGGGTAGATAGAAGTATGTGTCGAATAGAATCGTATGAGTTAAATATTGATAGATGCTTATGATATGTGAGCATAAGAGGCAAGGCGTAGAAAAGGGAAACAAATAGTCAAGGAATAAGACAGTGGTAATTGAGAGCAAGTGCAGTGTAGTAAGCTAGTACCAGGAAATTGTTCTGAACTTTCTCGAGATATTGTATTGATTGATATTGTTGTTTTACATTGCAAGTGCTTTGAAGCACTGAACCCTAAACCTTGATTTCAGTTTTTGATCTTGAGCCGTAAACCTGATTCTTTCTAGACCATTGATTATTGTATACCCAAACACGAACCTCAAATATACGATACTACTCCATAAATACATACAAACTAAATATTAAACACTGAACCAAATTGCTTACACATTCAAACCATTGTATCTTATGCTTTGAAAGACCAAATTTATGGAACCCTGAAATGTTGATTCCTTTGTTACCCAATTCTTTCATTACCTAACAGCCAAGCTTTGGAAACGCTATATTGATCTTTATACAGATTGAAACCATTTTCATTATTGAACGTCCAATGTTGTTAATGATCATGTTTATTGTTTATTACTGCTTATTCTGTTATTATGGTAGAATTGGATTGTTTTTATAAAAATTGTGGACCAGATTCGTGGCCAGACCATATAATGGTCAAGTTAGGCCAATGTGTGCCTTGGATCCAGTAGTTATAGCAGTGTTGTGTGCTTTGCTCGGGGTTAGTGCGTGACTGATCAGCAGCCTAACCTTGGTTTTTTTTAAAATGAAAATATAATATCCAATTCTAAATCATAATCCATTGTTCACTTGATATCATAACCATATTTACCTGATGATCATTATTCTCAATTTTGTCATTGTGACTTGCTGAGCTAGTTAGCTCATTTGTGCGATGTTGTTTATGTTCTTTCCAGTTAAAAAGAAACCGGTTGGTACCGAGGATCCCCAGTCCAGCGCGAGAGCTAGGGGTTCAGGTTGATCGAGCTAAGCTAGTAGGCTTTTTTTGGGATAATTTGAGTTTGTAAAAGTTTGTAATAATGTTTAATACTCAGTTCTGAGTTTGGAATAGTTGGGATTTGAACGTTTGTAATATAAGTAGGTGTGTTTGGCTTGTGTGCATACTTTAACCTGTTACGGTCCGTGGTAGTTGGTAAGTAGGGTCACTGCATATTATTATTATCTTTATCATTGTTACAAGCAGGTTATTAATAAGGTGTGTGTGTGTTGACCCCAAACTTCTGACCCGGGTTTGGAGGGCGCCACAGGTTTGGTATCAGAGCTACAGGTTATAAGTCACTGACACAAGCCTAGGTTGACGGGAATGGGTAGAGGGTTAGGATTAGAAGTAAGGAATAGAAAGATAGAACGTCGAAAGGTTGAGTGCTTCGGTACAACAGGTATTAGTATGATTCGCATCGTGGTTCGAGATTCTTATATTGTGATATGATTTCAGATAGCAGCGATGGCCGACTCTTTTATCCCCATATCAGCTGATCACTCAGAGCCTTCAGTTGGAGTACCATCTTCGGATCCACGTCCTGTTGTGTGTTGGCTATACTACCTCCACCTGTGTTGCAGCCCGTACCATTAAAAGCTATTCCACCTCTAGGGATGAGGCCACCTATCAGAGGACCCCCACCAGTTGATTCAAATTCCACTTGCGAGTGCCCCATTCCAGTCTACATTGCCCCCAGTTCCTTACTACCGGTATGAGGCTCTTCTATTGGAACGTGCTTCCTTGTTGGCCCAGATCAGAGAGCTACAGCATATCATTAGGACTACTGATGTTGATCGTGGTGTGAGGGAGCTTCGAGAGGAGATTCATGTGACACAGAGGGTTCTTGAGGCCAGGCTACATGGAGCTACACTACCTGGCAGAGGCCCTGATGCACTGATGGGCTGGGCTACTGAGGTGATGGAGGACTTTGAGAGGATGGCAGGACCAGAGTTTCCTTGGAGTTGAGTCAGAAATCCAGAGGTAGAGATGTTGAGCAGTGTTGTTATGTTTGTGTAGTATGTACAATAATGTGTAGTGTGTATCAGTAGACTTTTGAGTTGTATTCATAGACTAGCTATGCTAACTATTGAGTCGGTTATTGTACCCTTTTTGCTCTTACTTTCGAAGTGTCTTTACGCTTGTACTACCCAAAACTTTTGATCTATATATATCAGCACCTTTCATTTCCAGTATTGTCATTCATTTTACTGCACCTGTTTTACTTTACCTTATTTATTGCACCAGTTATACCCCTGTGATACCATGTACCCTGTTTTCCATAACTATTTATATTCTGTAAAGAAGAATGCAATTTACTTAGTTATAACTGTTTTCAAAAAAAAATATTTCTGTTTTACAAAACTTTTCTTTTCTGCAAAGAATTTGGTTAAAAGCTAAATAAGTTGTTTGATTCTTTACAGAAAATGCCTCCCAGAAGAAACACCCGCACCAACACCCAGAATGAAGAAACCAACAACAACAACAATAACAATCAAGATGATACAAACCAAAATGCAAACCCAGGACCCATAGACCCAGCAATAGCCCAGATTCTTCAAATCTTGGCCCAACAAAAAGTTCACCTGGCACAAAAAAACAAAGACAGACCAATCCCCAGGTAACTTTTAAAACTTTTCAGGCAGTAAACCCACCAGAATTCAAGGGTTCCTTAGAGCCGATTGAAGCAAATGTTTGGTTAAAGGAGATAGAGAAGGCATTTGCCTTAGTAAAAGTAAAGGACAAACAGAAGGTTGAATTTGCAAGTTACTATTTGAAGAATGAGGCCACCTATTGGTGGGAGATGGTGAAGATGTTGGAAGGTACATATATTATTACCTGGGAAAGGTTTAAGGAATTGTTTTTAGAAAAGTATTTTCCTCAGTTTGTCCAGGATCAGATGGAGTTGAAGTTTTTAGAACTAAAGCAAGGAAACATGTCGGTGACAGATTATGAGAGTAAGTTTGAGGAATTGTCAAGATATGCGCCGTCGTATGTGGATACTGATAGGAAGAAGGCTAAAAGATTCCAGCAAGGTTTGAAACCATGGATCAGAGGGAAGGTAGCCATTTTTGAATTGGATACCTATGTAGGAGTTTTACAGAAGGCTATGATCGCAGAGACAGAGAGTGAGATGTCACAATAGGAGAAAGAAAGCAAGAAAAGGAAATTTTAAGGGAATGAAGGTCAGTCACAACCAGGGAAGTTTCCAAATTTTAAGAAGGGCAAGTTTTAGCCAGGGAGGAATTTTAATTTCAGGAGACAAAATGTAGGCGACGGAAGCCAGGGCAACCGTCCAGTTAATGCGAATCAGCCAAATCAGTTGAGATTAACTTTTCTAGATTGTCAAGTATGTGGGAAGAAGCATGGGGGAGTTTGTAATAAGTTGAATGTAGTTTATTTCAAGTGCAATCGGAAAGGGCACTATTCAAGGGAGTGCCGAAATCAGCCAGCAAGAGAGCCAGCAAATAAGGATCAGCCTATCTGAAATCCAACAGTGAAGGTTCCAGCCATTGGATTTACGTGTTTTAAATGTGGGAAACCAGGACATATAGCCAGGGATTGCAAGACACCAGCCCTAGTCTATAATGTATTGAGGATTATGGGATCTACCCCAGCAGTGAATGAGACTCCAAGGGCTAGAGTTTTTGACATGTCTGTGAAGGATGCTATCCAGGATACGGATGTCGTGGCAGGTACGCTTAATGTGAATTCTTTATGTGCCAAATTGTTAATAAATTCGGGAGTAACTCGATCGTTTGTTTCACAAGATTTTGTTAGTAAGTTAAATTGTCCAGTTGAGTATTTAAATGAAATAATGACTGTGGAATTGGCAAATCAAGAACGTGTATCTGTTAATCAAGTTTGTGGGAATTGTGAGATTGAGATTTCTGGTAATAAGTTTTGTGTAGATTTGATACCATTTAAGTTAGGAGAATTTGACGTTGTCCTAAGAATGGATTGGTTATCTAAGCACGATGCTCAGATAGATTATCGAAATAAGAAGGTAATGGTAAAAATGCCAGACGAAAGAATAGTAACATTCAAGGGTCAAAAATAAGTAAAAAAGTTCTTAACGATGATTCAAGCCAAGAAGTTATTACGACAAGGATGCGAGCATTTTGTGGCATATGTGATTGATAGGAGTCAGGAGCCAGTGAAACTTGAAGATATTCCAGTAGTGAATGAATTTCCAGACGTGTTTCCCGACGAGTTACCAGGACTTCCTCCAGATAGAGAAATTGAGTTTGCAATCGACTTAGCACCTGGAACGGAACCGGTATCCAAAGCCCCGTATAGAATGGCGCCCGTTGAGATGAAATAGCTAGCGAAGCAATTGCAAGAGATGTTAGAGAAAGGAGTAATCAGACCCAGTGTATCCCCGTAGGGAGCCCCAGTATTATTTGTCAAGAAGAAAGATGGAAGCATGAGACTGTGCATCGATTATAGGGAGCTCAACAAGCTGACAATCAAGAACAAGTATCCGTTACCTAGAATTGACGATCTGTTTGACCAACTGAAGGGAACCAAGTATTTCTCTAAGATTGATTTGAGATCGGGATATCATCAACTGAAGATCAAGCCAGAAGATATACCAAAGATAGCTTTCAGAATAAGGTATGGGCATTACGAGTTTTTAGTAATGTCTTTTGGATTGACCAATGCCCCGACAGCGTTTATGGATCTGATGAATAGAATTTTCAAGGAGTATTTGGACCAGTTCGTTATTGTGTTTATAGACGATATTTTAATTTATTCAAAAACGGAAGAGGATCATGCGGAACATTTGAGAACAACTTTGGAGATTTTAAGGAAAAAGAAATTATATGCTAAATTCTCGAAGTGTGAGTTTTGGTTACAGGAGGTTCAGTTCTTAGGACACATAGTCAGTAATGAAGGGATCAAAGTGGACCCAGCAAAGATCGAGGCAATTACAAATTGGGAAAGACCGAGAACACCCACCGAGGTAAGAAGTTTCTTGGGATTAGCGGGATATTATCGTCAATTCGTTCAAAAATTTTGAAGGATTGCAATACCATTGACAAAGCTTACATGGAAGAATGAAAAGTTTATATGGAACGACAAGTGCAAAGAAAGTTTTCAGAAACTAAAGCAACGATTAATCACATCACCTGTTTTGTCACTTCCCGACGATCAAGGGAATTTTGTAATTTATAGCGATGCTTCTCATAAAGGACTAGGATGCGTTCTAATGCAGCACGATAAGGTGATTGCGTATGCGTCAAGGCAATTGAAACCACACGAACATAAATATCCTACTCATGATTTGGAGCTAGCAGCCATAGTTTTCGCCTTGAAAATTTGGAGACATTATCTGTATGGAGAAAAGTGCGAGATTTTCACGGATCATAAAAGCTTAAAGTACATATTCACACAAAAGGAACTTAATATGAGGCAAATGAGATGGTTAGAAATGATCAAGGATTACGATTGCTCGATTAATTATCATCCCGGTAAAGCGAACATTGTAGCAGATGCGTTAAGTCGAAAGGAAAAGTTAAATGTGTTATCAGTACCAGAAGAGATATATAAGAAATTTCAGAAACTGGAATTGGAGATTAAAGTTTGCAGGCCTAATGAAGCAAAAGTGTACAGTATGACTTTTCAGCCGGAGTTGCTAGAGAAAATAAAGAAGTGTCAGGAAGATGTAATGGATCAAGATATAAATCATTTGGTAGGTGAGGAATTGTGCACGCAGAAGGACGATCAAGGTATTCTTAGGTTTTCTTCTAGAATTTGGATTCCACCGGTGACGGAGCTGAAGAATGAAATTTTACAGGAAGCACATAATTCAAGATATTCCATCCATCTAGGGAGTACCAAAATGTACAGAGATTTAAAGGAAAGTTATTGGTGGCCAGATATGAAGAGGGAAATTGCGGAATGGGTTAGCAGATGTTATACATGTCAGAGAGTTAAAGCCAAACATCAAAGACCAAGTGGATTGCTACAGCCATTGGAAATTCCAGAGTGGAAGTGGGAACATATTTCCATGGACTTCAAAGTAGGATTACCAAGGACAAGGGCTAATCATGATGCCATTTGGGTTATAGTGGATAGACTTACCAAGTCAGCTCATTTTCTGCCTATAAATGAAATATTTTCACTCGATAAGTTGGTTCATATGTACCTAAAGGAAATTGTAGTTCGTCATGGAGTTCCTGTGTCTATCGTATCTGATCGAGATCCAAGATTTAATTCAAGATTTTGGAAAAGTTTTCAAGAATGTTTGGGAACGAGATTGAATATGAGTACAGCTTATCACCCCCAGACGGACGGCCAAAGTGAAAGAACGATTCAGACAATTGAGGACATGTTACGTGTTTGTGCTATTGATTTCAGAGGAAGTTGGGACGAGCATTTACCTCTGGTAGAATTTGCTTATAACAACAGCTATCATGCCAGTATTGGGATGCCACCCTATGAAGCCCTTTATGGACGCAAATGCAGATCTCCAGTGCATTGGGACGAAGTAGGAGAACGCAAAATACTTGGACCTGAACTAGTACAGCAGACAAAAGAAGTAATTGAAATTATCCAAAAGATATTGATAGCCGCACAGGACCGTCAAAGGAAATATGCAGATCAGTCCAGGAAAGACATGGAATTCGAAGAAGAAAACTTGGTATTACTGAAAGTATCACCGTGGAAGGGACTAACGAGGTTTGGAAAGAAAGGAAAGCTGAGTCCAAGATATGTCGGACCTTTTGAGATTCTAAAGCGCGTTGGAAAAGTAGCTTACGAATTGGCGTTACCTCCGCACATGGAGCACATTCACAATGTTTTTCACGTATCAATGCTTAAGAAATATAATCCAGACTCCAGGCATGTAATAGAATATGAGCCAATAGAGCTTCAGGCAGATTTATCATATGTAGAGAGTCGGATAGAAATTTTAGAGAAAAGAGAAAAGGTATTGAGAAATAAAGTGGTGAAGCTAGTAAGAGTGTTATGGAAAAACCCAAAGGTTGAAGAGTCAACCTGGGAGTTGGAAAGTGATATGAGAGAAAACTACCCTCATTTGTTTTCTTAGGAGATTCTGAGGACAGAATCCTTTTAAGGGGGGAAGGATGTAATATCCAGGATATATCGTGTAATTATTTTTGCTAATAAATAATTAATATATATGTCTAGTATCTATTCTGTGAATTAATTGTTAAGTGTGTTTGGATGTTTAAAAATATTATTAATTGAGTATTTTAATTTTATATGTCCAAAATAAAATATAGATAATTGTCATATTTTCCTAATTATTTTTATGTTGATTTATGAATTTATAAGGATCATATGAAATTTATAAAATCTTTTTCCGGGTATTTAAAATCTATTTTATAAAAACGGGAACCAACCGACGTCATCCGTTGTTACGTTTTTGGAACCCGAAACTCTTACGAGAACTCCTTCCTAACCCAATTGTAATATTCCGAGCATATTCCATGTTTCGACTTTTCGATCTGGCGTACGGTTTGTCCTGCGCGGATCCCGGCGCAACATTTTCGATACAATATTTGTTTCGGTAAATCAATAAAACTCGTATTTTCGATAAACGGGAGCTTTTTATTAAACTATCCCAATTATCACCTCGTAGTACGTGTAACCAGGCGCTGAGACCAAGACCGCAGTACAAATTGTACAGATCTGGATAACTGTCCCGAAAACCGATACTGGTTGGATCAGTTTTTATAAATAAACGTACCATTTTATATCCGGAATTATCCAACGGGATACTAATTTTCCATAATTATAAATAGCCTTTACCGTATTTTATTTTGTATCAAATTATTTGCAGACAGTTAATTATACAATTTTCCAGAGAAAAACATTATATTCATATAATCTTCCAAGAATCAAACAACAAAACGAAGGTGTTATTGATCTCTGTTTTCAAAGCTCGAGTACTCAATCCAAAGGTCTTAAGGTGTTCTATCAGATTCTGTGTTCCAAATCACTGCAGAAATCAAGGTTTATTTTCTGAAATTTTATTATTTTCGAATTATTTTTATTAAAAATATGAATTTTTGTTCGGATGATTGTTTGTATGATTTGATGATTGCATGTTGTAGAGCTTGTTTTCCTGATGATTTTCATATGTCATACGTCTGATTTGGAGTTCAATAACATGTTCAAAATTGAGTTTGATTTTCGAATTTTTAAATTAGGGTTTATAACCCGTATGAATGTTTTCAACTGAAATTTGGGGCTTTTTGATTTAGGGGTTATTAGCTGTTGATTTATAGTGGATTATGTTCCTTATGAAATTTGCAATCGATTGGTATATAGCTCGTTAACAAAGGATGTCTGAATCGAAGGGAGTTGTGTTTTGAAAATTTCCGAAGTTCGCCGGAAATCGGCGATGTTCTTGGCCAATTTCCGGCCAAGTCTGGGGTTATTTGAATGATTTGATTGCATGAATAAGTTCCTGGTTGTCTGTAGATGTGATCTGGAGCTTGTGGTGAGGTGAGGGTGCCGGAATCGTGTTCTCCGGCCACCCCTGTATTTTCCGGCGACGGGGGTTGTAAAATTGCAGTTTGCTACCTGGACTTTTGGGGACGATGCAGTTTGGTCCCTGAAGTTTCCGGAGTTTGCAAATTTAGGATTCCTGTTTTAAAAATATTCAAAAATCATAATTCCTATATATTTTTATTATAAAAATTCGTTTTTAATTTCTGAAAATTATAAAAATTATTATTTTAATTCAAAGATAAATCTGAATTAATTAGTTAATTAATTTCAGTTAATTTTTAATTGATTAATTGGTCAATTAATTCGGAAATTAATTGATTAATTGACTTAATTAATTATTTAATTAGATTTAATTATTTAAAAATGATTTAAAAATTCCGAAAAATAGTTTCGAGCTTTAAAATACTATTTTAAATTATTTTAAAGACTCGATAATTATTATGAAATTGCTTTGAAGCCAGAATTGGCCAACCGAACCCTATTTACTACTTCAAAATTGATCCAACGACCCGTTTTAATTCCGAAAAATGTTTTAAAAATCATTTTAAATACTAGAAAGCTTGTTTATGACCCGAGATTTATTAATAAATGATATATTATTGATTATGTGACGTGCTATGTGTTATATGTGACTTTTTGGTTGACTGTCGGTCTGTATATTCGATATTTACTTGTTTATTTCGTAACTTTCAATCCGTTAATCGGATTTGGGTAAAACGAAGGGTAGATAGAAGTATGTGTCGAATAGAATCGTATGAGTTAAATATTGATAGATGCTTATGATATGTGAGCAGAAGAGGCAAGGCGTAGGAAAGGGAAACAAATAGTCAAGGAGTAAGACAGTGGTGATTGAGAGCAAGTGCAGTGTAGTAAGCTGGTACCAGGCAAGTGTTATGAACTTTCTCGAGATATTATATTAATTGATATTGTTGTTTTACATTGCAAGTGCTTTGAAGCACTGAACCCTAAACCTTGATTTCAGTTATTGATCTTGAGTCGTAAACCTGATTCTTTCTAGACCATTGATTGTTGTATACCCAAATACGAACCTCAAATATACGATATTACTCCATAAATACATACAAACTAAATATTAAACACTGAACCAAATTGCTTACACATTCAAACCATTGTATCATATGGTTTAAAAGACCAAATTCTTGGAACCCTGAAATGTTGATTCCTTTGTTACCCAATTTTTTCATTACCTAACAGCCAAGCTTTGGAAACGCCATATTGATCTTTACACAGATTGAAACCATTTTCATTATTGAACGTCCAATGTTGTTAATGATCATGTTTATTGTTTATTACTGCTTATTCTGTTATTATGGTAGAATTGGATTGTTTTTATAAAAATTGTGGACGAGATTCGTGGTCAGACCATATAATGGTTAAGTTAGGCCAATGTGTGCCTTGGATCCAGTAGTTAGAGCAGTGATGTGTGCTTTACTCGGGGTTAGTGCTTGACTGATCAGCAATCTAAAAATGAAAATATAATATCCAATTCTAAATCATAATCCATTGTTCACTTGATATCATAACCATATTTACCTGATGATGATTATTCTCAGTTTTGTCATTGTGACTTGCTGAGCTAGTTAGCTCATTTGTGCGATGTTGTTTATGTTCTTTCCAGTTAAAAAGGAACCGGTTGGTACCGAGGATCCCCAGTCCAGCGCGAGAGCTAGGGGTTCAGGTTGATCGAGCTAAGCTAGTAGGCTTCTTTTGGGATAATTTGAGTTTGTAAAAGTTTGTAATAATGTTTAATACTCAGTTCTGAGTTTGGAATAGTTGGGATTTGAACGCTTGTAATATAAGTAGGTGTGTTTGGCTTGTGTGCATACTTTAACCTGTTGCGGTCCGTGGTAGTTGGTAAGTAGGGTCACTGCATATTATTATTATCTTTATCATTGTTACAAGCTGGTTATTAATAAGGTGTGTGTGTGGACCCCAAGCTTCTGACCCGGGTTTGGAGGGTGCCACAATTTTACCTTGGATAGAGAATTTTTCATAACATTGGCTGATTTTCCCACAAGAGATATAACTTCTCTATCAAACATTATAAATGATGCACTACTGTGATCATCAATAACTCGAATCTGAACCATAAACCTACACATGATTGAAATTAATTAGTTTTCTAATTATTTCAATTCAGCTTTAGCAAAATTTTAATAATAATAGATAAAAATAGTTTATTAAACATACCTTGGAAAAACATTCTCCGCCGGTATATCCTTGTTACATTTCTTACAAAAGAAACCAGTGACTTTTTTCACACCATCCTTTGATATGTTGTCATCTATAACTTCTATAACTTTCTTGTGACATTGTTTACATGCTATATAATACCATTTATTTTCTAATTACACTCCAATAATTATGGCCAAGATTACACAGTTCATTTGTTTATCAATCTCAAGCAGTTCATCCAATATTTTCCTCTCAAGAATCTCCAAAAATTCTTCTTTTAAAGAAACATAAGTTTGAGATGATGATAAAGCATTTTTAGCATGAGAGAGTTAACTGGACTATTTCCAAGTCTAAAACAACAAAAAAATTATTATTAATTTTATAAATAATTGTAAAAGACTTCAAATTGTTATTTCTAGCAATGACTAACCTACTTTTGAATGCTTCAACTTCATCATAATCACCATTCAAACTTAAACATGTGCAAAATAATGGATTCCACAACGTAACCAATCCTTTATTTTTGCATTTCTAATAATAAGCAAAAGAATTTAAACTTAGTATAAGTACTAATAAAAATTAAAAATAAAAATTACTGCAGTCATAAATACCTCTCCATCCCTTTATTTTTGCATTTCTAATAATAAGAATGACAGGTCGAGTGTTACTTTCAGATAGAAAATTGAATGCATTTTCAGCCTACTTATCCCATAAAGTACATTTCAAATTTTTGTTCCTACAAATATCAATAAATTTGTTATTCATATTTGTATCAATTAAAAATTATTTTTAATTAAAAATCATGTAACATACTCAGCATCCTCTAATTCCATGATTAATTTTTTATTCTCCTTGTTATCCTTAAGGTTACTTTCAAGAGAACGGTAACCAGTAACCCTAGCAATGATGTCTGTCAAAATAATAAAAGAACATGATCATATGATCCATGTTTGTTAGTTTTTTTAACATAATTTTAAAACATAAGTTAAAATGCATACCTATCAAGAACTTATCATTCAATTTCTTAGACAAAATATCATTAAATGATGCAAATTTAAAACCATGAACGGGAATGGAAATGTCATCTTCACATCTCACCACCGATGTATAAAAAATAAAATTTATCTTGTAAGGATGTTGAGATGCTCTATAATTTTCATTATTTTGTCCAACTCCAAAGTTGTTGATGAGTCGACATTGTCCTGCCACAAGCAGGTGAGAAAATCTTCTAATAAGACTTTGCTTAACGGTGGCTTGAATTTTGTTACCCTGCAAAAACAAACAACAAATGCATAATTGTTTTTATAAAGTAGTACAAAACAAACTTGAAGAATATATACTATATTACCTTTTCATCTAAAAACACCATTTCAATACTACCATCTTTATTAGGGTTTTTAAAGCTAGGTGGCCTCCATAACTGTATGATTCTAACTTTAACAGTAGTAGTCTGACTTAGAGGTGTTATCTCTTCTATGAACTTGTAATAGTCATTTTTAGTATATATTTTAAAACATCTTCCTGTATAATGACCATATACAAATCAAATATGCTTACAACTTGGCTTATATAGTCGTATATGATTATTAAAATCTATGTAAAAACTTCCACTGAGTTGGTGTTAAATGTTGATGTTTCAGTTTCTTCTAGAAAGTACAAATAATTAATGTAAAAGAACCGACGTATATTTATTTCTTAGCGGAATGAATTAAGTTGTTAGTTCTTTCAATAATTTTAAATTTTGAATTTAAAAGTAACACATTGAAACTATCATGTTGCTCCATCGAGAATACAAAAGTTTCTAATGCCAATGTATCCTGAGAATTCTGTACACTTGTTGAAAAATCAATTTTTTTTTAAAATCAAATTCAAATTGGGATAATGAATTCAAGTTTCAGGAGTATTCTCTCAAATTTTATATGGTTCAAATTTAAAATTTAAAATTCTACCGAAACATTTTTAATTTCTTTAAAAATGACCGGGTCACCTTGTATTTTTTAATACAATAGTTTTATTATTTATCATATACATCATAATATGCACCTATTTTAAAAAATAATCATTTTAAAAAAGTAATTAAAACTAATATATAACGGCGTTTGTAATTGTTTTAGTAAAAAGAAATGAATCTTAAAAATAATTCAAATTTTGAGTAAATTACAAAAGTTAATATCGAAAAATTATAATAATAGATACGATAACTCATAAGTGTTTTATTGATTTTTTTCGTTATTATGTCATAGTCGCATGCATTGGGAGTGTCAACATTTTTATTATTATTATATTTTATTAATGGTGTAGCATGCACTTAGGTAGGGCAAATAAGTTATGTAGGGAAAATATATTGACACGTGTACATCTACTTTGTTTGTATAAAAAAATCTAAAAATGACAACTGTTCAGTTTAACTGTGAGAACGACACGTGTATAATTTTGGGGTTTGTTGACTCATCTGTATTTTGCTTTAGTATATAGTGTAAGAAGGCTTAAAGATGTGTTGATATTAATTGTAATTTGTGTAGGTCCATTTTTTATTAGTGTAAGGTAATTGAAACTTGTTGTACACTATTTGTTTTTAAATAATTGACGCTTTGATATTTGACACATATTTTTAGGTGTTTTGACCGAATAGTTAAAATTATTATTTTTTTAATTTTATTTTTGTGAATAAAAATATACAATCAAAAATTTAATTCACAATTTTTTTTAAAAAAAATATTAGTTTTAAAATATTAATTTTTAAAAGAACTAAAAAATATTAATTTTAAAAATCTACCATTAAAATTTTAAAATATTAATTTTAAAAATATAACCAAATTAAACAGATTATATAAATTTCAAGATAGAAATGATGTTATACGATATTATTTATTTTTCTAAATGTACACGATGTTTCAATTTTTGTTACTAATATACAATTATATTAAACTTTAGAAAGTACTAGCTTAAAACCCGTGCGATGCACAGATTGCCATATTTTTTAATATTATATAATTTTTTTAATAAATATTTTGAATTTAATTCTAAATTTTGTTCATTTAAAACTATAAATGATATGACTCTTTTTTAATCGTAGGTAAACCGCAGCCGCTACCTTTCGGTGCGCACTGGGTAAACCCTACGGATTCACGCAAGGTAAACCGCATTTAAGCGACAAACTCTGACTCAGGAGGCATAATCATAAATTCTCCTCCCGTGGGATTCGAACCTGTGACCAAGAGGATAGTTATCCCCTCTTTAACCAACTGAGCCAACCCTTGCGGGCTAAATGATATGACTTCATGATCATTATATTGGTAGACGTATATGTTCATAATTGTTTAAAATATTAAAACTTATTTAAAGTGATAACATTGCATTAGTAGGGGGAATATTATTATAACAAAATTATTATTTTAATGAGGGTAAAAATATAATGTCTTCATTATGTTGGGGCCTTAAAAAATTTTATTTTAGTATGCTGATTAATTAATCAATTAACTATAACTCTATAAAAGATATTTTAAAAAAATAATATTACTGATTCAACGATATAGTTTTATTGATAATTTTATGTGTATTTTTTAAAAATAATATTTATATTTTAATTAAAATTTGATTTTTTAGTTCACATCAATAGGATACGAATTATACTTAGTTTAATATTAATTTAATTTTTCTCAGATAAGTGATTTACATTATTTTATTTTAGCCCGATGCCCAATACACCGACCAAATAAAAATAATTATTTTTAGTTTTTTTTTTAAATCTGGATCAATAACATAATTTTGATTTCGACTGAATAATTTGAATATATGATTTTGTTTTTGTTGGCCGAATTGTATTTTTATTTTAGTTTTGTGTTAATCTGAATCAATTGTATAATGTATTTTTGTATCCTAAATAAAATAAAACATATTATTGTTTATCTAAATTCATTAATATATTTTTTTAGGAGGTTTGGTAGTATTATTGTTTTATCTTAGCCCGAGTCACATTATATCAACTAAATCTTAATAATTATATTTAGTTTGCTTAAATTTAATTTAGCTCGAAGTAACAAATTAGAATAATATAGGATTCTGTATGAATTAAAATTTAAATTAATAGAAGAAGTTGAATTTAATATAAATTATAATGATATAGAGTTCAGTATAAAATAGAATTGAAATTGGTAAAATAATAGAGGAAATTGACTTCAAAATCAATGAGAATTAGAATTGATCGACCCAATTATTAGTTGAATTTAATATAAATTATAATGATATAGAGTTCGATATAAAATAGAATTGAAATTGGTAAAATAGAGGAAGTTGACTTCAATATCAATTAGAATTAGAATTGATCGATCCAATAAATAGAATTAATATAATTAAGTAAGATTAATTAAGTAATTTCAGCAAGTACCGAACGACCAAATACCAAAGTTTTAATGTTTCGTCTATTATAATATACTAGCATATAACCCGTGCGATGCACGGACTGATTATAATATTTGTAATTTTATTATTTCATAAAAATAATTAAAAAATAATTATATGTTATAAATATTAATGAAGTTATAATATTTATGTATTATTTTGTATGTATTATATTATTGAATGATTAAAATTTTAAATAATTAAAAATATTAAAATGTTTTCCTATTACACCGTCACTTCGCCTATATGAAAGCGGGAGTCGTGGTGTATGCGGATGATTTGATATTTTCTTAAATATTGATTTTTTTAATATGTTCTTGATTTATTAATTTGTTATATTATAATTTGAATTAATAAAATTACTTTTGGCAAAAAGGTAGAATTGAAGTTGAGTGCGATTAGATATTAAGTTGGATAATAAATAATAGAGTTTGTAGTTCTATTAGATACATGATTTTTTTAATTAAATTATATTTGTTTAAACTATATTTTGAAAGATGTTAACATACTTTTTAGGAATGTGTTAATTAACGGACGAAACGAAACATGTTTCGCTTATAATATTATAGTATAGATTATAGATCAATTAACTTCACCGATGTTCAAAGTAGAAAGAAGAAGAATTCACTATGTTGGTAGACATGTTTTCTTCCTATTATGAAACCACATCTTAATTATAAGCGCACAATTAATAAGTATCATAGATATATATTGTAATACCCAAAATTTGGCATTGGATTGACTCGGGTCAAACACGGGCTAATTACAGTCAAACTCGGTGTTGCATTGTAAAAGGTTAGGACGCGTCCAGGCATACAGGACGCGCCCAACGTTGAGGAGATGTTTTATGAAAGATGGTTTGATAATAAGGAAGCTTGGGAGCACATGATTAGGGTAGAACGCGCCCAAATATTGTGGACGCGTCCACCGTGGTGAATATGTCCGGTAGTTATGATCTTTTGGCAATATAAGCTGGAGGACGCGCCTGTCCTGCTGAGGACGCGTCCTGCCATTGTGGAAGGTAGTGAAAGGAAAATATTAGGGAGGCGATACATGCGTCATGGAGGTGAAGACGCGCCCAACGACATAGGACGCGTCCTGTGTTTGGTCAGTGCTCTCTCATGAGGATCATTCAGGAAAAAGCATTCTTGGAAGGGAGCAATGGAGATTGTTTCTACTAACATATTTGTTGCAGGTACTCTTTGAAGAATTCCCTCCTTGAGTCCGTCAAGGAGGGGGATGTCCATGAAAAGCTTGAAGGCCTCCAGGGCTATGCCTGATGATTGAAGGCCTCCTCCTGTATTCAAAAGGTGTCCTCGTTGGGGATGTGGGGTTAACATTGGTGTGTGCTTTGGGAACTCTGTTCTTGTATTCAACGGGTGTCCTCCTTGGAGAACTTTGGAGTCATCCTGCACTTTGCACCCAAAAGCTTGGGATCACCTATCCTGTTATCTGGTGGGTTATCCTCATTCGGAGGACAGGGATGCGTCCGACACTTGGGGTGAACCGTGGTTATACCTGCATCCGTAAATCAAGGGAGATAGCTGTAGCGGGTTGTTATCCTTGCGCAGGGAGATGCACTATCCGTGAAGTCCTGCGATTATGGATGAGCCTTGGCCCTTCGCGGTTGGACCTCATAGTTGGACATTCCTAAAGCTAGCGGAAGATGGATTCTGGATGGGCTTCTACCGGGCCTAGGGATAAGAAGTCTAAGCCCATTAGATTTCTTGTTCCACAAGAACTATGTCAGGCTTTATCCCTATATAAAGGGTACGTAGGCACATTAAGAGGGTAAGAAGTTGAGAGCTGATAAGAGAGCCACCACTTACTCTGATCAATATCAGCCTAAAATGACCACAAACCACCACAAACCGCTTGATTTTCCGGCAAAGAACCACCACCATAGATCTTAATTCCGGCGAGAAACCTCAATCTTTGTTGTTACCGGATTCCTCCGTCAACAAATTGGCGCTAGAAGGAGGGGTGCTGATTAAGATCGTAATCTTGGGAGGAAAAGATGTTTTACAATCATGATGGAAGTTCTTATGATGGAAGTGATAGCAGATCTGAAGGAGAAGGCGAGGGAGGCTACACCCGCCATGAACCCTACGTGCCCAAAAACATGGCAGATCCCCCGAGAGCTCCAGATATGGGAGGAACACCTCCAGTTCTCATCAGCAATGCTGATATCTTAGAGCAGTTTTACCGCATGGGGGATACGCTTAACAGTTTTCAGTCAAGGCTGAATACGGTGGAGCGTCGCAGGACGAGGAGGGGTCATCGTTTTCCCCGTCGTGGCCAAGCCGTAGGGAAAGCACCCGTAGTTGAGGGGGATACCCATGCCAGCGGCGAAAACCCGCGAATCACTCCGCGGCGTTTGGAGTATTCAGATGATGTAGAACCCATTGTGGAGCTTGTCGATGAAGACACGGACGGTAGAACGAGGCCTCATCCCGGCAATCAAGAAATGCCACATCCACACAGGTCTGGGCGTACGCTGGACGAGCGTCGTCGTGCGAAAAATGTTCAAAACCCAGAGGAGGAAAGAAGAGATTTTTTGACCTTGAAGAGAAGGCTTGGCATAAGGTTGGGAGACGACGATTTGAGAATGTTGCTGGTGGAATGGCAGGAAGAAAGAAACGTTGGAGACACGAGGCCCCGTGATACAACGCGTGTGCCCCCTATAGACCCAAGGGATGATAAGGCGCGGCACCGCGAGCACGAGCGTGCCCCTCCGTGAGGAAGGTTTGGAAATTATGGTCGAGGCTATCATGGGAATGGACGAGGAAGGATGGGGTACCATCATGCAAGGGCGCCATATAATGGAAGAAAAGATGGCGCGCCCTCTACTGGAGAACCCCTTGTCATTATCCCTATATCTTCCCACAGTATTTCAGGCAATGGAACCAGGACGCGTCCTCATGACCGGGACGGCGGACGAGGTCAAGAAAGGTTGCAAAACAATGATGATACGGTCAGGAGGAACTTCATGCGCAAGGGAACGCTCAAAATCAAGATGGAAACATACCACAGCCGCAGCCTCAGGGCGAGGGGCGGCAAGATCCACCGGTACACCCGGGGAGTAACCAAGGGGAACAACCCAACGTCCAAACCATTCCTGGGGTAGGGACGTTCAACGTGAATGATCTTAAGAGGTTGCTCAACCATCTTGAAGGAGGTAGGGTAACAGCGACTGCGCAAGCTCCTTCCCCTTTTGCTGCTGTTGTGAGGGAAGCGCAGTTGCCTGCAGGATATAGGAATACAACCAATGACTTGCGTTTTCACGGGAATTCTGACCCGGTGGAATTTTTGGGGTGTTTCAACATTGAGATGGATGTATATCAAGTACCTGATTTGGCTCGATGCCGCCTCTTGGAGGCCACCTTTAGAGAAGGCGCTCAGCAGTGGTTCCAGAAACTTGGTCCAGGTGTGATCACATATTGGGAACAGATAAAAAACTTTGTTTCTAATTCAGTTCCAGGCTGCAGTGAAGTATACGCCACCAGTTACTACACTGGCCAATGTGAAACAGAAGGAAGGAGAAAGGTTGACCTCATACTTTAAAAGGTTCAATGCAGAATCCACTTTGGTGAGGGGCACAACTGATGAAACACTGAAAATACTTCTTATAGCTGGTCTGTGTGTGGGAACAGATTTCTGGAAGCACTTGCAAGGGAAGGACCCTGTATCATTAGCTGATGTACTTGCGCAGGCGGAATCGTTTAAAGGGATTGAGCAGTCGCTTGCAGAAACAAAAAAGAATGATAACACCCATAACTCCAAGGGGCGAGCCAAGAGAAGAGATAGATCCGTGAGCCCGGATTATCGGTGAAATGCCCGAATCCCTAATAGGGTGAACACCGTAAACACGCGGAGAGAATGGAGCCCGCCATCGAACTATGAAAGGAGAGTAAGCAACTACACTCCACTGACAGCATCCATTGATCATATCTTTGAGGTGAATAAGGATAGAGGAATCTTCAAGAAACCAGACCGTCTAACTTCATGGCAGAGTAGAGATAAGAAGAAGTATTGTGATTACCATGAGTCTACCGGCCACTACACCCATGAATGTCATCACCTGAAAGATGAAATTGAAGAATTGATGAAGGCGGGATACCTGAGAGAATGGATTGACAAGGTAAAATGACGCAGGGGGGATGATGACAAAGGGAAAGATGAAAGGCAACCCCCGCGGAAAGAGGACGCTGAAAAGACAGCGGAGGTTAAGTTCCAAAGAGCTGGTAGTATCAGGGCAATTTTTGGAGGACACCCTTTTGTCGGTGATAGTAATCGGGCGTTGGAAAGAAATGCAAGAGAAGCACGACACCCGCCACTTAACAACATTCATACTTTGGAAAATAGACCTCCAAAAATATTCAAAGGGGAATCAGCTGATATTACATTCAGGGAGAGAGAGTCGAGATGGGTACATTATCCCCATAACGATGCACTGGTAATAACTATGCTTATTGGGGCAATGAACGTGTATCGGGTCTTTTTGGACAACGGGAGCTCTGCGAATATCCTGTATTACAGCACGTACAAAAAACTGGGTTTTCCGGATAGCGACATGTATTTTGAAGATGCACATGTCTATGGATTTACTGGAAAGCAGTGAGAGTTATGGGTTCGGTTAGGCTTCCCGTCACACTTGGGGAAGGAGCTCTGTCTGTCACTCAAATGATAGATTTCAAAGTGCTGGATCAAGACTCTGCGCACAACGTGCTGGTGGGCAGACCTTAGTTACGGGCGTTCAGGGTGATAACCTCGATATATCACTTGATGATAAAGTTCCCAACACCTAACGGAGTAGGCAGTCTGAGAGGGTCGCAATACGAGTCATGCGACTGCTATCACAAGGTTGTTAAGGAATTCCGCAGGAGAAGATACGAGGGAAAGGGTCTTATATTTGAAGGTACGGAGGACATTCATACAAAACCAAGTGGAGAGGTTCATGCCCACTATTTTATGGAAGGCCCGTAGGAGGAAGAAACCAATACCACCGAGATCCATATTTTGATGTTGGGAATATTTCGAGAATCCGTAGCGTGGAAGAAGTTCTGGTGAGCCATATAGAAGAGATCATGCAAAAGGAGGTTAACGGAGAAAAGTTGGAAGGAAGAAGTGAGATTTTACAAAGTCTCGAAAGTAGCCTCAAGGTGGATGCTCCTCAAAAAGAGGACGCGCCCTTGAAGAGTGAAAATGGAATTGAGGTTGATTCTCCTAAATATGAGGACGCACCCTCCGCACCTGCGTTGCACAAGAACATGCCTTGTCCTGAGGTAGATGCTCCCACACATGGGGACGCGCCCTCAGACGCAAGAATGGGCTTCGAGGACCCCCGAGACTTTGATTTTGATCTGGATCCCAGGATCCTTATGCCCGCTGAGAAGACGGGGCTGGCCGAAGACACAATATCTGTTCTGGTCGACAAGGGCGACCGAATCAAGGTTTTGAAAGTGGGATCCCAGCTAAGTGATGAAATGAGGGAAAAACTTACTCATTTTCTGTTTAAAAATCTCGATTTCTTCGCATGGAGTCATTCAGACATGGTGGGAATTGACCCCGGAGTAATGTGTCATCGTTTAAACATTCTCCCTAATTACATGGGTGTGCGACAGAAGCGTCGCCCAGTGAGCGGGGAAAGGGCGATAGCGTTAAAAGAAGAGGTTAACCGACTGTTGGAAGTGGGGTTGATCAAAGAATCTTACTACTCCGAGTGGCTTGCAAATCCGGTGCTCGTAAAAAAACTAAACGGAAAGTGGAGGACGTGTGTAGATTTCACAGATCTCAATAAGGCATGTCCAAAGGATAGTTTCCCGCTCCCACGAATTGATCAGTTGGTTGACGCGATGGCAGGGCATGCCTTGCTAAGTTTCATGGATGCATACTCTGGTTACAATCAGATTCCCATGTATGGTCCTGATCAAGAGCATACATCCTTCATCACCGACAGGGGGCTGTACTGCTACATATGGATGCCGTTTGGATTGATTAATGCTGGCGCAACCTATCAACAGTTGGTGAATATGATGTTCAAAAACCAGATTGGGAGAACCATGGAGGTGTATGTGAATGATATGTTGTTAAAATCCAAGGTGGCGAATGACCATATCAAGCACTTGATGGAAATGTTTGACATTTTAAGGAGGTTTCGCATGAAGTTGAATCCACAAAAGTGTAGGATTTTATACATCACAGAAGCATGGTAAAATATTTTTCTTGATATAAAATCCATATAATCGCATATAAATCGTGAATAAATCGAGGGATCAATTACTAACCTTTAAAAGCGATCCATAATAATGAACGGAGATCCCTAGCAGCTGCTCCTCAAGTGTGAAGCACTCCACCGGTATCCACCAAGAGATCAAAGTAATGGAGGAGGAAGGGGTTGAGAGAATTAGGGTTTTCTTTCGTTTTCCTTGGTTGAGGCAAATAGGGTTTATAATAGTATATTTATAGACAAAAATTTCAGCTGAAAATTTTCCCATAAAATATTATTATTATTAACCCTTTAATTGATTATTCTCATTAACCAATTAACTAATAATTAAAACACCGTTTAATTATTAATCCTTTTTTCTAAACACTTTAGAAAATAATTTTCTCACTTGATTTAATTTCCAAAAGTTAAATTGTTAATTAATAATATTAAGAACTTTTTCTTAATTAATTTATAATCAATTAAATCTCATTTAATTAATTATTAAATTTGCTAATTAATTATTTATTTCATAAATAAATAATTATCAGCCATTATTAATTAATTCCTCCACCATTAAATCATTCTCTTTTATGGTGTGACCCTGTAGGTTCAATATTAAGCCGGTAGTAGAAATAAATAATAATAAAACTATTTTATCATTATTTATTTAAATTCTCTAATTCATTAAATATGATTAATTAATAAATTAATCATATTTTTTCTATATCGTGAGGGATACTTCTCAGCATATCGCGACTATCCGGATAATACGAATTCACTGCTTAGAATATCAAGAACCTATTCAGTGAATAGTTACCGTACAATCAATTCCTTCTACCCTGCAATGTCACGATTAAATATAAGACATGGAACTTGTGTCAAGCCTATCTTCTTTAATCATATGTTTTCCCATTCACTATGTTTAGTTCTAATTAATGTGAATTAGAAACTTCCTTCTAATTTCATTAACTCTGGCCAGAGATTCCTGAACTAGCATAAGTGGATCAGCATTGAACATTCTCTTCCTTCACTGGAAGGGGTAGATCCTTTATTGATCATACACTATCTTCGTGTACAAATTCCTATACCCAGTAGAGCCCTTATTATTGTCCCTGGAGACTAAGAACTAAACCAAAGTATAGTTCAGTGTACACAAGATGACTATGATGACCTCAAATCTAAGGATACTTGTACAACTATCACTATGTGAACATCTGCTGACACGTGAGTGAACTCCATCAGTTGTTCAGTTGTGTGAGTCATGTTCAGTGAATTATTCTATAATAAGCACCTACATACTAGCTATAGTGTCACCACACAAATGTCTATGAGAACAGACAACCTTCATAATGAAGCAAGCATAGTATGTACCGATCTTTGCGGATTACTAATTACCAGTTAGTAATCCTACGACCAGGAACTATTTAAGTTCAGAGTTATCATCTTTTAGGTCTCATTATTATGATCTCATCATAATCCATAAAAAGCTTTACTCTAAACTATGGTATATATTATTTAAACACTTAAATAGATAAAGCCCGCAATAAAAACAAAATAAGTCTTTTATTAATATCAATGAAATCAAAACAGATTACATAAAAGTTATTCCTAAATCATCATACATGATTGGACTTAGGACACATCTCTTTCAATCTCCCACTTGTACTAAAGGCAATCACTCTGGTATCTAATACCCATCTTGTCTTTATGACGATCAAAGTGACTTTGAGAAAGTGGCTTTGTTAAAGAGTCTGCTATGTTATTATGTGTGTCAACTCTCTTGACATTGACATCTCCTCTTTCAACAATCTCCCTAATCAGATTAAAGCGCCACAGGACATGCTTGGAATTCTTATGAGATCTTGGTTCCTTAGCTTGTGTTATTGCTGCGTTGTTATCACAATACAACACAATAGGCTCCTCAATGCTAGGAACAACTCCCAACTCAGAAACAAATTTCCTCATCCAAACGGCTTCTTTTGCAGCCTCACTTGCAGCTATATATTCTGCTTCCGCTGTGAAGTCAGCCGTTGTAGACTGTTTGGAACTCTTCCAAGTAATCGCACCACCATTCAGAGTAAACACGTACCCTGACATGGATTTGCTATCATCACTTTCTGATTGAAAACTAGAGTCAGTATAACCCTCTATTTTCAACTCAGATTCACCACCAAAAACAAGAAAAATATCCTTAGTCCTTCGCAAGTACTTAAGGATGTTCTTCACTGCTTTCCAGTGGTCTTCACCTGGATCGGACTGATATCTGCTCGTCACACTAATTGAATAAGCAACATCAGGCCTAGTACATAACATCACGTACATGATAGATCCTATTGCTGAAGCATAAGGAATCTTACTCATACGCTCTCTTTCCTCAGGTGTCTTAGGAGACATCTTTTCGGAAAGGGACACTTCATGGCTCATCAGTATGAGACATCTTTTGGAGTTTTCCATGCTAAACCTTTTAAGCACTTTCTGGATGTATGTACCCTGGGTAAGACCTATCATTCTTCTAGATCTATCTCTATAGATCTTCATACCGAGAATGTAGGATGTTTCTCCCAAGTCCTTCATAGTGAAGTTCTTCGATAGCCACACTTTGACTGATTGCAGCATCGGTATATCATTTCCTATAAGAAGTATGTCATCCACATACAATACAAGAAATGTTACCGCGCTCCCACTAACCTTCTTGTAGATACATGGTTCATCTATGTTTTTGATAAAACCAAACTCTTTGATTGTCTCATCAAAACGGATGTTCCATCTACGAGAAGCTTGTTTTAAACCATATATGGTTTGCAGCAGCTTACACACTAGGTGTTCATTTCCCTTGGAAAGAAAACCCTCTGGCTGTGTCATATACATTTCCTCTTCAAGTTTCCCATTGAGGAAGGCCGTTTTCACGTCCATTTTCCAGATCTCATAGTCGTAGTAAGCAGCAATCGCAAGCAAAATCCGAATTTATTTTAACAGGGCTACAGGAGAAAAAGTTTCATCAAAGTCAATCCCTTGCCTTTGTCTGAATCCTTTTGCCACGAGCCTGGCCTTATAGGTCTCCACCTGGCCATCTGCTCCAATCTTTCTTTTGTATACCCATTTGCACTCAATAGGCTTCACACCCTCAGGTGCTTCAACCAAAGTCCATACTTGGTTGGTATACATCGATTCCATTTCGGATTTCATGGCAATATGCCATTTCTCCGAGTCAACACTACTCATAGCCTCATTATAGGTCATAGGGTCGTCATCATCAATGATTGACAACTCATTATCATTCTCAATGACAAGGCCATAATACCTCTCAGGTTGGCGAGACACTCTCCCTGACCTACGAATGGGCTGTTCCACAGAAGGTTGTTCAGTCTGAATAGGTGTTTCCACTTGAACCGTAGTAGTTTGTGCTTCTTGAACTTCATCAAGTTCAATTTTTCTCCCACTTTTTCCTTCAAGAATAAACTGCTTTTCCAAGAAGGTAGCATGTCTGGAGACAAACACCCTATGATCGGTGTAAAAGTAATACCCTAAAGTCTCTTTAGGATATCCCACAAAATTATATTTTAGTAATGCTGCTACATCCTTCTCATACAGAGGACTCTTTGGAGGAATTTCCACATCCCTGGTGGATCTTGCATGTGGATGGGGCAGTTAACAATGGAGGATCAGGTGCGGGTATAGTACTCGTGTCTCCAGAAGGCCATCATCTGATGAGCGCAATTCACTTCAAATTTTATGCAACAAATAATGATGCAGAATATGAAGCATTGATTAATGGCTTAAAGATCGCTTTGGAAATGGGAGTGCGGAACCTAATTGTGATGAGTGACTCGGAGCTAGTGGTAAATCAGGTGAATGGGGGGTTTCAAGCTCAAGGACCGCGGACATAATTGTACTTGAGATGCGCGCAGCGCCTGATTGAAAAGTTCAGAGAAGTTAGGCTGGAGTGTGTACCGCGGGAGAAGAACAGCAACGCGGATGCCCTGGCAAAAATGGGGTCGCAGCAGGAAGCTGTGTTATTGGGATCTATACCCCTAGAGATCCAGGAGATTCCTAGCATCCCGGAAGTAGAGATGATGCAAGTGGATGTGGCGCCCAAGGAAACATGGATGACACTCATTCTCGCTTATATTCACAAGGGAACCCTCCCCGAGGATAAGTTCAAGGCTCGGCGACTCCGCTACCAGGCTGCAAGGTATGTGGTGTACGATAAAATTCTTTATAAGAGGGGCTTCAATCAACCGCTTCTTAGATCTGTTGATGAAGAGGAAGGAAATTTTATCTTAAGGAAAGTGCAGGAAGGAATCTGTGGCAATCACTCGGGGGGTAGCTCGTTGGCAATGAAAGTTTTGTGCCAAGGATAATATTGGCCTACAATGAAAGTGGATGCTGCAAATTTCGTCAGGGCATGCGATCGCTGCCAGCGCTTTGCAAACTACTCATCTATGCCAGCGATGCTCTTGACGTCTATGATAAGCCCGTGGCCATATTCCATGTGGGGGATAGATCTTATTGGGGAGTTGCCCAAGGCTAAAGGGGATGTCAAGTATGCGGTGGTCGCGGTTGATTACTTTACTAAGTGGGTAGAGGCTATGCCATTGGCAACTATCACGGCAAAGAAAATCAGAGATTTCATTTTCAACTCCATTATTTGCAGGTTTGGTATTCCTTATAAACTTGTCTCTGACAACAGAAAGCAGTTCGACAGCAAGGAGTTGCGGCAATTATGTGAGGATCTGAAGATTAAGAAGGAGTTTGCAGCAGTCTATCATCCTCAAAGTAATGAATAAACAGAAGTTGTGAATAAAATAATAAAGCACACCCTCAAGACCAAACTGGAAGAGCGCAAAGGGAATTGGCCTGAAAAACTCCCAAAAGTGATGTGGTCCTACAACACTACTCCACGATCTACTACGGGAGAAACTCCTTTTATGCTGACTTATGACTATGAAGCTATGGTCCCGTGGAAGTTGGTTCGGGATCGCTTCACAGAGATTGTTACACAGAGGAGGATGCAGAGGTTAATCAGAGGCTTCATTTGGATCTCTTGGAAGAAACAAGGGAGAATTCTCAGTTGAGGCTTGCAGCGTATCAGCAACGTGTCGCAAGGTATTATAACAAGAAGGTAAAGGGACATCTGCTAAAGGTAGGGGATTAGGTACTCAGGAAGGTTATGCCAAACACGAAGAATCCCCAGCATGGAGTGTTTGGAGCTAATTGGGAAGGACCATACAAGATAAAAGCCATCTTGTGGAAAGGGACTTATCACCTTGAGGATATGGAAGGGAAACTGGTTCCGCGAGCTTGGAACGCGGAACATCTCCGGAAGTACTATTAGTAAGGCGCGACTTTGGCCCCTTACGTATCTTTTTATCTATTTAGGGTTGTGCCTAGATTATAGACTAGAAGCAATAAAATTCCTCCTAGCCTAGGGGGTAGTGCATGTACTACTTACCTTAGAACTAGTCGAAGGATCATTTTTTCGAATAAATTCCCCACAGAGCATAGTAGCCGTGGGACTGGTGTACCTTTGACACCATAGCGCATTATTAATAAAAACTTTGAAATTCTCCAAAATGTTGTTTATTTGTTGATTTACTTGGTTGTATGACGCGTCCTAATCACAAGACGCGCCCTGAGTGATAATCTATACAGATGTTAATAGAAACGGTAACTGTTAAAGGGAACAACAAAATCAAAGTAAAAATGGAACTAAGATGCGTACTATTTCCAAGGACGCGCCCAAGTTATCTTGGTTGATGCTCCTTCAGTTTTATGTTTCTTTGATTACGGAATTTCATAACTAAAAAGAAAGACACGTCCTTATAAAGGACGCGTCCAATATGAAAGGCTAAATGTATCTTTAAAATAAAGGGTAGACGCGTCAAGACATTAGGACGCGCCCCCCTCTTGCTTTATGCCTTATCTAAATACACAAGTGCAACATGGTATCATGCACGTGAAGTATATACTATTCAGATGATTTAAGGACGCGCCTAACTAAAGGGGATACACCCAATAAGAACAATTACTCGACATATGACAGTGGAGGGAATAACAACAAGATTCCAATGTTGATGCGTCCTCATCATAGGACGCACCCCTATCTATGATAAAACAAGATTAAGAAAGTAAAACGATATGCATAAAAGTAATAAAAGAGAAATGTCATATAAAGTGCAAGCAAAAGGAGTTCAAAGATAATCATTACAAGTTACAAGACTTGAAGGGGCCCACACCCTTAAAGTAGTTCAGATAAAATGGGGAAAATAGACATAGGACGCGTCCTAAGAAGGAGGCACGTCCGGAGGCTTGTCTTGGTTGTCTGGAGGAGGAGGCTGAACGTTAAGTGGAGAAGGCGCTGGGGACGTGTCACCTTCCTCCAAGCCTAGAAAAACCCTCTTGCTTTTGATAGAATCCGCAGCTCTGATTCTGAAATCACTTACCCATTTCTGGGTGTCTTCATCAAACTTGGAAAAAGAATACTCTGGGTCATTTGCAATAAACCCAGAGCACCATTCCTCGAACCCAAGTTGCGAAACCATTCTGATAGATTAACTTCTTCTCCTCTTTCCATCCATGCAGTCTGTCATCGTTCAGAGTGGCAACCTCCAGCTGCATGGTGGAATTTAGTGTGATAACACTCTATATCGCTTTCTCCATAGAGGAGACATTACCTTCCAACACAGCTTTCTCCCCCTCAAGACGCGTCATGTCCTCCTGCAGGCGCTTGATCTCGGCATCTTTCTCTTGGCCAAGCAAGTTGATGTACTTTTCCAATGATTTGATTTTGTCCTCAACCTGGCTTTTAGCAGTGTCAGTAATAACAAGACGCGCCCTGAGTCTAGCAGCCATGTTGGCACTTTGTCTGGCGTGTAAATGAAGCTCGACTACAGCCCTCACCATGGCTTCTTCTGTTTGTTCCTCAGTCCTGAACGTCCAGCCTCGAACTTCATCTTCAGTGAAGTAGCCAGCTGAGGACGCACCCAGATATCGGTGAACAAAGGATTCTTCATCTGGAACTGTTTTCTGACGCTTTGAGGGCGCGTCCTCTTTCTCCAGGATATCCAGCACTGTAGTATCAATGATTTTTGGTGGAGGGGAAGGAGTCACAACAGGAGTCGGGGTCTTAACCTTTGGATCAGGCTTCGCAGGGGCCTGTTTCCTGGCTCTCAGCTTCTTGGAAGCTCCAATAGCAAACCCTTTTGGGAGAGAAGCCATATATGTGATAAACATAAAAAAACGTTAGTCGAATAAGGAAGACGCGTCCTTATAGTAGGACGCGCCGAGAGCGTAAATCAAAGATGGTCAATGTATGTTTAAATGTTAATTACAATGAATATAAAGACATGTAAAAACATGAAGACATGTCAAGGAAAATATATATATAGATATGAGGAATGCATGTATATAAAGCAAGGATGACGCGTCCTAAAGTTATGACGCGCCCTACCTAAGGACACTGACTATAACGTGAATTATGGGAAAATTATAAGCAACGGGCAAATAACATAAGTTCCAAATGTTAAAACAAGGCGTGTCTTAAAACTAAAATGCGTCCAAACCCAAAAACAAGGGTGTAGACAACGTCCATGAATCAAATTAAGTTGTGCGTTCAAGAGGAAGGACAAACATATGACGCGTCCTAAAAATTTTGGTGAGATGGTATTTTTAAAATGAGAAGCTAAATATGTAGCTTTGGACGCGTCCAAAGATACATGATGCGTCCTCTCTCACATGTACTTACCTTATTCTAAATAAAATTGCTTAGTGGTGTCAATCTCAATCACTTCTGCGGCACTGAGGCCCCTAGTCTTTTCTGAGGCTGTAAGTACAGGTTTTCCTTTGTGAAACTCGCGGAATTTGCAGATAGGATCAACCCAGGCGGACAACGCGCCTACTAGTTTGAGGTTATCTTCCGTGATCATATCCTTGAGATTGAAATGCTCCTCAGCATATTTTAAGACTTTCTCCGCTCTCTTCTTCTTTTTCCCTTTTAGTTCTTTTTGTGTTCTTTTGTCTAGAAGAAAAGAGAGGAAAAGTAAGTAATACAACGATATGTGGAAAAGAAAGAGGATGCGTCATAACTACAGGACGCGTCCAAAGAGTGAAACTTACCGGGCTCGAGGTTAAAATGGACACGGGCTTGCTTTACATCAAAGATGTAGAAGAAAGGCTCTTTCTAGTCTCGTTCGTGGCTGATTTTCCCCTCGTTGAAACCTTTATTATTCAGCCACTTGTTGACTACAAGGAAATTATAGCCTGGGATGGATTCCCTGATACTGTAGAAGAAGCTAAATTCCTTCATAGAGGGAGTGCCCATACCAAGATTGTGATACATCATATACAAAGCCCAAGCTAGTTTGTAAGAGTTAGGTGATAGTTGCACATGGGCTACATCGTACCATCTCAGGATCTTCTTGATAAACGGGTGTAAGGGCGCACCCACGCCTAGGGAGATCAGTTTTGATGTGAACACCATTCTTGGGATCCTTTGGTTCCCAATGTTGAAAATGTGTGGCCTCATTGTATGAAGAGGGCGCGCCCAGATGCCCTCCATGTCGTAGTATTTCATGTGCCACTGGATCTCCAAGTCAGTTACAGTGGAGTCAAGGGCTACAAAGCTAGCTTGTTTTCTTTTCTCCTCCAGGCATTTTTCTCTAGTTCTGTTAGAGCACCAAGCTTTGGCTAATCACAATCCACTTCAACATCTGAGGGTTCCCAATGTTCGAGGGGAGGATCAGATTTCTGAGGGGACACAGGATATACCTCAGGGTCAGGAACCCTCTTTTCGAATTCACTTACGCTATGAGGGGACGCGTCCTGAGAAGCTGACGCGTCCTGAGCAGGAGACGCGTCCTCATCTGAAACAATTATGCGTAGGGGCCGTTGGCTGGTTATGGGTACAATCTCATCATCCATCCAATCTTCGATGGCAGCCCTAACATTGAGAATTGGAGTTCTTTTTCGTTTGAATTCTTTCTTTTTCATTCTAGAGCTTATGGGGACGTGATCCATAGAATCAGAACTAGAATCTGACATTATAGAAATCTTTGATTTGAGAGATTCAAAGATGCGTGTTTATTGCTTCAAGAAAGGAACTCGTCCTGTGAAATTCAGGAAGTTCAGGTTTGAAAGAGATTGAATGTGGGGAATAAATCTCAAGGCGTTTGTTGAGAATCTTGAATGGATGGAAGGGTGATGAAGAAGACGCGTTCTCCAGTTGCAAAAGAAGGAAGAAAAACTTGAGGACACGTCCATGTAAAAAAAAAAAAAGAGAAAAAAAGGGAAGGTACTGGAAAAGTATGAGGACGCGTCCTATGAGTCTATCATAGGAGACGTGTTACAGTGACGCGTCCTAGTAGGGTAATGCCTTTATATGACCTTTGGTTGAAACAACTCAAAAACATGTGTTAAGCGAAGAGATATGAGACGCGCCCTACGAGGATGACGCGTCCTAAACTAGAAAAATACGTGAGAATTCTAATCGACTATAAGCAATTTGGAGAAAATACAATAAAACCCTAGAAACATATAATCAGAATCAAAGAAGCTAAATATGGTATATTTACAGATACGTACACATATACATACAAGAAAACGAAGAACAGTTCATAGAAGCATGCGGTATATGAACAGTTTTTTGCTCGCTAAAGTCGATTTGCTCGGTGAAATTAAGAGATAATGGAAGATTTGCATACCTCGTAAGTTGGGGGTTGGATTAAGCTAGAGAAATCGAGTAATGGCCGGTGGAATCGTCGAATTCTTGGACTTAACTTCTTGCAGCGGCGGTAATGGCGGTTTTGGAGAGAGAGAAAAGAGGAAAGTGATAGTGATGTGATGTGACTAGGGTATTTATAGAAAAGTAGGTGGATGACGTGTGCACCAGCTATCACGCAACGGTCAGTTGTGAATGGAAACCATGGGCGCATCTAGGTGTTAGGACGCGTCCTATTGTTTTGCAATGGGGCAATCCAAATTTTGCTTATGGTTTTAAATAAAATTCCAATTTTGTTTTCAACTGCAAATGGAATTTGGGGGGTACTTGTTATACCCAAAATTTGGCATTGAATCGACTCGGGTCAAACGCGGGCTAATTATAGTCAAACTCGGTGTTGCATTGTAAAAGGTTAGGACACGTTCAGGCACACAGGACGCGTCCAACCTTGAGGAGATGTTTTATGGAAGATGGTTTGATAATAAGGAAGCTTGGGAGCACATGGTTAGGGTAGAACACGCCCAAATATTGTGGACGCGTCCACCGTGGTGAATATGTCCAGTAGTTGTGATATTTTGGCAATATAAGCTGGAGGACGCGCCTGTCCTGCTCAGGACGCGTCCTGCCATTGGGGAAGGTAGTGAAATGAAAATATTAGGGGGGCGATACAGGCGTCATGGAGGTGAGGACGCGCCCAACGACATAGGACGCGTCCTGTGTTTGGTTAGTGCTCTCTCATGAGGATCATTCAGGAAAAAGCATGCTTGAAAGGGAGCAATGGAGATTGTTTCTACTAACGTATTTGTTGCAGGTACTCTTTGAAGAATTCCCTCCTTGAGTCGGTTAATGAGGGGGATGTCCGTGAAAAGCTTGAAGGCCTCTAGGGGTATGCCTGATGATTGAAGGCCTCCTCCTGTATTCAACAGCTGTCCTCGTTGGGGATGTGGGGTTAACATTGGTGTGTGCTTTGGGAACTCTATTCTTGTATTCAACGGGTGTCCTCGTTGAAGAACTTTGGAGTCATCCTGCACTTTGCACCCAAAAGCTTGGGATCACCTGTCCTGTTATCTGGTGGGTTATCCTCATTCGGGGGACAGGGATGCGTCCGGCACTTGGGGTGAACCGTGGTTATACCTGCATCCGTAAATCAAGGGAGATAGTTGTAGCAGGGTGTTATCCTTGCGCAGGGAGATGCACTATCCGTGAAGTCCTGCGATTACGGATGAGCCTTGGGCCTTCGCGGTTGGGCCTCATAGTTGGACATTCATAAAGCTAGCGGAAGATGGATTTTGGATGGGTTTCTACCGGGCCTAGGGATAAGAAGTCTAAGCCCATTGGATTTCTTATTCCACAAGAACTACGTCAGACTTGATCTCTGTATAAAGGGTACATATGCACATTGAGAGGGTAAGAAGTTGAGAGCTGATAAGAGAGCCACCACTTACTAAGCTGATAAGAGAGCCACCACTTACTCTGATCAATCCCAGCCTAAAACAACCACAAACCACCACACACCGCTTGATTTTCCGGCAAAGAACTACCATCATAGATCTTAATTCCGGCGAGAAACCTTATTCTTTATTGTTACCAGATTCCTCTGCCAACATATATGATTGTTAGGATTCGATCTCTTTTGATCTTTAGTAGTACATTATATCTGTAAGCTCTCTCCTATTTTTATTATTATATATATGATATAATATAATGTAATAATGTAATATTATTACTTATTAATTAAAGGTAAGTAAGTAATTTCAGTAAGTATCGACCGACCGACTACCAAATTTTTAATATTTTGTCTATTATAATATAGTATAGATAGTATAGTATAAATAAATAGATAATATAGAATTGAATGCACGATGATGTACTCCTCATAATTTTGTTAACTAAGTTTTCCTTAATATATAGTCAAAATTAACAAAAGAAAAACAATATATAAAATAAGGGTTAAATATCAAAATGGTCACTCAACTGAAGGTCATATATCAGTTTAATCATCAAACTTAACGGGGTATCATTTGAATCACTAAAGTAATAATAAATATCAAACAGATACCTCAAAATATGTGCTCGAGAATTAAAATTTATTTTATAGAGTTCTAAACATTTTTTTAAAATCTTATTACAACCAAATGAAAAGTTATGGATTCATAGTATTTTAGATGATTTTTTGAGATTTTTAAAAATTTATCTACTAATTATTTTTATTTAAATAGAGCAAATGACTACAAAATTAAAAATAAATAGTAGATAAATTTTAAAAAATCTTATTATATTATAGAAAATACTAGAATTCATACATTTTCATTTGATTGTAATAAGATTCAAGAAAAATATATAGAACTCCATAAAATAAATTTTAATTTTCGAGCACATATTTTGAGGTATATGTATGATAATTATTATGACCTTAGTGATTCAAATGATACCCCGTTAACTTTGATGATTAAACTGATATATGGCGTTCAGTTGAGTGACCACTTTGATATTTAACCCTATAAAATAAATAGATTTAAAATAAAATAGTAATTCGGTTTGATTGCCTAATTAAAATTTTGGAATCAGTTTCATTCCCATTCTTTCATAAAACGGATTCAATTCAAAATTTGAAAATTTGTTATTTTGATTCTCGATTATTAAATTTTGGGATTGGGTTTGTACAATTGCTCACCCCCGTTGACGCAAAGGAAAGGCAGGGAAGTGAAGAAGTCTTAGTAGACGGCCTGACCTAACTTGGCAGCCATCAACTCAGAAACCCAAGTACAGTAAGTATATTCCAACGTATAATATTTTTACACGTAAGCCACTTCAAGTAGGTCCACTACTCAAGTATAAATACATCGTATCCTTGTCCTTGTTAACTCTTTTCAACCTCAAAGCCGTTTTCATCCGGCTTCGAGGGCATCAAAAAACACACACACTTCACGCACTAAACCCCCCCAGATCTACTCCTCTTCTGTCTCAATGTAAGCTTTCCTTTATTTTTGATTCAGTTCATGTATGTGAATTTGTTTATGTTTCTTGATTGGTTTTTGTTAGATTTATGTATTTATATAGGGATGTGTTCTTGTGTAAAATATTTTATACGAGAACAGTGAGAATCGGTGATTTGATTTGTGTAGTTAGGAATGTGCGGTTCCAATAATACTCGTTCGGTCCCAAATTAATTGTCATTTCGTGTTTTAAGGTAAAAAATATGTATGCCTAAATTATTTTTTCAATTTTCTTTTCTAAATTAAAAGATGTGTAAAAATTTGAGGAGGCTATTAATTTAGGAATGTTTATTATTTTTAAAATTAAATGTGTGCACTATTTTGTGCATATGTTTTGGATGAGTGTATCTGATGTTTCTTTTTGTTGAAATAGATGGTGTCTGATGCGAGTAAGAAGAAGGTAGCTCAGAAAAAGGCAGCTGCAGCTGCCAAAAGGGGTGGGAAAGCTGCAGCCGCGACTAAGATTGCGAGCAGCAGTAGTACTGACAATTTGAGTAATGGAGTTGACGCTCTTCAGATTTCGGACCGTACTTGTACTGGCGTGCTTTGTTCACATCCTTTGTCTCGAGATATTCGTGTGAGTTTATTAATTCATCTGCTTTGTTCCTTTTAGTACACTAATTTAGCTTAGTATGTTGTTGTAAACGAGGATTGGTAAATAACGTAGGTGATTTAGATGTTTGTAGTGAAACCTAACCAATCTTTTTATGAATTAAATTGTTAATGAGTAACAGTTTTTTAGTTTGATCTTGTTGTGTCAGTATAGTTTTTCTTTGGTAATTGCTAGTATTTATTTGTTCAGAGGTTGATAAAAAAATTGATCTTTGTGTAAATTAAGAATTCACAATTTCCCTGAAATTTTGATACTTTAGGTGATAAAGATATTACTGAATTACAAAATCAAACTTCTGGTGTGTTTATCTGTAGGGGAAATGTTAAATCTAAGTACGTAGTATTGATTAATTGGCCTTTAATATTCGGAATGTGCATATTTTTTCATTAGTTTCTTTAGATATTTGGGGAGATAAGTGAAGATTAGAACGTATAATTATTGGCCAAGTGGAACGAGGGAATGGACTTTTCTCTGTTCGGGATTGTATATATACAGCTATTTGCTCATATAGAAATTTGTTTAGCCTACTGCCTACACACTGGACATTAAATTTGTGTTCTGTGGTACTGCAATGATGATATGTAATAACTTGTGGTTTGTAGTCGGGTTGTTCTGAAATATGATCCTATTTATATGTTAAATTCTTTTTTGTTGTTAATGTACTGGTTTTTTGAGTAATAGATCTTGTTGTGTCATTATAGTGTTGCTTTTGAAATTGCTGGAATTTGTATATTGAAGGTTAAGTTTGACTTTTGACTAAGAACTAAAATAATTTTATGTAAAAAAGACATGCCTCAGTTCCAGGATTAAAATTGTGTGTGTTTATTTAAAGTAGCGATGGTGGATATTAGTACCAAACATTTTTTTATCAATAAAAATGTTGCCTAGTTAATGTCTACTCAATTCATATTCTCTTCCAATTATTGGCATGTGGCACATCTACTATCTGCAGATGCAATAGAATTTAGATGTAGAGTTTGTTAGGTTTTTAAATGCTAGCTCATTGTTTCTAGCCGAGGCACCTGGACAGGACCTTAGAAAGCGAATAAATACCAATCAGTACGGTGCTCTATCATATTTTTTTTAATGTTAAGTACTTGTCTATCTAGAAAATATATTCAACTAATGTTAGCCTCACTAGGATATCTTTACAAAATGATAGCTGCAGCAGGTTTGGTAGTTTGTCAGTTCCTTTATCTGAGTTGGTTTCTGTAATTCTGTTTGGAAGAGCTATATACCGATGTACATTAATAATTATTGACAAGTAAATCTTGCTTCCTTTTTCTTTTTGCAGATAGAGTCTCTGTCTCTAACCTTTCATGGGCATGACCTTATTGTTGATTCTGAGCTGGAGCTTAATTATGGCAGGTTTTTATATCGTGATTCAAAACACTATCTTATGTTTGAAAAGTTATTAGTTATACAGATTGTGCGCTAAACTGCAATTTATTTTTGATTCCTTAGACGTTATGGTTTGCTTGGATTGAATGGATGTGGGAAATCGACTCTTCTTGAGTCAATAGGGCGTCGAGAACTTCCAATTCCTGAGCACATGGATATATTTCATCTCACGAGGGAGATTGAAGCTTCTGATATGTCTTCACTTCAGGCTGTGTTAAATTGTGATGAGGAGAAGTTACAATTAGAGAAAGAAGCTGAAGCGTTAGCTGCTCAGGTCTGTGCTTCAATATAGATTATTGATGCTGTCGTCTGGGATATTTTCATATAAATAACATGTTAATAATTTTCAATTTTCATCTCTGTACATAGGACGATGGTGGGGGAGAAGCTCTTGAGCGCATTTATGAGCGCTTGGATGCAATGGATGCAGCAACTGCTGAGAAACGTGCTGCTGAAATTTTATTTGGTCTTGGTTTTACCAAAGAGATGCAAGCAAAGAAAACCCGAGACTTCTCTGGTGGATGGCGTATGAGGATCGCTTTAGCACGTGCCCTGTTCATGAACCCAACTCTTTTGTTGCTTGATGAACCAACTAATCATCTCGGTGAGTTAATTTTTAAACTATTTGAGTTGCAGTAGCTTTTCAGCTTACTTTTTTCTCCATTCCTTGTACTATTATTTTTCATTTTGGTTGGCTAGTTCTAGTTGTAGTTATTTGCACCAAGTCCTTGAAGTTATCTGACACAAATGATATACTCTTGATCCCACTTTCTACCTGGTCCGTTAAAGTATCCATTACAAGATCTTTAATCTGTGTTTGTAACATGTGGAACCCTTTAGCCATATCACTGTTTCTTGTTTGTGATATGTTGTGTACATTAATAAAATGCAATGTCACCTACTTGGTAAGTTGGTAGGCGTTACTGGGGCTTGATACATATTTGCTTTACTTTAATGCCATATGTGATATTCTTGCATGATACATATTTTAATAACTTAAGAACATAAGTTCCATCAAGTCTATAATCTATTATACCTGTTTCGATATAAATGGGAATTTGTATTGAATAACAATATATCTGTAAGAATGTTGATTGCCATGTGAAAGCCACAAATTGTAGTATCTGGTGAAAGCTCCTTATCTGGAAGCCTTAGAAGCAAATAGCTTTTGGGAAATTGGAGTTCTGTAACTCTGGTTGTGGTTTCTTCACTAATTTGCTTTTTATTTTATTTTTTAAATACAGTTTCTTTCGCGTTACATGTTGCCACTGAACAAATCTTCGGCAAAAAGTAATATTAATTTCTGTTGAATGGAAACTCACCATGGGTGTGTACTTTAAATTTGTTTTGTTTTAGATTGGTAATATTGCTTGATTAATTACTTGGTTTGAGTTGTGATATCAAATTCCTTTTTGAGATTTTCGGGCGAGTGCAAACCTGTTCCCTTATCTTTAGAAATGTTATTTGCTAATATGAACCTGTGTGCCTGTTTCATAACAACAATTGCATCCGTTATACCTATTGGACCATCATTCGAATTCATCTATTACAACATTAATGTACTACTCTGATGAGCTGCTGCAATCTGAATACAGATTTAGAAGCTTGTGTTTGGCTGGAAGAGATGCTCAAGAAATTTGATCGAATCTTAGTTGTTGTTTCTCACTCCCAGGACTTCCTGAACGGTGTCTGTACAAACATCATACACATGCAGAGCAAACAGTTGAAGATGTATACTGGAAATTTTGACCAATATGTTCAAACCCGTTCAGAACATGAGGAGAACCAGATGAAGCAGTACAAGTGGGAGCAAGATCAGATTGCTAATATGAAGGAGTACATTGCTCGATTTGGTCATGGGTCTGCTAAATTAGCTCGCCAGGCACAGAGCAAAGAGAAAACTTTGGCAAAAATGGAGCGTGGTGGGCTCACACAGAAAGTGTCTAGGGATCAGGTTCTGGTTTTCCGATTTGTTGATGTGGGAAAACTTCCACCACCAGTGTTACAGTTTGTCGAAGTTTCATTTGGCTACAGCCCAGATAATCTCATATACAAGAACATTGACTTTGGGGTCGACCTTGACTCAAGGATAGCTTTGGTTGGGCCTAATGGTGCTGGGAAGAGTACACTCCTTAAGCTGATGACAGGGGAGTTGGTTCCAAATGAGGGCATGGTACGTCGACACAATCACTTGCGCATAGCACAATATCACCAGCACCTGACTGAGAAGCTTGACTTGGAGCTGTCGGCTCTCGTTTTTATGATAAGAGAGTTCCCAGGTAACGAGGAAGAGAAGATGAGGTCGGCAATTGGGAGGTTTGGGCTAACGGGTAAAGCTCAGGTGATGCCAATGAAAAACTTGTCCGACGGACAAAAGAGTCGTGTGATTTTTGCATGGTTAGCCTGGAGGCAGCCCCAAATGTTACTGCTGGATGAGCCAACTAATCATTTGGATATCGAGACTATAGACTCGCTTGCTGAGGCATTGAACGAGTGGGATGGTGGCTTGGTTCTTGTTAGCCATGATTTCAGGCTCATAAACCAGGTGGCCCGTGAAATCTGGGTGTGTGAAAATCTAGCTGTGACCCCATGGGCGGGTGATATTATGGGCTTTAAGGCGCACTTGAAGAAAAAAGCAGGCCTATAAGATTGAAGGGGTCAAGTATGCTCGATATATTCTTTATCAAGGTAACAGTACTACTTTGGCTTATAGTTATCGAATTGCAGTTTTGGAGTTAATACAGATTGAATGTTTGTTTTCTCTCACGAAATTCGAGGAACGGCAAAAAACTGTTCATGACAATATATTGTTTAAAACATGTGTGCTGATCAGTTGTTCATTCATGATTCACCTGATTAATATAGCTCATTAGCTTAGTTTACATATTATCAGCAACATTCTTGTATACATGTAGTCTTGGTTTGAGCCAAGAAATATACTTGATGCGGATGTGATGCCAATGTGAAACCTATGTATTTGATCATTTATATTTGAGATATACACTTTAACTAGTCTCATGTTCATTCTTGATTGCCTTTGAGAATATTATGTTCCTTTTTAGTTTTGTTTTCTTGTATGACAGCTTTCTACAACCGTAGAGGTGTTGGTTAAATTTGCGTGACCCGAAAGTCCCAACACAATCTCTGGTGTTGGTTAAAATTGCGTAACCCAGAAGTCCAACACCGTCTACGGTGTTGGTTAAATTTGCACCATCTCCGACTATAGTTTGTGTTTGATCAGGTGTAGCTGCGGTAGTTTGCTTCCTACTACTCATCTTCGACTACTCATGTACCAGTGTTGAAAGATTTGATTATTCGGAAATTAGAATTAATAATAAAAAACGAGTACTCAGATTTTTCAGTATAAATAGCAACTACAATTGATTTCCAATAATATTTCTCTATGCAGAACCTTTTTTTGGGAACAAATATCAAGCAAAATCCTCTAATCTCAACTCATCGACCCTTCCTGATCCTATCTACAGCTGATCTCACTTTTTTTATTCCTTTCCGATATTAGAAAACAAATTTTTTATGTGATATAATATAACCCTCATCAGTCATCTCTACCTTGGTTTTGGTTTAACAAGTGAATGAATAGTGATCATGTTGAAAACCATCTCCCTAGTGGGCATATGGATAGTTTATGGATAAGATTTTGTTTGTGGATAAGCTTCCATGTTATTATATAAATGCGCTAATTTCAAATGAAATTTTTTATACTAGTAATAAATAATTTTAAAACTCTCTGAAATTCTGTACAAAATTTTATATTTTTATTATGAAAATCAATAAAAATATGTTTTTCTACATTACAACCGTAAACTAACCCGCTCTACGTCGTATATATTACTAACTTATAACTCGTGCGATACTCGGTTTTAAAAATAAAATTCATGTTCATAGATATCGTTATTTTTGACGTTGTTGCATTATTGTATTTTTATCTTTGATAATTTGTTGTAATATATTTGTAACAAATATGCATTATTGAGAGATATACGGATGGTAAATTGAATTATAACAATATATAATCAATATTGAAAAAATCGATAAAGGGACCATGGCGGTTGCGGTATCGCCAAGCGCTTAATCGCTCAGGCGAAGATTAGTCGGATCATTAATCAGCTGTATTATACTGTTGTATCTTTGTATCATATTTATATTTACAGTTGTATTTTTCTATAATATTTTGGTGTTTGAATAGTGGTAAAACAATGTAATTATTTTATATTTATAATTGATTAAATCTCTAATCATATTTTATTTCGGAGTGTGTTAATATATTATATCACAATTGATTTTTAAATAATATTAGAATAATATAATTATTTTTTTTATTTATAATTGTATTAAAAATATAATTAGTTTAATATAATATAATCTTAAATATCTATTATTAATTATATAGATCAACGGTTGAGATCATTTTTATTATACAAAATCAAAATTTTGGATAAAAAATCTTTTATACTTGCTGTTATATATAAAAGGATAAACTAGAGCACATTTCTTTAGAATTTTTCAAGCCGAATTCTAGGTCAACTAGGAATTAAAACGAAATATATTAAAAATAATATCTTTCTGCCGAAAATGAAGTAAATAAACCTCTAAAGTCTCAACAAATAACATTTAAAAAAAAGGTCAATATATTAATTTCGAAAATAACATTCATTCCTAATCGGATACGATGAAAGGACACAACACAAACATCATCATTAATAACTGCCTATATATACCCTTTCACTTTCTCTGAACTCAAGTCAATCTCTCTTCTGATTGTGCTGAAACATAAACACACACAAATACATACATACACATAATGGCAGAGGATAGAGCAGACATCTTTGAACTGAACAATGGTACCATGAAAGCTTTCATCTCCAACTTTGGTTGCACTATCACTTCCTTATTTGTCCCTGACAAACATGGTACTACTCATATTTAACTCAACCCCCTTTTATTTTATGTTTTAATTCTTTATTTTTTTTTATATTCTAATGTGATTTAGCAATAACCCTTTAATCTCATCTTGTTGTTTGTTTATTTTAGGGAAATTAGCTGATGTTGTTCTTGGATTTGACTCTCTGGAGCCTTATTTGGTTTGTTTTCTCTAATTTTTGTTTTGCTGTGTGATTTTTGTTTGTGATGTTGTTAAAGGTGGGATTTTCGGGTTTGTTGCTGTTTGTAAACGGGTCAATTTCGTGTCTTTGTTAAATTAAATCTGCTAAATTTTGATCAGATTGATTGTGTGATTTAAAGAAAATAGGTTGTGTAATGAACGGGTTATTTCGGGTTTTGTATCAGTTATCTTGTTTATAATTTAGTGGCATTGGTGTTGCGTTAGACTTTTAGGCATGCCCACACCCAAGCCTTTTGAAGTTCTTCACTGAAATTTGATCAGGATTGTTATATGTTTTAAAAGAATAGAATTTTAAATAAAGAATCTGTTTTGATCAGGTTCAATTAATGTTGTTTTCAGGGTTTGCCCAAACACTGAGCTTTTTGAGCTATTTTATGATTGTTCAGTTTTCCGATTTGATTTGAATATTTAATGAGTTTGTTCTTGTTCTTGTTGTAGAATAGTTATTATGTAACCTATTGTTTGGTTTTGTTATTGTGTTGATCAGAATGGTGCTGCACCTTATTTTGGCTGCATTGTCGGTAGGGTTGCAAATAGGATCAAAGATGGAAAATTTACACTAGATGGGGTTGATTACTCTCTCCCCCTCAACAAGCCACCAAACAGTCTCCATGGTAATACTTTCTCCATATCTTGTTTTGAATTATAAATAGGAGAAGTAAGTGTATTAAGATATATGTAAAAAGGGGAAATTTTGTTTCAAATATGAAGCAAATGTACTATAAGTCTATAATACATATATTATAATATATAGAGGGCAACTCTGACAGTGAGAAGTCCTTGTTTTATAATGAATATTATTTGCTCTGCGCTTTTGGGCCAGATCTGCTTATTCGCTCCTCCCCCAAGTTCTATGCCCAATCCAAAGTTTTTTGCTGTGCTGTAACGAACATTGCCAATATGATTTTCCTTAAGTACCTACGCTGTAGTTAACCTTTATACTGGGTTTGTCTGTTTCTATTATCTTGTTATAATTTAGTTTCCAGTGATAGAAAGCTTTGATTAAACTAGTAACTTGATTGATTCATTGAAACATATTAAGGCTAAAGAGAGTTCTTAGGCGTTTGCCAAATAATTTCCTATATTTTTGCTTTTATTTTTCAGTTTTTTAATTTTTTTGAGTCACATGTTTTTAAAGGCGGACATAAAGGATTTGACAAGGTGATTTGGGAAGTTGTTGACCATAAGAAGGGTGAAAATCCATCCATTACCTTCAAATACCATTGCCGTGATGGCGAGGAAGGTACTGTATTTTTATCTCTATCATTTTCTTTGGCATTGTATGTTTAGGTAACTTCAAACTTCATACTGCTATGACAAAACAGGATACCCAGGAGATGTTTCCATTACAGCAACGTACACTCTAACTGCAAGCACTAGTATGAGGCTTGACATGGAAGCAATTCCTGAAAATAAGCCCACTCCAATAAGTCTAGCTCAGCATACCTACTGGAATCTGGCTGGCCACAACTCAGGCAACATTCTGGATCATTCAGCGCAGATATGGGCAATGCACATTACTCCTGTGGATCAGAATACAATTCCAACCGGAGAAATTATGCCAGTTAAGGGCACTGCTTTTGACTTTTCTGCAGAGAAGAGGATCGGAAGTTCCATTAGTGAAGTCCCTGGCTTGGGATATGATCACAACTACGTCCTTGATTGCGGGGATGAAAAATTGGGCTTGAAACATGCTGCGAAGTTGAAAGATCCGTCAAGTGAAAGGGTTCTCAACCTATGGACTAATGCTCCCGGTATGCAGTTTTACACAGGAAATTATGTTGACGGAGTTGATGGGAAAGGAGGAGCGGTGTATGGGAAACATGCGGGCGTTTGTATGGAGACTCAAGGATTTCCAAATGCTATTAATCAACCAAACTTTCCATCTGTAGTTGTAAAACCTGGCGAGAAGTACCAGCACAGCATGTTGTTTGAGTTTTCAGCAGAATGAGCAAAGTAAATATAAATTAGTTGTAGGACTCAATAAATTATCCCAGAGTGAATAGGATCGGAAAAATAAACGTTTCTCAGACTGTATGTGTGATGTTTTTCAGACTATGGGGTGCAGTGATGTTTTTCAGACTGTATGGGTGAATCGTGATGCCAATTAGCGATTTGAATGTTATCTTGATGATGCTGAGGTTTAATTTGCCTCTCGTAATAAAGAAACTTGTTTTGCAAGAGTTTTGTTTACTCAATTTAAGGTGAATGAAGGATGTTATTTAGTTTAATTTTTCTTTGAGAAGGTGATTATAAATGTTTACACTATTAATTAGACATATGAACACACTTTTGATATCCTTCTCTTGTTTGCCAGAAACCTATTATCTAATGCATCGACTTGCTGCATCATTAGTTTCATCTTTAGCTCTTCTGCATAAAGCAGCTGTCTTAATTTCCTATCTGTAGTGTTCAAGACTATAGGCAAATATTAATAGTCCAGCGATTTTTATTTTTTTTGTTTATTATATTGCTTCTAAGATTACTACCGATTCCAAGTGCTTTCTTCATCTGAGATGGAGGAGTAAGTGTATTCCTCTTAATTCTAGAATCACTTCAACAATATCTTCTTGGACGTCTGGTAAGGTTCAATAACTTCAGTCTGCATTTATCTCTGCTCAGTCTTATAGATCAAATTTCTTCATCCTTTCAATATCGGTCCTTAAGCATCTCTGGTCTATCTTCAAAAGATTTCTGCGAATGGCCGCCTTTGCCTGGTCCTTTAGCATCTCCACTCTGTCTTCATAAAGTTACTGAAAGGGCCTAGTCTGGCCGCAAAGTTGGTGGATATAACTCGTTTTTAAGATAAATGCGGGCTTCATATCTATAAAAAAATAGGTGGAATGAAAAAAAATCTCTCATTCTAATTACAGAAACAAATCAATAAGACATTTCTCTCAGGGCCATTAAAATTCCAAAGATAGCTCATGGATCGGAAGATCTGTTCTTTAATGAAAGCTTCTTTCTTTTTAGATTGGTCAGTTATGAAAAATATATTTGCACCTACTCGTGCATCTACTAGACTGCAGGTCAGAGCATCTGCAATGCTTGTTAACCGCAATGATTGACTAAATAGTATAAAATATTAATTATCTAAAATTTACTGAATGTATAAGAAATTTTCGTTTAATAGAGTTGGCTATAATAATTGTTAGATATTAAATGTAGTACAGAGGGGAGAATGTTTTTTTTTTGATTTTTAGCCTTTTTCAAATTGTTTGGATTGTAGGTAAACAAAACAGTTAAGATATTGTAGAGATACTGTGTTTACAGAATTAATGAAGAATCACAAAGTTTTCAAAACTCAATTAATTTGTATTAATTAAGTTGGCCTTACTACAAATTTTGTGTTCTTAAGAAAAGAAGAACTCGACTTCTATTTTAAGAGAATATAAGAAAATCTAGATCTGTTTGTTACGTGTGAACTAAGGACCTGTGCATGCTTTATAGACCATCAACACGAGTTTACAAGACTTGCACCGAAATGTACTTAACTACTTTCTAAATCAATATTTTTCTATTTCCATTTCTAGCTTAGCAAATCTGTGCAAAATCTTAAAGGTCTGTGACCAACTTTTGTCCAGTTAATCTTGCATTTTTTCAGCTACTTTGTAGACTTTTCAATCTAGTGAATAGATCGTTTGTTGATTGATAATCTTAAATCTTGAACTTGTTTGCATTCTGAATTTGAGAAGTATGTCGAGATCTCCAGTTTGTTCTATAGGGAAGTGACATCTCGATAAGTATAATGACTTATCGAGATCTATAAGTTATCTATAGGTATACTTGACTTGTCGAGATCTCTAGATCCTTGCATGTGAAATGACTTGTTGATATGTCTGAGATCTCTACATGTAGAAATGACTTCTCGATATCTCTGAGATCTCTATATACTCATTTTGACTTATCGATATCTCTGAGATCTCTATATGAAAAATTGACTTGTCGATATCTCCAATTCTTCACATCTTCATTTGACTTGTCGATATCTCCAGTTCTCTATATTTTCATTTGACTTGTTGATATCTCTGAGACTTCTCTATAAGTCATTTTGGACTTCTCTACAAGTCATTCTGTACTTCTCGAATGACTTCTCGATATAACTTGATCTGTGACTTGTCTATATCTTGACTTAGGACATTTTTCATAGAACATCTTTATTCAACTCCAAACTTCTACATCTTTTCTCTGAGTCATGATCATGGCTTGATCTTCTTCCAGAGTTTATTCCATACCTTGAATCCGTTCACAGAAAAACCCCCAGTCTAATCTTCTAACCATTTTACAGACTCAAGAAATACAATACAGAATACAAAATTGATTATCAAACAACTTAATCTTAGGGTTGTCAATGTGACTTAGTCTTGTTATTGTACATGCATGTCTTGCACAACAATCTCCCCCAATTTGTGAGAAGATTGCTTATCACAAATTCATGTATGATAACAAGATTAACCCCAAGTTAAAATCAAATACATACAAATTGAAAGATTGATAAGTACAAACTTTATACATTGAGTAGTTAAATCAGTTCAATCATTACAAACACTACGTGAATTTTTCATAGCCTGGTTCTTTTCTAACGAGGTCCTTGAGTTTTACTAGCACTTGAAGTTCTTCAATTATTTTTATCCCTATTAAGGCTTCCACTAGTTTGAGCCATTCATCCAATGAGTAATTATTGAGGTAACCAACCCTGAACCTTGAAAATCTGCCAATTTGAATATTTAGAAAATGTCCATCTTTTGTGATTCTACTCAGCCCCATTGCCTTGAGTTTATTTTACCTTTGTTCATACATTTCTATCTCATTGGCATACTGCCTTTCCCTTTCCTCCCTCTCAGCCTTTATTCTTGCATGTCTTTCATTCTTTTTTTTCTAAGCCTCTCAGACATCACAGCCTTCCACATCCTTGTTCTTGTATCCTTGTCCTTCATCAAGCTAATCACCCTCTTCAATTCTGTGGTTGAAAATGTTTCCATTACTTCCCTGCTAAGCAAAATGAAGGAGTCATCCATATAGTAGATTCTGACTTTTGATAAAGAGACAACCCAAATTTTGACTATTTCTTCAGATAGTTGTTGGAAATAGTCATCATCTGTTATGCTCATGTTTAAAGGTAGAAAATTATCTTGATTAAAATTATTCCAGATAACTCCATTTTATGCGATTTTTCTTGGTTTTCTTCCTGTAGTTTTGAAATGATTTTTAGTTGGTAGTTTGAATGAAGGAGATTTTGATATTTTCTTTAGTGTGACTTGGCTGGCTTTAATAAGTATCTTGAGTAAAGAGTTTGTAGTTTGCTTGAATAGGAATCTAGGCTTTTGAGGTTGGATTGGTTGAGAGTTTGTTTGGCTTGGTTTGGAGGTTTGAGCGGGTTGGATTTGTGAAATTTTTTATTCCCGGACAATTTTCTTCTTTGTATCCCCTTCTCCATTTTTTCTCTCTTTCTTCCCATCACCCTTATTATCTTCCTTACTCTTTCTCTTCTCATACACCTTGCTGCCTGTTGCTTTAAAAGATTAACTTGGATTTGAGCCAGAAGTTTTTTCTCATCCTTTTTCTGCTCATCATCATCCAAGCATCTTTAGTGTTAATTTGAGCTCTAGGCAATAGGTCATCAGCATTTCTTGAATATCTTCCCAATATTCTGATCATTTCTTCATCCTCTACAATCTTGGTCTTCTTAGTCTTCAAGTCAGTCTCCAGAGTCATTATCATCCTCAAGTTCCCCATGAGACAGTGCTTTGGAACCATGAAGTGTTTGCACCTTTTGGTTGATGAACAGATGTAGGTCACCTCCTTATTATGTTGGAGATATGATTCTGTAAAAGTGGCTACTTGAGCCTTTTTGAGTTCATTTAGCAAAAGAGTGTCTTATGGAATCATCCTGTTAACCTTGTTAATTAGGATGTCCAGCTTAAATGCTCTTCTAGATATGAGATAGTTGAAAGACACCTGTATATATCTATCCACACCTGAGTTATTTATGTTTGTAACAATCCTCCTCTATTGAAAGTTTTCTCTTGTCACCATTATCACCCTTAGAAAATTGTTGTTTCTATCCAAAGCCTTTTTGTAGGTGAAAAAGTTATTGGTTAGAGAAACTCTGAGAGTCCTGAGCAATTTATCAAACTCTTTGTCCAAACAGGGTCCCTCAGCTGCTTTCTGTAGTCTCTTTGCCCCAACATCAACTTGACTTGCTTGAACAGTGGCTTGGATGGATGATTTTAGCAGTCTAGCTTCTATCTCCCCCTTAGTCTTGGTAGCAGGCAAGATTAGAGGATTAAGAATTTCAGCCCTAACTGCTTCTGGCAATGCTGGAAGAGGAATGTTTAAAACTCCCATAATAGCTCCCAAAGAAACAAAATTTTGCATTTGAAGGTGTTTGTGGTAGTCTACTAGGGACTTTATATCTTGTTATTTACTTTGCACCAAAGCTGTCAGTTGGGAGACTTGAGTTGTCAAAAAATCATTTGAAGACTGTACAGATGAGATTTGAGCATGCAGGTTTTGGATTTTTAGGTTTGTTGATGTAGACAAAGGTTATTGTGAGCTCGATGCTGCCAAAGGACCAACAGAATTTTGCACAGCATTCTTGACCCCCTCTATGACCAAGGCTGAAGGTTCAAACCTAGCTTTGTAAAGTTTATCCAGTTTGACCTTTGAGTCATTATTTTGAGTGATTTGCTTCTGGATCACTTCATGTAGAGCTATGAAAGACTCCTTTAGCTTAGACACATTTTCTTCTACAGGAGTGAGAGTGTGGGCTTGAAGCCTGTCAGAAAATCTGTTCAACATGGTCTTGATGTCTTGAAATGTTGGCATCAGCTCATCAATTATGTCATTCACCAACTTCTTTACTCTAGCTTGATGCTTGACCAGAGTGTTTTCCATAGCTCTTCCAATGTGATGAAAGGCCTTCAATTAGGTTTTATAATTATCCGAAAACCGAATTGCTGATTTTTTCATAACCAGACCGAACCGAACTTCTATATAGAACTAAACCGAAAACCGAACCGAAATATTTTGGTTTATTCGATTCGGTTTGGTTAACCGAAATATTTTTAAAAAAATCGGTCTGCCAAGATGCTTAACCTATTGCTGATTACGAGTCACAGGAGCATTCTGCCAAGATGCTTAGAACACATATAAAAAACCTAATTTTCAACTCAATTGATACAGAAATGGGCTGAGGCTTCCTTAGTGCCATTCATATCAGCAGGGTAATGCAGTAATGCAGACCATGATATAGATATAGATTATGCTAACCAAAAATAATATACAACCAAAATGGTTCGATCTTCTTTGCATAATATACAAACAGGGAAGTGAAAATGAATCTGATAAACATGAAATTTAGGTATTTAGGTTAGGAATTTAGGTTCCCTCATCCCTGGCTGTTAGTGAATTACGACTCACGAGTGTGTATAAGTATATCTAATATTTTTAATTAATGTGTACTAACTGTATAGTCTGTATCTACTTATCTATAATATATTATATATAAAATATAATTCAAAAATATATATTTATACTATTCGGTTAATTCAGTTAAAACTGAATTAATAATTTGAAAAACCGAACCAAACCGATTTTATTTAAGTTAAAATCGAAAAACCGAAATAACCGAAATTTTCAAAAAAAAAACTTAAACCAAACCGAACCGAACCGAATTTTACCGGTTCGGTTTTTCGGTTTCGGTTCGGTTTTGCTCAGCCCTACTTTGTACACCTCTGTCATAACATCATATACCTCTTGGGGAGTGAGGACCTTAGCATTGCTACCCAAAATGGTTACATATTCTTCCCTAACTTTGCTAAGGCCTCCTCCATAGTGGTAGTAAAATCCTTTGATAGCCATGCACCCGCATAACCATCTCCTTTATCTGCAATTTTCTCCTGCTGCTCTTCAACATCCTCCTTGTATGAAAGAAGTATGGCTTGCTAGTCTTGGTTTGACATATCTCTTGTAAGGAGTTGTTGGGTGATATTGGATCCTCCTTGTATGAAAGAAGTATGGCTTTCTAGTCTTGGTTTGACATATCTGTTGTAAGGAGCTGTTGGGTGATATTGGCTAGGCCTACAAGCCGCTCAACCAAAAGATCATTAACAGTTGTTGGTTGGGCTTGAGCATCTTGCAGCCATTGAGATATGAGGTGAGAAGGTTATAGAATAGTGTTTGAGGTAGAGGATATGTCTGTTTAGTTTGGGGTGGAGGGGTTGAAAGTGGTAGGTAACCCTGTGACAGGAGTCACAGTTGGACTCACAAATGTTGTTGTGGTTGTGATAGTTTGTTGTTCACCACTAGTGGGAACCTCCATTTGAATTGTAGGGGAGTTGACTAGGTTACTATCATGTACCATAACCTCAAACCCTTGTTCTTCTTGCAAAAAACTAGCACTTGAAAGTGCTATACTTGCCTCCCCAATTGCTGGATCATTGGCAATTTTACTCTCAGCTTCAATTGACAATGCAATTTTAGCTAGGGTTTTGAGGGGAGTTGTCCCTATTTGAGGAACTTCCAATTGAATCGAAGAGGATTTAGATAGCTCCCCTCAGGAATACTACCCTCAAAACTTTCAATCTGTGAATATTGTTTGGCACATGAAGGTGCTAAAATAACATCCACAGGGTCTTCAGTTAAAACTGATGAAACCCCTGTGGTTTTGATGGTGCCATCAAGGTCTACCCCAGCTTTAAGCCTCTCACCATCTAAATGTGGTTCCTGGATGGTGATCAGTTTCTTGAACTGTGACACTTGATTTTGACAACACTTGAGAAGTGGATTCAAGTGTTTCATTATATGAAAAAGAAATTTGAGATATGAGAGTTGTAATGTTAGCATTGAGTGTTGGCAGCTCCCCCTGAATGGATGGGGGAGCTTCAATTGATGTGCTCTCAGTGTCAGTGCCAACCATATTTCTTCTTTCACCAACTTGAGAGTGCTCAAGTTGGGGGTGCAGACTCTGTACAGATTGTACTGGGGAGAGTGTTTTGTTTAATAGAGACACCCTGTTGAGAAGGTGCCCCTAGAGTCTATTTATTTCCTCTTTTACAACTACATCCTTTTGGGAGGATACAGAGGTAGCTTCATGAGTGGTCAGCTCAATTTTCTTTGTCTTCTTTGGCTTCTAGACCAGGTTAGACTCTAGTTGTATTTGATCCTCACCACTCTCATTTATGACATTTAAAGGTGTCTGCTTTCTCTTCTTTTTACTCACTACATCCTTTGAGAGGATGAAGTGGTTGATTTCCTAGTATCTAATGGTAAAGAATAAATGGTCTCGATTGTGGAAGGTCCCTGTTGGTTTTCCCGTGTTTGTAGTTCTACAGGTACATGAGCCATAACTGTATTAGATACTGTACTTGACCTCATGTAAGGCATAGGGTAGGGATAGTACCTAAATCTTTCTAACATGAAGTTAGTGAGATTTAGTGCTACCTCCACCTTATTCTTTGTACTAAGTGACCCAAATAAAATTTTGGACACTTACTTACAATTGCCTATTTTGTTTTTATCAATACCTTCAAGCATATGTATGTTTGTAACTTTATAACTTAAAATAGACATAATAAATCTAGGAAAAAAATTTCCTTACCTCTAGTCTCCAAGAGCATTATGAGCCTGGTACTGAGTTCTTCCAAGATCGATACCCAACATTTATATGCTTATTATGAGCCATGGAGAATATCAGTTTCTGGAACACACTGGATATATTGTCATACCCAGTCTTCATGCAGGTGAAAGCTATCATAATTGCATCAAAGAGAAAAGACCATTCCCTCCTGAGATTCTTATTGTTCAGGCTGTACATATTGATCTTCTCATTGTAGTTTATGAGATCCATAAACTCAGCTAACTCCTATTGAGTTGGTACTTCCACCATGCTAGTTGTAGGAATGCCCAGTACATTGTTGACATCCATAGCATCAAACTCCACTTGTCTACCTTGAATTGATCAGTTCACCACTAGAGACACAGCTTGGTCCTCATGCACTACAGTATTGACCACATCAAAGTTCAAGAAGTCATTGAGCACAACCAGATACAGGATTGGATTGACAGTAAGGGAACCTGCAAGATATGACTTAGATAGAAACTTTACAAAACATTTGAAGCTATCAGGAGCCTGGTTAGCATTTGTGAAAGCCAAGTAGTTCGTGCCCTCCTTTGGGATGAAAGCTCTAACATTTTTTTACAGCCATTGTGAGTGTATGAATTTGAGTGGGTGTTATTCCCAAGGAACTAACAATGAGATTTACAGAAGGGGGGTTGAATGTAAATCTCAAAACTTTTTCAAGTTTTGAGAAGTTTCAAAAGCTAAGTGTATGATGAACAGATGTGTGTGAATTGCTTTGAGCAGGTGCAGACATATGTATATTCAAGACACAAATGTAAAGAACACAAAGGCTTTAAAAACTTTTCTGGTGGATTTGTTGTTCCACCAGAGACGTGTATTTCAGAAAATCTGTGATAGAAAGAATTGTTCACAGCTACTTTCTAGTACAAACTAGATGATTTTCTCTCTATATTTTTCTAAACAGCTCTGGAAAATTCACACATAATTACTAGCTGCAACTTGGTTTATATATCACCAAGTTTACAAGTGAAGACAAAGATAAAATACAATCATAAAATAGTTCTTCACATGTTTCTTCTTCATTTCTCTATCCAATACAATCTAGGATAATCTGTGAATCTTTGAATACTTCCTTATTTGCACCAGAATAGAAATGCTGCTTTTTCTTGATTCTTCTAAGAGGCTACCACATTCCAATTGTCTCTGTCAACCCATGTGCCTCTGTCAGCTTATGAATTATCACTATCAACTGCTATGGAACTGAGTATCCGTTGAAGCTTTCATCCGTTGATGGCTTTATCCGTTGATGCTTTAACAGTTGAAGCTTTATCCATTGATGCACTCATCCGTTGATGGATGTTATCCGTTGATGCTTTAGAGACATCCGTTGAAGCTTTGTTTCTCATCCGTTGAAGGCCTTTAATCTATCAGTTGATAATACTTCATTTATACAAAATTACAAGGCATGAAATATTTACAATTAGCCCTCCTATTTGCATATCCACTAGTAGTCAACATGACTTATAATTTTCCACAACTTCTAAGAATTATAACTTAAATACAGAGACTGAAATGTGCTACAATACTAAACTTATGTCTAAGTAAAGCTACTCCATCAACGGATAGCCAAAGTGGTCTTATCCGTTGAGGCTACAAACACTAGATTTCTACTTAAGTGTTTTGTTTAACTTATCATCAAACTAATACATATATTATGACCAATCTCCCCCTATTTATGTCTACTAGAATTGTAGGCATAAATTCAGGGTTAAATTGATGATAACAAAACACTTAACAAATATATGGGTTGAAACCAAGTAGAAATTCAAAAGTGCTGCAAAAGTGTATATACTGAGATAGAATTGAAGATTTAAAGTGTTTCCAAGGGTGCTCCTTTAGTCTGAGCAAATCATTTTCTTTTCCTTTGTTCCCTTATTTTCTTCCCTAGCCTCCTGTCATTTTCCTCTACTTGGAGTTGGAGTTGTCTGTAGAATTCAGCTTCATCTTCTTCACTGATATCCAACTTAGATTGCATGTCCTTGAGAGTTTCATTACTGGCAATTTTAAGCTGGTCTTCAAGTCTGAAAAATCTTCTGACTCCTTTATTGTCTCTGAACTCCATCAACCAATGAGGTGATTTATGAATTGTAATTCGATGCTCAGGGATGAGTAATGTTCTAGGTAAGGAATTTAACTCCCACCAATTCTTCCTTATGCTGGAAATCTTGTTGAGAATCTCAGTTTTGGGAGTCCTCGTAAAGCCAGTATCCCTTTTGATAGCTGAGTAGACTCTGATCAAGGTAGAATAGCCCTCACTTAGAATTCTTTGAAGAGGCCAAGTCCTTTCCACACTTCCTTTATACTTGAACACTAGCCTTTCTGGTAGCTGTCCATAGGCATTTATTCCCCTTACTTCCTCCAGCTCATCCATGAAGAGTTCAATATCTGTATATTCTTTTGTGTCATAAATGTGAACATAATCATCCTTTGAGGCTTGTGGCTTAGGCTTAGGTTTATGTTTCTGAGTGAATTTACTTGAGGTTAGAGGAGGTGTTGATTTTGATTTTTTTTTCAGTTTCTTTGGTGGTGGAGAAGTAGTTAAGAAGGTAGGCAATTTTATGGTGTCCCAATCAATAGGTTCCTCTTTAGGGATGATTGGTTCACCATGGACATTTATACTGGGATCAGCAACAAAAGGTTCAGGAATGGAAGGTAGTGATTTAGATTTTGATTGGGTTTTCTCAATGTTATCTTCACTCTTCCTTTTTGCCTTGGCCTTCTTTCTATTCCCTTTCTGCCATTCCTTTCTTTCCTCATTTCTTTCCTCCACACTCTCATCAACAATATTCCTCATATCCATATTTATGCTTTCAGTCTTGTTTCCTTCACTCTTGTCTTCAATCTTCTTCTTTTCTTCAATTTGACTTGACTTTAGCTGTTTTTCAAGCTTTGCTTGTGCTCTTTTGTCAGCCTTCAGCTTTTTAGCTTCTTCGTTTAACCTCGTGGTTTCTTCCCTCTTGGCTATTGAGAATTTGGGATGTCCTTGCATCACACAGATACTCTTTCCCTCTCTATAGATGATAGTCATATTCATTCTTTCCACTACATCCTTGGTCTCTTTGTGCTTTATGATGTTACCATCCAAAACTTTATCTTCATCAGGATTTGGAAGAGGAAAATGCACTTCTTTTAGTTGAGCAAAGCTTAGAGGGTTCTTTGTAGAGTCCTTGTTGAATCTAGTGATTAGCTTGAGTACCATGGGCTTCAGGTTCCTTAAAGAAGTTTCTCCAACCTTATTCCTCCTTACTGGCTTGTGCTCCATAATGATTGGCTCAACTTTTGTGCTATGTTTCACATATAGGGATTTTGTAGTTGTAGAGCCAAACACTTGTTGCATCCTTTCATCAATTCTTCTCCTTTGCTCTTTCACCTTCATCTCAGCTGCTGCTAGCTGGATTAGATCAATTCCATCAAGCTTTCCTTTGATTTGAAGTGTTGGAGAAGTAGTGATGGCAAGAACTAGCACTTTGGATATCTGAATGTGTGTAGATGGATCCCCTTCCCTTTCCCCTTTATTCTCCCCCTTTTTGTTATCATCAAGGAGAGGGGTCAAGCCCTGTGCTTTAGCCAGTTGCACTAGAAGACTAGTCTGAGACTGTTGATTGTGAAGAATGGTGACCATATAGTTTTCAATAACTTGAACTCTTTCCTCCAATTTGGCCATCTTCTTTTCAACATCTGATTCTCTTCTCAGTCTCAGTAATAGTTCCTGCATGGTACCAAAGGGCATGATTGAATCCAGCTTCTCAGTATTGTAGGACTTCAAGTCAGCTATATCCTTCTTGAGTTCATCCACACTTAGATTTTATCTTAATTGTTGTAGCTTCATGAGATGTAGAGAATCTAAGTGAGTTTGGAGAATGGCCTTGGTACCAGTATTGGAAGTTTCCTGAATTGCCTTTTGGATAACCATAACTTGTTTGACTAAGGATACATTGAAATGCCCTGGTGTAGACTCCTATGTCAATGCCCATTCAGGTATCTCTGGAATAGAACTTGGGCCTTCATCTCCCCCTAAGTTCATGCTTCCGTCAAAAGAATCAGAGTCATCATCATTAGAATTTACTCCAAATTCTTCAGATGGCTCACCAGCTGTAGAAGGCATCATATTGACAACAACTTTATCTCTTTGTAGAGATTCTGAAGTATGTACTAGGTTTAAAGTCTTTTCTGCCTCCTCATTTCCCTGAGTAGCAAATAGTTGATAGGCTGACACAGGATGAGTAAAAGTGTCAGCATCTAAGGAAATGTTATCTGTTTCAGCTCTGTAATGTTGCTAAAATTGTCTTTCCTTGTCAGCATAATCCATAATCATTGACTCACTAGCAATGGCTGGATCCACCCTTATACCTCCTGTACCTGCTTTTCTCTCAATTTCTCTCTTTTCTTGCATCAGGGGCTCCCCCTGGCTCATACTCCTCACACCCTCACCTTCACCTACTAAGGTGGTACTCCTCTCACTTTCTTTTGCCATGCTGAAAGAAATAGTATGCATATTTAGACTCTCTAGCTCTCCTTTTGCCTGGGAGCAACCCAGCCTCTCACTCAAGTTTTCACTCCCTTCCCTCAACCCTAGAAGTGATTGTACAGTAACCATGTATTCTACACTTGGAGTTAATTCAGTTGTTTGTGTAGAGACTATCAATGGATGAGGAATATCCGTTGAGGTTGAAACTGATGGTATCAACAGATAATTGTTGTTAAGCTTATCCGTTGAAGAACAACCACTTATCAACGGATGAGGGATATCCGTTGAAGAAGGAAAATAAGTAGATATTGAAAGTGAAATAATTGTTGAATCTGTGTGGATTGATTTTAATTTAGGTGACACAGATTCTTCAACTAAGTCTGAAAGAATTGGCTGATGATCCAACAAATCATCTAAAAGATGATGATCACCAGTATTTGAGTGGGGCTCCTCCCTGAGTTGTAAAGAGGGAGAATCAGGAATTGATGTGAATATCATATCCACATCCAGAGATGGTGATGGAGAATTTGGTGGTTGGTGTGTGTCAATTTTGAGAGAATGGGGCTGTGACTCCACATTTGTTGGAGTCACATCAAGCTGAATTTGAGAAGGCATAGATACAGGTGGTTGTATCTGTGCATTGTGTGCACCCTGTGTTGAAACTAGGGTTTTGACCTTCTTTCTTCTTGTGAAGGCTTTTATAGGTGAGTGTGTAGCTTCAGTGTCCCTCCCTCTTTTGTTCTGTGTCCCTGGTTGGGGACTATTTTTAATAGTTGCACCCTTTTGGGAGGATGCAACTAGGAATGAGTTTGACTCCTTTTCAACCACCACCGTCTTTTGAGAAACTGTGGCTTGGCTAGCTTGGGTACCACTCACCTCTCCTACCTTATTCTGGGGGTTTTCTTGATGTTCACCCCTCCCCTCACCACTAACACCCTGTTCACTCCCCTCAGGGTTTATGGTAGTTGTTACAACTGTTGTCTTTTGAGAGACAACAAAGGTGGCTTTCTTTGACTTGGATTTTGAAACTTTAGGTTTGGTGGCCTTGGTAGGAATCTGTTGGGGCATTGACACAGATCCCATGGCCAGACTTGAAGGCAAGGAAATGATGGGGTTGGAAGTAGTAGGAGTTGAAGAAGTATTTACCTCACTTACCTGAGGTGCATCCATGATTGGTAAGTATACCAATGGCACCTGACTGTTGAGGTTAATTCTTAAAAGGTCTGCAAGGACCCTCTTCTCTTGTGCCCAGCATTTGAGTTTATTACTCTCATTATTTATGACCAAACCTTCAGCAACATGGTTAGCCAATAACATAAAGAATCTAGCATAATAGATGTTATGAGTTATATTAGCCTTGTTCCCTAACCTAGTACCTAATTCTAGCATAACATAGTTGCTAAAATTATAGTACCTATCAGAAACCAACATATAGAGCATATTAACAAGAGATGAAGTTATTGCATCAAAATTACTAATCTTCCCAGAGAAAACCTTGATAAAGGCATCACGAAGAAAACTCCATTCTTTCCTAAGGTCTTTTCTCTTAATACTGCCTAAACTAGTAGAATCAAAGGAATAGCCTATAAAATCCAACATGCTAGATACATCATTATCAATATGTGGTGTCATGGCATTATTTTCAGGTAATTTAAAACATGACTGTATATCATCAGAGTTAATATAGTAATCCTTACCTTTGAGAGAGAAGGAGATGGTCATATCAGTGGGGTTGAACTCAGCAGTTGTCCGAATCTCCTCAACTACCTCACAGTAAATCATTGGGGCTTCCAGCATTGCATAGCTCAGTTTGCAGTTTTTGATGAAATCCATCATCTTGTGATAATCTGAGTGGGCTTCATTCTTTTCCACCAAAGCTACAAAATTGTTTTTCTCATAGACAAACCCAGATTGGGACATGATCTTTACTACTGGTGCCATTGTTGTGGGTAGAAGTTGCAGAGAAAATTTGAGAGTTTTGGGAGAGAAAGAGAGTAAAAGCTTTTGAAATTTGCAAGAAAGCGTAAAGTGAAAATAAGAATTCAAAGAGGCTTTTATACTTTCTCAAATTAAAACATAAAAAGAATGATTAAACAATATTTTTAAGTAAATTACAGCCGTTTGAGAAAAAAAACTGTATGTATTCTAAAAACTGCCTTTAATACAAATACATACAACTGTATATGTATATGTATCAACGGTTAAGAAAATAGAATCAACGGCTGTGACTCACTCAAAACGACTAATGTGACCGGTCATCCGTTGAAGACTAACACAGTTTTATCCGTTGAAGGATAAAATTACCAGAAATGTATTTGTCTTTCAACGGATAATGGACATCCGTTGATAGTACAACTTTGACTTTCAACGGATAGGGAATATCCATTGATAGAATGAGCTTTACTTAAAGCCAACTTTGTTCTTGCAATAAATTCATTTCAGGCTACAAAACAAATTACAATAAGGACATGAAATTAGGAATAATTAAGCATACCTAGCTCACTTACCAATCTTGTGAATGTTGATTCATTAAGTGGCTTGGTAAATATGTCTGCAATTTGTTTTTCACTTGGAACAAAATGAAGTTCCACTGTACCATTCATCACATGTTCCCTTATGAAGTGGTACTTGATGTCAATGTGCTTGGTTCTTGAATGTTGCATTGGATTTTCAGTAATGGCAATGGCACTTGTGTTATCACAGAATATTGGAATTTTGTCAACACTTAGCCCATAGTCAAATAGTTGATTCCTCATCCATAATATCTGTGCACAACAACTACCAGCAGCAATGTACTCAGCCTCAGCTGTTGATGTAAAAACATAATTTTGCTTCTTGCTGAACCATGAAACAAGCTTATTCCCTAGAAATTGACAGGTGCCAGTTGTACTTTTCCTGTCTATTTTGCAACCTGCATAATCTGCCTCTGAGTAGCCAATTAGATCAAAACCAGACTCTCTAGGGTACCAAATTCCTAGATTTGGAGTCCCTTTGAGATATCTGAAAATTCTTTTAATAGAAACTAAGTGAGATTCTCTAGGATCAGCTTGAAATCTAGCACAAAGACATGTATAAAACATTATATCAGGTCTACTGGCAGTTAAATATAGAAGTGAACCAACCATGCCTCTATAGCTTTTAATGTCCACAGACTTTTCAGCCTTGTTTAATTCAAGCTTAGTGGCAGTGGCCATGGGAGTTTTTGCAGATGAACATTCCATTAAGTCAAACTTCTTTAAAGGATCATAAATATATTTAGTTTGACTAATGAAAATTCCACCACTAACTTGTTTAACTTGTAAACCAAGAAAATAAGTTAGCGCTCGCATCATGCTCATTTTATATTTACTTTGCATTAACTTAGCAAACTTTTTACAAAGTTTATCATATGTAGAACCAAATATAATATCATCTGCATAAATTTGAACAAGTATTGTAGAGCCATTAACATTTCTAAAGAAAAGAGTTTTGTCAACAATACCTCTTGTGATAATTATCTAGGAGAAATTTTGACAAAGTCTCATACCAGGCTCTAGGTGCTTGTTTTAGTCCATAGAGTGCTTTCAACAGATAATACACATGGTCTGGAAAATTTGGATCTTCAAACCCTGGAGGTTGGCTCACATAGACTTCTTCCTCCAATTCTCAATTCAGAAATGCACTTTTGACATCCATTTGATAGACTTTGAAATTTGCATGGGCTGCATAGGCTAGAAAAATTCTGATGGCTTCAAGTCTTGCAACAGGAGCAAATGTCTCATCAAAATCTATTCCCTCTTGTTGAGAGTAGCCCTTGGCAACCAATCTAGCTTTATTCCTTATGACAATGCCATTTTCATCCATCTTGTTTCTGAATACCCATTTTATGTCAATAGAACTCTTGTTCTTTGTCTTGGGTACCAGCTTCCATACTTTGTTCCTCTCAAATTGGTTTAGCTCCTATTGCATTGCTAAAATCCAATCTGGATCCAATAGAGCTTCTTCCACTCTCTTAGGTTCCTCCTGTGATAGAAAACTACTGTTTAGACATTCATCTTGAGTAGCCCTTCTAGTTTACACCTTAGATGTTGCATCACCAATGATTAGTTCAAAGGGATGATTCTTGGTCCATTTCCTTTGAGGTGGTAAATTAGCTCTAGATGAGGTGGCCTTAGTGTTGTCATGATGTGAGATAGAGTGTTGATTGGTTGAAACTCCCCCTGAGTTATTGGTCATTTGCAAAGAACTGGGAGTTCTATCAACTGATGATGTAAATTGATTAGTTGATGAACTATGATCAACGGATGTTCCATTATATACTTCAACGGATGATGCACTTTGTCTTTCAACGGATGCTGAGTTATGACTTTCAACTGATGCAGTATTTTGTGCATTATCCAAAGGCAAATTTTGAATCCTTTTTGAAGTGTCTTCTCCATCATTCTCATCTTCACTATCATCACAATATATCTCAATGTTGTCAAATTTGAGTCCTTCATGATGTCCCTCATCTATTAGTCCATCAATCTTTTTATCATCAAACACAACATGCACAGATTCCATAACAATGTTGGTTCTTAGATTGTAGACCCTATATGATTTTCCAGCAGAATAACCAACAAATATCCCTTCATCAGCCTTTGCATCAAACTTGCCTTTGTGATCAGGTTGGTTCCTTAGAATGTAGCATTTGCAACCAAAGACATGAAGGAAGTTTAAGGTTGGTTTTTCTTCTCTTGAATAATTGATAGGGAGTCATGCCTTTTGCCTGATTGATTAGAGAAATATTCTGAGTGTAACATGCACAGTTAACAGCCTCAGCCCAAAAATATGTTGGGAGTTTTGACTCTTCAAGCATTGTTCTTGCAGCTTCAATTAGTGATTTGTTCTTCCTTTCCATTACACCATTTTATTGTGGAGTCCTTGGAGCTGAGAACTCATGCATGATCCTATTTTCTTCACAGAACAACCTCATGGTAGAATTCCTGAACTCAGTTCCATTGTCACTCCTGATATTCCTTACTTTGAAATCTGGATGCTTGTTGACTTGCTTGATATGATTGATAATGATTTCACTAGCTTCATCCTTTGATCCAAGAAAATAGGTCCATGAAAACTTTGAGAAATCCTTTGATCTCGAAAGCGTAAAGAGGGGTTATGCCGAGATGTCTGGGTATTTATAGAAAAAAATAAGTGACATGTCGAGAAGTAGGAATAAACGGTTGGAATTTTCTTATCGAGAAGTCACGTGAATGAATAGATACATATCAAGATGTCATTTTCCCGACTCTTGTCAAGAACTAGATAGTGACTTACCGAGATGTCAAATAAATACTCAGTTTGTCCTGAATAAACTGAATTTTTCCAATTTTTATTTGAATAAATCAAAACAAAATTAGAATGATTTTATGTCAAAAGTATTTTACTAAAATAATTTATTAAATTAAATTATTTCAATTCTAGGTTATCAAGAAGTCTAAAATATATACTTGTAGAGAACTCTATGAATAAACATATATCAAGATCTCTAAGAGACTTATCGAGAAGTCATAATGAGGCTTGTCGAGAAGTCCTTCGAGAAGTCAGGAAAAAGACTTATCAAGAACTCTATCGAGAAGTCTCGAAATGACTTATGGAGAAGTCATTTAGACTTATCGAGAACTCAGTTCTCTATATACTTTTGTTCTTTTCAGTTTTGTCCTATATTAATTTCACATATTGAAAATATAAATTAACAGTTAGACATTTTTTTTAGAATTTGAAAAATTCCCAGTTGAATTTTAAATATAGAAAAATAAACATACAGAGAATTCTGAATTTTTTATAAATCATATTCCAGTTAATTTCCAATAAAATTAAATTAATTTTAATTTATCAGAAATTAATCTGCTGCAATAAATTAGTTGAGTTCTTGCCTTTAGGATGAAGAATTTAATATTCCAATTTCACTAACAAGTCTAGTGAAAGTTGCTTCATCCAAAGGTTTAGTGAAAATGTCAGGTAATTATTTTTTTGTAGGAACAAACATGAGCTCAATAGTACCATTTGCAACATGTTCTCTAATAAAATGGTACCTTACATCAATGTGCTTAGTTCTAGAATGATAAACTGGATTAGCAACAATAGATATGGCACTAGTATTATCACACATAATTTGAATTTTGTGTAACACGAGGCCATAGTATATTACATAATTTCTAATCCAAAGCACTTGAGCACAACAACTTCCTGTAGCTATATATTCATCCTCAGCTGTAGAAGCTGACACGGATTATTGTTTCTTACTGTACCATGATACAAGTCTTTGTCCAAGAAATTGACAGCTTTCACTAGTACTTTTCCTATCAACCCTACATCCAGTAAAATATACATCTGTGTATCCAATATCTTCAAATCATGTTCCCTTAGGATACTATAGTCCTAAGTTTGGTGTTCCCTTTAAGTAACTAAAAATCCTCTTCACAGCCATATCAAATGTGATTCCTTAGGATTTGCTTGAAATCTAGCACATAGACTTGTTGCAAACATGATGTCTAGTCTAGTAGCAGTTAAGTACATTAAAGATCCAATCATTCCTCTATAACCTGAAATGACTACACTTTTTCCTTTCTTATCTTCATCCAACTTTGTAGCTATAAACATAGGTGTTGATGCAGGTGAATAATCAACCATTCTAAATTTCTTCAATAAATCTTTAACATACTTGGTTTGGATGATGAAGATTCCATCACTTCTTTCGCTGACTTGAAGTTCAAGTAAGTAACTTAATTCTCCCATCATACTCATCTCATATTCACTCTACATGAGTCTTGAAAATCTTTGACATAATTTTTCATTGTAGAACCAAAAATGATATCATCCACATAGATTTGAACTAGGATCATATCACCACCATGTTGTTTGTAGAATAGAGTCTTGTCAATTATTCCTCTAGTGAATCCATATTTGAGCAAAAATTGAGAGTGTATCATACCAAGCTCTAGGTGCTTGCTTCAAACCATAGAGAGCCTTTAGCAGTTGATAAACAAAATCTGTAAATTATGGATCTTCAAAGTCAGGTGGCTGTTGCACATAAACCTCTTCTTCCAACTCACCATTAAGGAATGCACTTTTTACATCTATTTGATACACTTTAAAATTTGAGTGTGCAGCAAATGCAAGAAAGATCCTTATTGTTTCAAATCTTGCAACTAGAGCAAAATTTTCATCATAATCAATTCCTTCTTCCTGTGAGTAGCCTTTTGCAACCAACCTTGCTTTGTTCCTTGTTACAATTCCATTTTCATCCATTTTATTCTTGTACACCCATTTTGTTCCAATTATGCTTCTGTTCTTTAGGCAGGAACCAACTTCCAAACTTTGTTTTTCTTATATTGATTTAGCTGTTCTTGCATGGCAGATATCCAGTCAGGATCAAGTAAAGCTTCCTCAGTTTTCTTAAGCTCAATTTGTGAAAGAAAGCATGAATGTAGACATTCATTTGTAGTTGCACTTCTAGTCCTCACTCCAGCATTTGGATCACCAATAATTGCATCTCTTGTGTAACTCATATCCCATTTCCTGGTGTGATTTTGCTGACTTGAATTTTCTGCATTTTCTTCACCATTGGCATGACTTGCAGAACTTCCTCCTCTTTCTTCCCTTGAGTTTGTGCCATCAAATTCAGGTGTATAAGATGAGTTTTCATCTTCATAATTCACTTCTTGAGTTGACTCTTCATTCAATCTGTTGTTTGTGTTGATCTCATCTTCATCTTCAGAATCACTATCAATGTTCAGATTTTCAAACTTAAGGGCTTCAGCTTCATTCTCATCAGGGCATTCCAATCCTGGACACTTGTCATCATCAAAGGTCATATATGTGCTTTCCATAATTTTCTTTTATTTAAGCACATATGCTCTATAGGCAGTTCTCTCCAATGAATATCCCATAAAAAAAATGCTTCAAAAACTTTAGAGTAAAATTTTCTCACATATTCAGAGTTATCTTTTAGCACAAAGCACTTGCTTCCAAACGCATGCAGATGTTTCACAGTAGGTTTTTTTATAGAATTGAGTAAGGTGATTTGCCATGGTTTTTGTTGATCAAATATCTATTTTGAGTATAGCATGCAGCATTCATAGCTTCTTCCCAAAAACTTGTTGGCATATTGGCATCTTGTAGCATTGTTCTAACAGCTTCAACTAAAGTTATATTTTTCCTTTCAACAACACCATTTTGTTGAGGTGTTCTTGAAGCTAAAAATTCTTGAACAATGCCTTTGTCTTTGCAGAATTCACTCAAGGCTGCATTCCTGAATTATGTGCCATTATCACTTCTCAATCTCTTTACACAGTTTTTATCTTCAGCCTGCTTTTGAACTTTCTTCATGTATTCAATAATGATGTGTGGAATTTCATCTTTTGAATGCATAAACTCTACCATGTATACCTTGAGTAGTCATCCACCATCACTCGTGCATATTTCTTTCTAGAAATAGACAAGACATAAACTGGTCCAAACAGGTCCATGTGAATAAGTTACAATGGTGCACTTATAGAATTCACAGTTTTGCTTTTGTGACAGGACCTTTTCATTTTTCCTTATTGACAAGCCTCACAAACTTCATCTTGAGCAAATTCCAGATTTGGCATGTCTCTCACTAATTCCTTTTTCGCCAAGGTATTAATTGTTTTGTAATTCAGGTGAAAGAGTTTCTTGTACCATATCTTTCTTTGCTCAATAGATGCCTTGGTATAGAAGTAATATATACAATCTTATTTGCTGAGTATAGATCTGAAACAAACAGACTTACTTTCCTTGCTCCTTTCAAAGCAACTTCACCAGTGATTTTGCTGATAATTGAGTAGTCTCCTTTGTCAAATGAAATATTGAATCCTCTGTCTGTGAATTGACTAACACTTAGGAGATTCACCTCAAGACCAACTACCATTGCTACACCTTCAATGACAACATTCCCAGAAATTAACTTGCCATATCCTATTATGAATCCTTTGTTGTTGTCTCCAAAAGTTACCAATAGGCCAGCCATCTCCTCAAATTGTTATAGCTGGGCCTTATCACCTGTCATATGTCTGGAGCATCCACTGTCAATGATCCATATGACTCTCTTCATTTTTCCCTGCACACAATGAGGATTAAGTGTGTTTAGCTACCCAAGCAGTGTTGGATACTTTCTTCTTGTTAACAGAAGTTGCAGAAGTAGAATTTGATGATTCAGAAAGAATAGTGTTCAATGATTGATTTGAATTTTTCTTTTTAGATGTAGATCCAAGATTGATTTTTTTTAGATCTACTCTCAATTATGACAACTTGTCATAACCTTCATGTTACATGGAATGTAATCAAATTTATCACAATAAGAGTAGGGATATTCAGTCTTTGCTTCATTGTATTTGCATTCTCCCTCTTTTGGCTCACTAACAGTCTTTTTACAAAGGCGAGTTAGGTGATAGGTTGAGCCACACTTTTGACATTATTTCCTGGGAGCATCTGCAGCAAATGAAAATTTATTGCTCTTGTTCACTCCAATTTTCCCATTTATGTTCTTCTTCTTCTTTTCTATATTCTCAGTCTTGATTTCCTTGATTGGTGTCTTAGAAACTTGATTGACAATGGGCTTCTTCTTAGTTTCAGCATTATGAGTGGTTTCTTCATTCTTCTTTTCACTTTCTTCATTTACAAGTTCTTGCTTGATGACCAACTCAACCTCACTGAAGTTAACTTCACATGCCTTGAACAAAGGTGCATCTACTCTTCTCAGCATAACTAGGATATCTTGATTTGCAATTGCTTTCCCCTTGTCACCTTCATTTTTCTTGTTACTGTTCAAGGCATCATAGTCCAAACCAATAGTTATATTAGCACATGGTTTATTTTCCTCATGGTATTGTACAACCAACTAAGATGCATTTCAGAAAGACTTCAATTTCACCTCATTCTTTTCCAACTTTTCCCTCAACACAACTTCAATTTCACTTACACACTTGAGCTTGTTTTTCGGATATTCATTTTCTTGCTTGACTGTTTCAAGCTCAATAAGCTGTAGCACCAATTCATGCTTTCCAATCTCAAGCTTCTCATTACTCTTTGACAGTCTACTAACTTCCTCAATAAATGCCACCATGCTTGTATGGATATGAAACATCTTTACACTCATTTTTTCAATAGTTTCTTTATATATTGTCTTGTATTCAAATCAATGGTAGTTAGAGTTGGTACCTCAGATTTTGATGAGAATGATTCTCCTTGCTCAAGAGCCATGAGTGCATAATTTTCAAATTCTTCATTATCATCATCTTCATCAGTGTCATCCCAACTCTTGCCTTCAGCTATGTAAGCCTTTCCTTGTTATTTCTTCGAGAGAGTTTCATACTTTGCTTCTAATTCCGGATAGGCTTTATCATTCTTCACTTTCTTAGGCTTCCTGCACTCAGTTGCAAAGTGGCCCAACTCATCACAATTAAAGCACCTTATTTTTGATCTATCAACATATCCAGTTTTGTAGCCACATTTGCTAGCTGAGTTGAACTGAGTTTTTGATTTCCAATTGTTGTTGTTTGAGGACTGTCCCTTGTTCTTGAAAAACCTAGGCTTTTTAACCCTGATGTTAGAGAATTTTCTAGCCAGTTAAGCCATTGATTGATCCATCTCATCTAGCTCATCAAGGGTATAATATCCATCTTCCTCTAGCGCCAAACTAACTTGTTTCTGAGGTCCCTTGTTCTTTTGCTCAACAGCATGAATGACTGGAATTTGAGCATCTTGTTCATCTTTACTTGCTTCACTATCATTGACCATTAAGGCACTGGATTCATCAACCACATGTCCTTGGTTTGCCTTCAATGAATTCCTTTATAACATATCAAGCTCATGTGCTTTCAAGATCCCATGCAAGACTTCCAGTGTCATTCTTCTCAAGCCTCTTCCTTCTCTAATAGCTGATATTTTCTATTCAAGGTGGTCAGAAAGTGTGAGCAGAAACTTCAGGTTTACCTCCTCAGCTTTATAATACTTATCATAAAGTTGCAAGTCATTTATCAACTTATTAAATCTCTCAAAAACTTCAGTAATCCATTCCTTATGTCTAGCCATGAAACCCTCATACTGAGATACCAGTTGTGCAAGACATGCCTGTATAATAACAAGACTAAGTCACATTGACAACCCTGAGATTTAGTTATTTGATAATCAATTTTATATTCTGTATTATATTTCTTGAGTCTGTAAAAAGGTTAGAAGATTAGACTGGAGGATTTTCTGTGAACAGATTCAAGCTAAGTAATAAACTCTGGAAGAAGATCAAGTCATGATCATTCCTAAGAGAAAAGTGTAGAAGTTTGGAGTTGAATAAAGCTGTTCTACGAAAAATGTTTTAAGTCAAGAAATCTACAAGTCACACATCAAGCAATATCGAGAAGTCATTCGAGAAGTCCATAATGACTTATCGAGAAGTCCAAAATGGCTTATAGAGAAGTCTCAGAGATATCGACAAGTCATTTTTGCATGTTAAGAACTCAAAGATATTGATAAGTCAAATGAAGATGTGAAGAATTGGAGATATCGACTTGTCAATTTCTCATTAGAGAACTCAAAGATATCGATAAGTCAAAATGTGTATGTAGAGATCTCAGAGACATCGATAAGTCATTTCTACATGTAGAGATATCAGACATATCGACAACTCATTTTACATTCAAAGATGAAGAGACCTCGACAAATCAAATATACCTATAGAGAACTCAGAGATCTTGATAAGTCATTATACTTATCGAGATGTCACTTCTCTATAGAACAAACTGGAGATCTCGATATGCCTCTCAAATACAGAATGTAGAAAAGTTGAAGATTCAATATTATCAGTCAATAAATGATCTATCCACTAGATTGAAAAGTCTATAAAGTAGTTGGGAGAATACAAGATCAAGGGTCAAGATTAACTGGACAAAGGATGGTGACAGACCTGCAAAATTCTGCACAGATTTACAAAGCTAGAAATGGAAATAAAAAAAGGTTGCTTTAGAAAGTAGTTTAGTACATTTTAGTGCAAGTCTTGTAAACCCGTGTTGCTAGTGTATAAAGCATGCGTTGGTCCTTAGTTTAGTAAAAACAAAACAAATTCATATTTTCTTGTATTCTCTTAAGGAAGAAGCTGAGTTCTTATATTTTTTAGAACATGGAATTTGTAGCAAGACAAACTTAATTAATATAAAATAAGTGAGTTTTAAAATATTATGCTTGTTGATTTATTTCTGTTAACACAATATCTCTACAAATATAAACTGTTTTGTTCACACAATAACCAAACAAGTTTAAAAAGGCTAAAAATCTAAGAAACACATTCACCCCCTGTGTTGCATTCAATATCTAACAAATGGTATCAGAGCAAAATCTGAAAGTAAACATATCAAGATCTTGGAAGTATGAGTGCACAAAAGATAAGCAGTATCAAGATACCAACCTTTGATAAAATCAACTATACGCTTTGGAAAAAGAAGATGATGTTTTTCATTAGGATGGCCAACCCAATGTATATCCAGATTCTCAAGAATGGCCCTTTTATTCCCATGGAAAGGGTTGATGGATCTACTGATGGAGACATGGTCATCGCAGCTTATTATGCCCCTAAACCCCCTCAAAATACACTGAACTTGAAAAGGAAAAAGTCTCTCTGGATAGTGGCCTGCAACTAATTCTGATAGTCACTTGATAATGTTATGTATAATAATATTATCAACTGTCACACAACCAAATAGATTTGGGACAAGATTGAGATTTTATGTGAGGGTACAGAGGAAGTAAGGTGTAATCAAAGGAGAATACATGTGTCTCAATATGAGGATTTCATGGCAAAGCCTAAAGAAGGAATCACTGAAGTTTTTGAAAGATTCATCAAATTGATAAATGACTTGCAACTTCATGATAAATATTATGAAGATGAGGAGGTTAAACTAAAGTTCTTAGCTCTTCCTGACCACCTTGAACATAAATTATCAACTATTAGAGAAGGAAGAGACTTGAGCAGAATAACACTGGAAGTTTTGTATGGAATCTTGAAAATATATGAGCTTGAAATATTGTAAAGAAATTCACTAAAGGAAAACCAAGGACATGTGGTTAATGGTTCCAGTGCCTTAATTGTCAATGACAGTGAAACAAGTGAAGATAAACAAGATGCTCAAGTTCCAGTTATTCATGATGTGGAGCAAAAGAATAAAGGACCTCAGAAATAAGTTATTTTCGAGATAGAGGAAGATGAATTATACACCCTTGATGAGCTAGATGAGATGGATCAATCTATGGCTTACCTAGCTAGAAAATTTTCTAACATAAGGGTAAAAAAACCAAGGTTTTTCAAGAACAAGGGACAATCCTCAAATAGTAACAATTGGAAACAAAAAACTCAGTATAACTCAGCTAGCATAGTTGGCTATAAGACTGGATCTGTTGAAAGATAAAAAATAAGGTGCTTCAACTGTGATGAGTTTGGTCACTTTGCTACTGAGTGCATGAAGCCAAAGAAAGTGAAGAAGGATAAAGACTGTCTGAAATTGGAAGTAAAGTATGAAACTCTCTTGAAGAAACAACAGGGAAAGGCTTACATAGCTAAAGGCAAGAGTTGGGATGACACTGCTGAAGAAGATGAGAATGAAGAGTTTGGAAACTATGCACTTATGGCTCATAAGCAAGGAGAATCATGCTCATCAAAATCAGAGGTACCAACTCTAACTACTATTGATTTAAAAACAAGCCAATATAAAGAAACTGTTGAAAATATGAGTGTAGAGATGTTTCATATCCACACAAGCATGGTGGCAACTACTGAGGAAGTGAGTAGACTGTCAAAGACAAATGAGAAGTTTGAGATTGAGAAGGAAGAATTTGAATTGCAGCTTGTTGAGCTTAAAATTGTCAAGCAATAAAATGAATATATGAAAAATAAGCTCAAGTGTGCAAGTGAAACATAAGCTATGTTGAGGGAAAAGTTAGAGAAGAATGAGGTGAAACTAAAGTCTTTCAGAATTGCATCTCAGTTGGTTGGACAGTATCATGAGAAAAACAAACCATGTGCTAATATACCTATTGTTTTGGACTATGATGCCTTGAACATCAATAAGAAAAATGAAGGTGACAAAGGTAAAGTAATTGCAAATCAAGATGTCCCAGTTATGCTAAGAAAAGTTAATGCACCTTTGTTCAAGGCATGTGAAGTCAATTTCAGTGAAGTTGAGTTGGTCATCAAGCAAGAACTTGCAGATGAAGACAATGAGAAAAAAATAAAGAAAACACTCCTATTAGTGAAATTAAGAAGAAGCTCATGGTCAACCAAGTTTCTAAGACACCAATAAAAGAAATCAAGACTAAGAATGCATGAAAGAAAAAGAAGAACTGGGAAAATTGGATTAAACAAGAGCAATAATTTTACATTTGTTGCATATGTTCCCAGGAAACAATGCCAAAAAAGTGGCTTTACAAATCACCTAACTCACCTTTGTAAAAAAGCTATTAGTGAGCTAAAAGTGGAAGCATGCAAATACAATGAAGCAAAGGCTGAAGATCCCTATTCCTTCTGTGATAAATTTAATTGCATTCCTTGCAATATGAAAGTGATGACAAGCTATCATAAGCTGAGACTAGATCTCAAAGAAGTTAAACTTCGATCTACAGCTACAAAGAAAAATGCAAATTAATCATTGAATAATGTTCTTTCTGAATCATCAAATTCTACTTCTGCAACTTCTATTAAAATGAAGAAAGTACCCAACACTGCTTGGGTAGCTAAACACACTTAATCCTCATTGTATGCAGGGCAAGGTGAAGAAAGTCATATGGATCTTAGACAGTGGATACTCTAGGCATATGACAGGTGATAAGGCCCTGCTATCATAATTTGAGGAGATGGTTGGCCCATTGGTGATTTTTGGAGACAGGAGCAAAGGATTCACAATGGGATATGGTAAGTTAGTTTCTGGAAATATTGTCATTGAAGATGTAGCAGTGGTAGTTAGTCTTCAGGTGAATTGCCTGAGCGTTAGTCAATTAACATATAGAGGATTCAATGTTTCATTAGTCAAATGAGACTGCTCAATTATCAGCAAAAATACTGGTGAGGTTGCTTTGAAAAGAGCAAGAAAGGGAAGCTTGTTTGTTACAGATTTATACTCAGCAAATAAGGATGGAATATATTGCTTCTACACCAAGGCATCTATTGAGCAAAGCAAGTTGTGGCACAAGAAACTCTCTCACCTGAACTACAAAGCAATTAATACCTTGGTGAAAAAGGAATTAGTGAGAGACATGCCAAATTTGGAATTTGCTCAAGATGAAGTTTGTGAGGCTTGTCAAAAAGGTAAAATAAAAAGGTCTAGTCACAAAATCAAAGCTGTGAATTCCATAAGTGCACCTTTGTAACTTATTCACATGAACCTGTTTGGACCAATTAATGTCTTTTCAATCTCTAGAAAGAAATATGCACTTGTGATGGTGGATTACTACTCAAGGTACACATGGGTAGAGTTTATGCATTCAAAGGATGAAACTCCACACATCATTATTGAACACATCAGGAAAATTGAGAAGCAGGCTGAAGATCAAAACTGTGTAAAGAGATTGAGGAGTGATAATGACACAGAATTCAGGTATGTAATCTTAAACGATTTCTGTAAAGACATGGGTATTATTCAAGAGTTCTCAGGTGCAAGAACACCTCAGCAAAATGGGATAGTTGAAAGGAAGAATAGAACTCTAGTTAAAGCTGCTAGAAGAATGCTGCAAGATGCCAATTTGATAACAAGTTTTTGGGAAGAAGCTGTCAATATTGCATGCTACACTCAAAAGAGATATCTCTTTAACAAAAATCTTGGCAAGTCACCCTACTCAATTTTGTCAAAAAGGAAGCCTACAGTAAAGCATCTGCATGTGTTTGGAAACAAGTGCTTTGTTCTAAAAGACAACTATGAATATGTGGGAAATTTGACTCTAAAGTTTTTGAAGCAATTTTTCTAGGATATTTATTGGAAATAACTACCTACAGAGTCTATGTGCTTGAATAAAAGAAAATTATGGAAAGCACATATGTGACTTTTTATGATGACAAGTGTCCAGTCTTGGAATTCCTTGATGAGAATGAAGCTGAAGCCCTTAAGTTTAAAAATCTCAACATTGATAGTGATTCTGAAGATGAAGCTAGATCAACACAAGCAACAGAATGAATGAAGAGTCAACTGAGCAAGTGAATCATGAGAATGGAAACTCATCTCATACACCTGAATTTGATAGCACAAACTCAGGGGGAGAAATAGGAGAAAGTTCTGCAAGTTATGCCAATGGTGAAAAAAATGCAGAAAATTCAAGTCAACAAAATCACACCAGGAAATGGGATAGGAGTCACACAAGAGATGAAATTATTGGTGATCCAAACGCTGGAGTGAGGATTAGAAGTGCAACTGTAAATGAATGTCTACATATATGCTTTTAGTCACAAATTGAGCCCAAGAAAACTGAGGAAGCTCTACCTGATCTTGACTGGATATCTGCTATGCAAGAAGAGCTCCATCAATTTAAAAGAAACAAGGTTTGGAAATTGGTTCTTGCACCAAAGAACAAAAAAATAATTAGAACAAAGTGGGTGTACAGGAACAAAATGGATGAAAATGGAATTATAACAAGAAATAAAGCAAGGTTGATTGCAAAAGGCTACTCACACGAAGAAGGAATTGATTATGATGAAACTTTTTCTCCAGTTGATAAACTTGAAGCAATAAGGATCTTTCTTGCATTTGCTTCACACTCAAATTTCAAAGTATATCAAATGAATCTAAAGAGTGCATTCCTTAATGGTGAGTTGGAAGAAGAAGTTTATGTACAACAGCAGCCTGGCTTTGAAGATCCTGAATTTCCAGATTTTTTTATTAGCTTATAAAGGCTCTCTATGGATTAAAGCAAGAACCTAGAGCTTGGTATGACACATTATCAGAATTTCTGCTAAAATATGGATTCACTAGAGGAATAATTGTCAAGACTCTATTCTATAAGCAACATGGTGGTGATATGATCCTAGTTCAAATCTTTGTGGATGATATCATTTTTGGTTCTACTAATGAAAAATTATGTCAAAGATTCCCAAGACTTATGCAGAGTGAATATGAAATGAGCATGATGGGAGAATTAAATTACTTTCTTGGACTTCAAGTCAATCAAAGAAGTGATAGAATCTTCATCATCCAAACCAAGTATGTTAAAGATTTATTGAAGAATTTTAGAATGGTTGATTGTTCACTTGCATCAAAACCTATATCTACAACTACAAAGTTGGATGAAGATAAAAAAGGAAAAAGTGTAGACATTTCAGGTTATAGAGAAATGATTGGATCTTTGTTGTATTTGACTACTAGTGGACCAGACATTATATTTGCAATATATCTGTGTAGAAGATTTCAAGCCAATCCAAAGGAATCACATTTAATGATTGTGAAGAGAATTTTTTCAGATACTTAAAGGGAACACCAAACTTGGGATTGAGGTATCCTAAGGGAACTGGATTTGAAGCTGTTGGATACACAGATGCAGATTTTGTTGGACGCAGGGTTGACAGGAAGAGCACTAGTGGAAGCTGTCAATTTCTTTGACAAAGACTTGTATCCTGGTACAGTAAGAAACAACAATCTGTGTTAACTTCCACATATGAGGCTGAATACATAGATGCAGGAAGTTACTGTGCTCAAGTGCTTTGGATTAGAAATCAACTAATTGATTATGGCCTAGTGTTACACAAAATTCCAATCATGCGTGACAATACTAGTGCCATATCTATTGTTGCCAATCCAGTTAATCATTCTAGAACTAAGCATATTGATGTAAGTTGTCATTTTATTAGAGAACATGTTATAAATGGTACTATTGAGCTCATTTTTTTCCAACAGACGAATAATTAGCTGACATTTTCACTAAACATATGAACGAAGCAACTTTCACTAGACTTGTTGGTGAAATTGGAATGTTAAATTCTTCATCCTAAAAGCAAGACCTCAGCTAATTTGTTGCAGCAGATTAATTTCTGATAAATCAAAATTAATTTGATTTAATTAGAAATTAACTGGAATATGATTTATAAATATTTCAGAATTCTCTGTTTATATATTTTTCTATATTTAAAATTAACCTTGAAATTTTTCAAATTCTAAGAAAAATTATCTAACTGTTAATTTACATTTTCAATATGTGAAATTAATATAAGATAGAACTGAAAAGAACAAAAGTATATAGAGAACTGAGTTCTCGATAAGTCTAAATGACTTCTCGACAAGTCATTTTGAGAGTTCTCGATAGAGTTCTCAATAAGTCTTTTTCCTGACTTCTCGAAGGACTTCTCGACAAGCCTCATTATGACTTCTCGATAAGTCTTGTAGAGATCTCGATATATGTTTATTTATAGAGTTCTTTACAAGTATACATTTTAGACTTCTCGATAACTTAGAACTAAAATAATTTAATTTAATAAATTATTTTAGTAAAATACTTTTGACATAAAATCATTCTAATTTTGTTTTGATTTATTCAAATAAATATTGAAAAAATTCAGTCCATTCAGGAGAAATTGGGTATTTATTTGACATCTCGATAAGTTACTATCTAGTTCTCGATAAGAGTCAGGAAAATGACATCTCGATATGTATCTATTCATTCACGTGACTTTTCGATAAGCAAATTCCAACCATTACTTCTCTACAAGTCACTTATCTTTAATAAATACCCAGACATCTCGACATAATCCCTCTTTACGCTTTCGAGATCTCAATTGACCTAGTTTTTGCAAACCTCAAATGTTCTCTCTCATTTCAAACTCTTTCTCTTTCAAATCTCTTATCCACTCAAATTCAAACACTTACAATGGCATCAAACATTGTTAGAGCTTTCATCCCAAAGGAGGGCACCAACTACCCAACTTTCACAGATGCTAATCAAGCTCCTGATAGCTTCAAGAGCTTTGTCAAGTTTTTGTCTGAGACATACTTTACAAGTGCCTTAACTGCTAATCCCATTCTGTATATGGGTGTTCTCAACGAATACTGGAATTCAGCTGTGGTTAGGACAATTGTGCATGAGTCTCAGGCTGTATCTCTAGTGGTAAACTGCTCAATCCAAGGCTAACGGGTGGAGTTTAATGAGGATGATGTCAACAAGGCCCTGGGAATCCCTACTAATTGCATGGTGGAAGTACCTACCCAACAAGGCTCGCAATGCCTTTGGCCACAAGAGGTAAGGAAATTTTCTTTCCTAAGCTTATTATGTCTACTTTAAATCATAAAGTTCAAGATATACATTTACTTAATGGTATTGATAGAACCAAAATAGGCAACTGTAAACAAGTATCCAAAATATTATTTGGTTCACTAATTACAAAGAATAAGGTACCTGTAAGTTTGAGAATCACTAGATTTATGTTAGAAAGATTCAGGACTTACCCTTACCATATGCCTGGCATGAGGTCTAATGTAACATCAAGCACAGTTATGGCTCCTATTCCTGTGGAAGTACAAACACAAGAACACCAACAGGGATCTTCCATAACTGAGACCCTTTCTTCTCTACCATTAGAAGCTAGGAAACCAACCACTGCATCCTCTCAACATGGTGGAGTGAGTAAAAAGAAGAGAAAACAGGCACCCTTAACTGTTGTGAAAGAGAGTGGTGGGGACCAAATCCAACTAGAGTCTAGATTGGTCAAAAATTCAAAGAAGGTAAAGAAAACTGAGTTGACCACTCATGGAGCTACCTCTGTATCCTCCCAAAAGGATGCAGTTGTAAAAGAGGGAACTAAACAGTCTCTAAAGGCATCCTCTCAACAGGTTGTCTCTATTGAACAAAGACTCTCACTAGTGCACTTTATAAAGAGTCTGCACCACAACTTGAGCACATTCAAGTTTATGAAAGAAGAAATAAAGATGGCACACATATTGAGAGCACATCATTTGAAGCTTCCTCATCTATTCAGGGGGAGCTACCAACACTCAATCCTCAAATCTCTAATCTCATATCTCAAATTTCTTCTACTTACAATGAAACACTTGAATCTACTTCTCAAGTGTTGCCAACATCAAGTGATACAGTTCAAGAAACTGTGATCACCATCTAGGAACCACATTTAGTTGGTGAGAGGCTACATGTTGGAGTAGACCTTGATGACACTAAGAAAAACACAGGGATTTCATCAATATTTACTGAAGACCCTGTGATGGTATCAAATGCACCTTCATGTGCAAATTAATATTCACAGATTGAAAGGTTTGAGGGTAGTACTCCTAGGGGGAGCTACCTAAATCCTCTCCAATTCAATTGGAGGTTCCTCAGGTAGGGACAACTCCCCTCAAAACCTTGGATGAAATTACATTGTCAATAGAAGTTGGGAGTCAAATTGCCAATGATCCAACTATTGGCGAGGCAAGTATAGCACATTCAAGTGCCAGTTCTTTGCAAGCAGAACAAAGGTTTGAGTCCATGGTACATGACAGTAACCTGATCAACTCCCCTCCAATTTAATTGGAGGTTCCCATAATTGGTGAACAACACATTGTCATAATCGCAGTTCTAACTGTGAGTTCAACTGTGAATCCAGTCACAGGGTCACCTACTACCACAACACCCTTCACCTCAAACCGAATAGACATCCCATCTATCTCCAACCCTACTCAACAACCTGCTCAAATCATCTCTCAAAGGTTGCAAAATGCTCAATCTCAACCAATTACAATGAATGATCTCCTTGTAGACCAATTAGCCGGCCTTGCAAACATTACCTAACAATTACTCATAACTGACATGTCCAATCAGGATTATCAGGCTATCTTGTTGTCATATAAAGAAGATGTTGAAAAATAGCAGCACAAGATTGTTGATGAAGCTGAGCAAGATGGGAATGTGGATTCTTGGCTATCTGAGGATTTCAGTTTGGATATGGATGAGGTCTTGGATAGATTCAGCGAAGAATATGTCACTATCCTAGGAAGCAATTCTAAGGCTCTCAGTCCACATGAAGTATATGCTGCTATTACAAAGGTCTATAAGGCACAACTCAAAACTTTCCACCTCATTGGTAAAGCATTGGAACAGACACTGGATAGTCATCAAGACAAGATCAGGAGGTAAGTGAAAGATAAGCTTGATCAACTTGTGTCATCTCAGGTAGAGATCAAAAATAAATTTAACAAATTTGCTGGCAAATTTGATATGATTGGTATGGAGCTCAGCATCAAATACTTAAAGCAATCATTTGTGGCTCTTCATGAAGTTGTCCAAAATCAAATCACTAGCAACAATGACACAAAGGTCAAGTTGGAGCAACTTCACCAATCCAGATATGAACCCTCAGCCCTATTGATGGAGGGAATCAAAGAATCCATTCAAGCCACTTTTGGTGCTCCTCTTTCATCCAGCACACAACAACCAATCTCCACCTCAACCAATTTACAAATCCAGTCTCTACAATAACAAGTCTCCACTCTTTAAGCCTCTAATGATTCTCTTACAGCACATGTCACTGCTCTCACTACTTTAGTGCAGAGTCAACAAAATGATATAAGGTCCCTATTAGACTCCCACAAACATCTCCAAATGCAGAACTCTGTCTCTTTGGGAGCTATTATGGGTTCCTTGAAGATTCATCTACCTGCATTGCCTGAAGATGTTAGGCCAGAAATTCCTAGTCCTCTACTCCTGCCTGCTACCAAGACTAAGAGGGAGATAAAAGATATAATTCAACAATCACAGATTCAACAATCCAAAAAAGCTGGAAAATTAACATTTCACTCTGACCAAAGATCTACTCAAGTTAAAATTTCTCAAGATGTTAGTAAAGACAGACTCCAAAAAGCTGCAGAAGGACCCTGTCAAGACAAGGAGTTCAATGAGCTACTAATAGTGCTAAGAGTCTCTCTTCACAATAACTATATCACCTACAAAAGAGCTTTGGTCAACAACATCAAATTTCCGAGAGTGGTAATTGTAAATGATGGAAACTTCTTGGAGAAAAGAATAGTGTCCAATGTCAATGATTGTGGTTTAGATAGGTGTCTACATGTGTCTCTTTAAAATCTTCAACTAAGAGAGCACCGGAGTTGGATGTCATCATTGATAGAGTAAATCCATTTATTCCAGAGGACACTCAATTGCTTAATAAACTCATAAAGGCTCAGATAGCTGCTTTTCCTAAAGCCTATCTTCATCCAAGCAAAGGGGTGGCCTACATCTGTCCTCAAACCAGAAAGTGCAAATACTTCACAGTCCCCAAAATTTGTATAAGGGGTAATCTCATATTAATCATGACATTGGAAATTGATCTCAAGACAAAGAAGAAGAAGACAGATGAAGATGAGGAAGTGATAAGGATTTTGGCAAGATACTTACAAAATGCTGCAACCATATTGCCAAATACTCAATTCAACACCAAAGATGACTTGAATGATGATGATCAGAATAATTATGAGCGAAAACCTTCTGGCTCAAATCCAATACAATTTACCAAGGTAACTGGCATTAGAGTATATGAAAAAAAGAAGGATGATAGGAAGAAGGGAGATTAAAGCAGGAGGAAGAAAGGGGGGGGAGAGGAAAGTTCTAAGAAGAATGTCCAATAAATCCAAATCTCACAAACTCAAACCTCTAAACATATCCAAACACCATCTCAACTAATCTTACTTCAAAAGCCAAAATTCTTGTATAAACAAACTGCAAATACCTTACGTAAAATATCAATCAGATCCATCCATGTCACACTAAAGAAAATCACAAACCTACCTTAATTCAAGCCTCCAACCAAAATTCACTTCAAGACTGTTGGAAGAAAACCAAGGAAAATATAAGCTGGTGTTGGGGTCATCTGGAACTGTTTCAATCAAAATGACTTTCTGCCTCTAAACATGAGCATTACAGATGATGATCATTTGCAACAACTATCTGAAGAATTTGTCAAAGTATGTGTTGGCTCTTTAGAAGAAGTCAGAATCTACTATTTTGATGGCTTCTTCATTTTTTCTTAGCAGGGAAGTAATGTAAACTTTTTTAACTACAGAATTGAAGAGGGTAATTAGCTTGCTGAAGGACAAGGATACAAGTACAAGGATGTGGAAGGATGTGATGTCTGAGTGGTTGAGAGAAAGAAATGAAAGACATGCAAGATTAAAGGATGAAAAGGAATAAATGAATAGGAAGTATGCCAAGGAGATAGAGATGATTGAAAAGAGGTCAAAAGAACTCAAGGGGGTTGAGTAGAATATCAAAAGATGGATATTTCCTGAAAAATCAAGTAGGCAGATTTTCAATATTTAGAGTTGGTTATCTCAATGGTTACTCATTGGATGAATGGCTCAAGCTGGTAGAAGCCTTAAGAGAGAGAGAGAGAGAGAGAAATTACTGAAGAACTTTAATTGCTAGTAAATCTCAAGGACCTCATTAGGAAAGAACCAGGCTATGAGAAATTTACCTGATATTTATAATAGTTGAACTGATATAACTACTCAATGTATAAAAGTTTGTATTTGTTAATCTGTCAATTTTTATGTAATTGATTTTAGCTTAAGGTTAGTCTTGTTATAAGGCATGAATTTGTGTTAAGCAATCTTCTCACAAATTGGGGGAGATTGTTATGCAAGACATGTCTGTATAATAACAAGACTAAGTCAAATTGACAATCATGAGATTTAGTTGTTTGATAATCAATTTTTTATTCTGTATTGTATTTCCTGAGTCTATAAAATGGTTAGAAGATTAGACTGGGGGATTTTTCTGTGAACGGATTCAAGCTAAAGAATAAACTCTGGAAGAAGATCAAGCCATGATCATGACTCAGAGAAAAGATGTAGAAGCTTGGAGTTGAATAAAAATGTTCTATGAAAAATGTCCTAAGTCAAGATATAGACAAGTCACATATCAAGTTATATCGAGAAGTCATTCGAGAAGTCCAGAATGACTTATTGAGAAGTCCAAAATGGCTTATAGAGAAGTCTCAAAGATATTGACAAGTCAAATGAAGATGTAGAGAACTGGAGATATCGATAAGTCATTTCTACATGTAGAGAACTCAGAGATATCGACAAGTCAAATGAAGATGTGAAGAATTGGAGATATTGACACATCAATTTCTCATTAGAGATCTTAGAGAAATCGACAAGTCAAAATATGTATATAGAGATCTCAGAGATATCGATTAGTCATTTCTACACGTAAAGATCTCAAAAATATCGACAAGTCATTTCACATGCAAAGATTAAGAGACCTCGACAAACCAAATATACCTAAAGAGAACTCAGAGATCTCGATAAGTCATTATACTTATCGAGATGTCATTTCTCTATAGAACAAACTGGAAATCTCGATATGCCTATCAAATATAGAATGCATACAAGTTCAAGATTCAAGACTATCCATAAAATTGAAAAGTCTACAAAGTAGTTGGGAGAATACAAGATCAAGGGCCAAGATTAACTGGACAAAGGATGGTCACAGACCTGCAAGATTCTGCACAGATTTGCTAAGCTAGAAATGGAAATAGAAAAAGATTGCTTTAGAAAGTAGTTTAGTACATTTTAGTGCAAGTCTTGTAAACCTGTGCTGCTAGTGTATAAAGCATGCACTAGTCTTTAGTTTAGTATAAACAAAACAGATTCATATTTTTTTATATTCTCTCAAGGAATAAGCTGAGTTCTTATATTTTTGAGAACACGTAATTTGTAGCAAGACAAACTTAATTAATACAAATTAAGTGAGTTTTGAAATATTATGCTTGTTGATTTATTTCTGTTAACACAATATCTCTACAATTATAAACTACTTTGTTCACATAATAACCAAACAAGTTTAAAAAGGCTAAAAATCCAAGAAACACATTCACCCCCCTCTGTATTGCATTCAATATCTAACATCAGTATTCTCCTTTGATTAGATCTTACTTCCTCTGTACCCTCACACAGAATTTCAATTTTCTCCCAAATCTGTTTGGCTGTGTCACAGTTGATAATATTATTGTACATAACATTGTCAAGTGACTCTAGTAGTATTAGTTATAGGCTACTGTCCAGAGAAACCTTTTCCTTTTCAGGGTCTGTGTATTTTGAGGGGTCATTAGGGACAAAAAGGGCGGGTATGACCATGTCTCCATCAGTAGAATCAGCAACCCTTTCCATGGGAATAAAGGGTCAATTCTTGAGAATGTGAATGTACATAAGGTTGTCTATCCTTATGAACAACATCATCTTTTTCTTCCATAGTGTATATTTGATTTTACCAAAGGCTGGTATCTTGATACTTCTTATCTTTTGTGCGCTCATTCTTTCAAGATCTTTATATATTTACTTTTAGATTTTGCTCTGATACCACTTGTTAGATATTGAATGCAACACGGAGGGGGGTGAATGTGTTTCTTTGATTTTAATCCCTTTTCAAATTGTTTAGATTGTAGGTGAACAAAGCAGTTAAGATATTGTAGAGATATTGTGTTTACAGAATTAATCAACAAGCACAATATTTTCAAAAATCACTAAATTTGTATTAATTAAGTTATGCTTGATACAAATTCGGTGTTCTTAAGAAAATAAGTAATCGTCTTGTATCTTGAGAGAATACAAGAAAATCTAGATATGTTTGTTACTTGTGAACTAAGGACTCGTGTATTCTTAATAGACTAGCAGCACGGGTTTACAAGACTTGCACTAAAATGTACTAAACTACTTTCTAAAGCAACCTTATTCTATTTCCATTTCTAGCTTAGCAAATATGTGCAGAATCTTGCAGGTATGTGCCACCCTTTGTCCAGTTAATCTTGGCCCTTAATCTTGTATTCTTTCAGCTTTGTAGATTTTCAATCTATTGAATAGATCATTTGTTGACTGATAATCTTGAATATTAAATCTTGAACTTGTCTACATTCTGAATTTGAGAAGTTTGTCAAGATCTCCAGTTTGTTCTATAGAGAAGTGACATTTTGATAAGTATAATAACTTATCAAGATCTCTGAGTTCTCTATAGGTATACTTGACTTGTCAAGGTTTTTAGATCCTTGCATGTGAAATGACATGTTGATATGTCTGAGATCTCTACATGTAGAAATGACTTGTTGATATCTCTGAGATCTCTATATACTCATTTTGACTTATCGATATCTCTGAGATCTCTATATGAAAAATTGACTTGTCGATATCTCCAATTCTTCACATCTTCATTTGACTTGTCGATCTCCAATTCTCTATATCTTCATTTGACTTGTCGATATCTCTGAGACTTCTTTATAAGCCATTTTGGACTTATCTACAAGTCATTATGGATTTTTCAAATGACTTCTCGATATAACTTGATCTGTGACTTGTCGATATCTTGACTTAGAATATTTTTCATAGAACAACTTTATTCAACTCCAAGCTTTTACATCTTTTCTTTGAGGCATGATCATGACTTGATCTTCTTCCAGAGTTTATTCCTTAGCTTGAATCTGTTCACAGAAAAATCCCCCAGTCTAATCTTCTAACCATTTTACAGACTCAAGAAATACAATACAGAATACAAAATTGATTATCAAACATCTTAATTTTAGGACTGTGAATATGACTTAGTCATGTTATTGTACATGCATGTCTTGCACAACAATGATTAGTTATATTTTGAAAAATAATATTTTATCTTTATTTCAAGTTATTATATATAGAATATTTTATTTTGATATAGTAACATATGTTGTGGCATTTGGCTACAGTTCTGTAGAGCTTCAATAATTATGACCATTGTTAAGAGTTTGGCTATATTTTTAACTAATAGGAATGTACCATTGGAGTGCATAATTTTTTTACAAAATCTTTATAATTGATATATCTAGTACTAGCATAAAATCCGTGCGGTGCATGGATTATTTTTAATAATTATTATAAATATAAGCATATATGTATAAGTTAGTGATATTTCAGTTTTAAATATAATGTATGATTAAAATTTATAATTATATTGATATTTAAAGGTGTGTTTACAAAAATAATTATGTTTTAATTAAAAGCTAAATTTTAGCTCAGATCATCATTAGTTTGTCAATGGTAAAAAATTCATGTTAACCCAGATAAAGTACATATTATTTTATTTTGGATGTTCTAATTATCATAAATCAATTGTGTAATTTTTAGCGCGGATGAATAATAATATATTTATTTATTTTAGTCCTACACTATTACACGACTAAGGAATCATCTCCATTTTCATTTTATTATTAAAATAGTATGCATATTATAAAAATTAAAGAAAACCTGTAATTGTATAAACCAAACATTATACATACAAATCAACTATCAAACTTTAGTATTTTGGCTATTAGGATCGGATCCTAATTATCACAATATTCTAAGATGAATTAGTTAGTTTTTAATTTTATTTTAACCCGGACCAATAATATAAGAGTTATCTTTAGTTTAAATTTAATATTGATTTTAGATTAGATTAGTAATATACATTAATTTTTTAGCCCCATATCCATTATATCTATCAGATTTATCTAATTACAATTAGTCTATTTTTAAATTTTATTTTAACTCTTGGTGAATATTATTTTATTTTAAATCGAATAAATGACATAATTTATTTTGTTTTAACATAATGATATTATATCGATCAACGATTTACCTTTCAAATTTTAATTTTATTTTAGCCCGGTACAATAATATATATATTTTTAGTCAGATCAGTAGTATTTATTATTTTGTTTTAGCATGAGTGGCATCAAATCTTTGTTTTAACTTCATGCATGTTATATCAACTAAATATGACTAATTATACTTAGTTATTTTATATATTTTAGCCCAGTGTGAATATTATTTTGTTTTAGACCGAATGGATAATATGTATTATTTTGTTTTATTCTGATGACATTATATCGACCATACGAATTTTCTTTCAGAATTTGTTAAGAGAAAGCTTCTACTGTCCGAGTCAGAATTAGATGATGAGGACAATGTTGCCTTATCATCCAAATTCAACAAGATAAATCTTGATTCTACTCAGATACCAATTGTATTATCAACCGATGAAGGCATAACAAATGCTGATATTGTAACTACTGAATCAAGCCCAAGACCAAGGAAGAAGAAGTTGGTCAAGACTTACTTTGCTCAATAAAAGCTGAAGATCAAACATGAAATAGCAAAGGAGGGACATGATACATTTATGTCAGCACAACCAAATACTGATGCTCAGAAAAATATAATTGTTGATGCACCTGTCACAATTTCTGACTCTCCAATGAAGCTCAAGAGAAGAGTGACCGAAGTCACTCATGATCAAATAGAGAAGATAGCAAAGAGGCTGTAGAAACAAGGAACGTTTCATGGGTCAAGCACACAAGAACCTGCTTCTTAAAGGGGTGCAACAACTACTATAAACTCTGATCCAGTCCCACAAGAACCTACACCTCCAAGTGGTATAGCAGACATTACAGATATGGAACCTCTTGCTACTAATTCCATAAAAGAATGGAATGAAGCAGTTGTAGCTAAACTCCATAAACAAGTCTCACAAGTAAAAGATTTCTGCATGAGTTTTGATCCTTAAAGATTTAAGAAGACAACTGGCTTACAACTTGGAGCTGAACAGGAGTCTGATACTGACAATGAGGAGAGGAGTACACAAGAACTTGGGTTTTAAAGTAATCCAGCAACTCCTGAATCTCTAGCCACACAAGAACCACTACCTCAAGTGGTAGTGCAGGCTTGACTCCTAGTACAATCATTTTGGCACTTGATACTGAAGGAAGGATACATCCAACTTCAACATCTACTGAAATCATTTCAGTTCAACCTTTGGATGCTATCTTAGAAGTTGATCCTTTAGAAGTACAAGGTATAAATACTGACTTTTCTTTATCAGCATTTAATTTTAATACTGATACTATTATGTCAATTTTTACCAGTATTTTAAATCCTGATGGTATGATCATGTCTAGTCTTTTACAAAAGGGTACTCGTAGTCATGTTACCACATACATCTCTTCTCAACCACCTCTTAATTCTGTAGGACAAAATATTCCAAGCCTTTCATGTAAGTATGAAAGAAAAGATTTAGAGAAAAACAGAATTAAAGAGATGCATGATTCTTACATGGAAAAAGGATAGGTAGATGAGTATCGGGATTTAGTAAATTCTTGTGAGGAAACTCTGACTACTGAAAGTCATGAGATGAGTGGAGTGAGAAGTAGTGAGACTACTTTAAAAGAAAATAGATATTTAAGTGGTTCTTTCATTGATTTTGCAGGTGCTCAGAGTCATAAAGAAACAGTTGTTGATCCACAGCCTGTAGACCCACAATTAAACTCTGATGCACCAAATGCTGAATATTTCCCTGCAGGCCTAAGTACTAATACTTTCTTGCAGTCCACTCATATTTCTATTCCATCCACTATTACTCTCCCTGTTCTTACTATTGATTAAGCTCAAGAACAGTCCACTCAACATGAAGCCACAATTCCTGAATCACCATAACACTCTAGTGGTATTGAAGTTCTGGAAATAAAGACTGATGTTCTAGTTCATATGACTATAATTCTTGAAGATGTAGAGCTAAATGTTGATGGTATGGCAGTTCCTGAAGTAGCTGGATCTCATACTGCTCTAATTCCTGACTTCATTTTAAATGCTGATGCTGAAGATAAAGTAGCACAGTTAGTGAATGAACCAATTGCTGATGAAGAATTTGTTCATGATAGTGAGTCTGATGATGGAGAAGATATTGATGTCTCTAATATTAATGTAGAATTAGATCCTGATGAGGATATTTATGAAATATTATTTCCTGAAGGCATTACAGAAAGGGATAAGAAAATGAAGTTAGATGAGTTAGAAGCTAAAAATATCAAAGAGTTTTTTGATGCAGAATAGAAATCTAAATGAAAGGATTTTAAACATCCTATTTTTATTGTTAATGCTTCTCAACATTTGGAGACAGCTGAGAAGCACATTTCAAATCCTGACATTCTTTCTCATCTTCAAGCTTTGGCATTACTGATCAAATCAGTTCAGACTACCCAGACTAATGCAAACTCCCAAATTGATAAACGCAAGGATGATTTTTTTGAAGCTAAACTTACCTATGGACTTGAGCTGCAAAATCAGTTAAAGCCTATCATTTCCAGAAAAGACAAAATTGAATCGAATCAGGCTAAGTTGGAAGCTACTCAACAGAAAATGTTGGATGAGGTACAACAATCTATGGAGCTCATAGTTTCACTCTTGCTTGGTGATGATGTCAAAAAGGGGGAGAAAGTATAAAAATCTAAATGCAAGCATCTCTAACTAAAAGATGCTGATGACAAAGATGATGGTCCTGATAGAGGAAGTAAAGAGAAAGGAGGCAAGGAGATTATTGGGAAGAAAGGTGGAGAACTAGTTGGACTTAGTGGTACTTCTACAACCACTAGCCAATATAGGAAAGGTGGAGAGATAGGGAGAAGTTGAAGTCAACAAAAATTGACTGTGACTACAAAGCAAATACTGACAGTCACAAATGATGATGAAGATCAAGGTATTCTGGAGATAGAAGCTGGTGCTGAGTGATAAGTGGATTTTATATCCACTTGGAATGCTTTATTACAAGCTTAAATTGGTGTTTTGGACTCAAGTTGTTGGTATTTTGATGTGTTTTTGTGTTATTGCATTTCAGGTATCAGTTAAATGAAGAAAAGAGCTTTTAAAGGAAATATGATGAAAAGTGATCAGAATTGGAAGCCAAGGCCATTGTCAAGTTGCAGAGAATCTCGTTATCTTCGCGTGGGCAGTTGAATCGCCTAATTCTGACGAGTAGAACTCAAGTTATGGCCAAAACAAGATTCATCAGAATATTTTCCCAGTCAGTAGCTGAGCGCCCGCTCAGAGAGTTGAGCGCCCGCTCAGGAGAGCTGAGCGGCCGCTGAGGGCGCGGCTGGTCGCTGATTTTGCTGAAAAAGCCTTTTTGAGTGGAATTTGACGATTTTAAGGGTCCAGGTCCACTAGGGGCTTATATATACTTAAAAAAAGGGTTTTCATCATCCGGGAAGATTGGGATACCAAGGAGAAGACCTAGAAGCACAGAACAACTCCGAAAAAGAAGACCTTGTTTTCAACTTGTGATTCTTTGAATTAGTTGTAACTTTGGATGCTCGTTTTCATTCTTGTTGAACCTAGATCTCGTTTATTCGTACTTTAATTATTATTCAGTTTATTAAGACCTTGTTTATACCATGCTTTCATTGGAACCCATGGTGACGATGAGTTCGATTATGGGCTAATCGTTGTCATGGGGTTCTAGCGGATTTAATTATGGATTTTAATAGTTAATTTGTTTCGATATCTTGGTGTGTGGTGATTGATTGATATCCTAGTATTGGTTGTGCTTATTCATCTTATGTGCGTAGCTAACATATAAGATAGCGTGTTAATCTCTATTGAAGTGACAGTGAATATAGAGGTTTAGAACTTGCCATGCTAGCATAGGTTCATGTATGTATATGCATGATTCGTAGGTAACTCTAACCGTTTTACTTGCCCTATGTAATCAAGATAGATAACTTATGCTTAAACCGTTATGTTGTCAAATTCTATAGACATATAGGGTCTCAATATAATTGGTGCCTATTCAGCTTCTATCTCTTTTGTGGATGTCTGGTAGAATGGTAATCGTGCAACGAAAGTTGGCGTTTATCAGTTTCGTGTTATCTGATTAGTGTCATCACCATCACATGTTAAGGTTAAGAACGAAAAGGCTATTGAATGAAGTAGTAATGAAGTTAGAATCCCATGTTTGTCATATATAGTAATTCAACCTCAATTCTCTTAGTTAATGTTATTTAGTATAATCTCTTAGTTTAATAAAAACCCAATTTGTTATTTGTCTTAGCATTGAGCGATAACCATACATTGTTGCATAGGTGCATAAATTAAACTTAATCTAAACCAGTCTCTGTGAGAACGAATCTGATTTATATCTTATACTACTTGCGAACGCGTATACTTGTGTGAATATTAGCGCGTGTTTTCGCCCTAACAAGTTTTTGGCGCCACTGCCGGGGACTCGGTGTTAATTTTTAGTTTATGTGCTTGTCATCAGTGGTCGTTAAAGTTCACTGACTCGGATTTTTTTACTTTTACAGTTTATTTGTTTGTGTTTCAGGTACTCATTACAATGGGAGATCCAGCAGCATGAACGAAAGCCTTGATGGATTTTTCTCAACCCAAGATCAATGACATTCAATATAGCATTGTCCGGCCAGCTATCACAGCTAATACCTTTGAGATCAAGCCTGACATAATTCAATGGGTGCAGAATTCAATCCAGTTTGGGGGTTCTTCAACGGAAGATCCCAATATGCACATTAGGGATTTCATTGAGATCTGCGACACCTTCAAGTTCAACGGTATTTCTGAAGATGCTGTGAAGCTGAGACTGTTCCCATTCTCTCTGAGGGACAAGGCTAAGAGCTGGTTACACTCTCTACCAGCTGGTTCGATTACTACTTGGGAGGATCTTGCTCAGAAATTCCTTACTAAATTCTTCCCTATGGCGAAGACAGCTGCAATGAGGTACGCTATTACTCAATTTGTGCAGCAAACGGGAGAATCGCTATGTGAAGCTTGGGAGCACTACAAGGAGATGCTTAGGAAGTGTCCTCATCATGGAATTCCTGATTGGATGATCATCACTTATTTTTATAATGGGTTGGGAGCACAGTCCAGACCCATGCTCGATGCAGCATCAGGCGAAGCATTATGGGCAAAGAGCTATAAGGAAGCTTATGATCTAATTGAACTGATGGATGCTAATGAATATCAGTATCCAACCCAGAGATGTCCACAGGGCAAGGTAGCAGGAGTACTTGAGGTGGATACAGCTACGGCTATCACTGCTCAACTAAAGGCGTTGTCTATGAAGATCGATTCTCTGGCTAACTATGGTGTTAAGCAGATAACCAGTATTTGTGAGCTGTGTGCAGGTCCGTATGCGACAGAGCAATACGCTATATCTAGTGACTCAGCTCAGTTTGTGAGCAACTTTCAGAGATCGCAGCAGCCAGTTCCTGTCACTTATTATCCTGACAACTGGAATCATCCTAACTTCAGCTGGAGCAACAATCAGAATGCGATGCAACAGCCGTTCCAGCAGTTTGCAAATAAGCTATTTTAACCCTCCTGGTTTTCAGCAACAATTTACACCAAGACAACAACTCCAACTTCAACAACAAACTAATGATGCAGGTCTATCTTCGAATGAAAAATCTGAATTGGAGGAGTTAAGGCTTATGTGCAAAAACCAGGCTCTTACATGCCAAAGCCAGGCTATTTCTATTAAGACTCTGGAGAACTAAATAGGGCAAATTGCTAATGCCTTATTGAATCGACCACCAGGAACGCTTTCTAGTGATATAGAAGCCAATCCAGGCAAGAGGGAAGTTGAAGAACAGGTGAACGCCATCACCTTAAGGTCTGGAAAGGTTGCAAGCCCCCAAATTCAGCAAGACGAAGAGCCTGAAAAGTCTCAAGTTCCAGAATCTGAAGTTTTAGCTGAAGAAGATGTGCAGAAGGAAGTAGAGGTGGAACCAAGGAAGACTACTGTGGAACACACTCCTCCTGAGGGTAATACAGGGGAGAAACATATTTATCCTCCACCTCCTTTTCCTAAAAGGCTGCAGAAGAAAAAGCTGGATAAGCAGTTTGAGAAGTTTCTGGAGGTGTTCAAGAAACTTCATATCAACATACCTTTCGTTGAAGCTCTTGAACAGATGCCTAGCTATGCGAGGTTTATGAAAGGTATTCTCTCTCGGAAAGTGAAGCTCGATGACTTAGAGACCGTTGCTCTAACGGAGGAATGCAGTGCTGTGCTGCAACAAAAGTTGCCTCCGAAGCTTAAAGATCCTGGAAGCTTCACTATTCCTTGCACCATCGGAAACTTGTCGTTCGACAAGTGTTTATGTGATTTAGGAGCTAGCATCAATCTGATGCCCTTATCTATCTTCAAGAAGCTTGGTCTACCTGAGCCGAAACCAACATACATGTCATTGCAACTAGCTGACCGCTCCATCGCTTATCCACGAGGTATAGTGGAGGATGTCTTGGTCAAGGTGGATAAACTCTTCTTCCCTGTTGACTTTGTAATTCTTGATTTAGAGGAAGATAAGAAGATTCCCATTATCTTTGGAAGACCATTCTTGGCTACAGGCCGAACAATGATCGATGTGCAAATAGGAGAGCTTACGATGAAGGTTCATGATCAGAAGGTCACTTTCAATGTGTTCAAGGAAATAAAGTTACCCACAGCTAAAGAGGAGTGCTTTAAAGTAGAGCAAATTCAGGTTTTGAATGCACCTCCGTGGAAGAGAAAGTTGAATATGCCATTCGATTCTCTTGGGTTAGCAGAGCTGAAAATTTCTCAGGAGCGTTTTGAACCATTTACTCAAGAAGCTCCTATACTTGAGCTCAACCGACAGCCAGATCACTTGAGTTATTCATTCTTACGTGCACCCCTTGACAAGGGGTTGGGATATATCTTTGATGATGTAGAGGGTAGCCGAACGGATCCTCCAGTGCCTATAGAGGGTTCTTCTCATGTGCAACAGGTATTGATAGGACTGGTGTTGGTGATCAGCAGTACAGGTGAGTAATTAGGCGTATAGAGGCCATGCACGATATTCACCGTCATTTTGCTGCATATTTGACACATGCTTTTGGTACTGTTGTTCGAGAAACTGGTGGCGAGGTTGATTGGCCACTTGATCCTCCACCCGAAGAGGGTGATCTTTCCGACGACTAGGTATGCCTGAAATCCTTATTATTACCTTCAATGAGGACATTGAAAATTTTAAGTTTGGGGGTGATAATGTAAGGATTAGTAGTGTGTGTCCATATAGATTCATATAGATTCATGTTGCATGTTTAGTTGTAGTTCATTGATATTTTTGTATGATTATTCATTTAGGACATATTTGTTTATTTTTATGTAATTTCATATAGTTGCATTTGCATGCATATTTAGCATGATCCCTTAAGATGAACTATGATATTTGATAAGTTGATGTTGATTTGAGTGTGGTGATGAGGAATAGAGGGATGTTGAAGTCTTAATGAATTGATTTGCATGCCAGAAATAAATATTTTCACAAAGTCTTATAGGGTTGCTTTTGATCTAGATCATGATTATACTTGTTTGTTGTTGAGATTTAATCACTTGGTTATATTTAGAATTTGTGATATTCTCGTAATGACGTAAAAACATTGATTTTTTTTTATCTGGAGAAAAACTTGGATATCATTGCTAGTTGTTGTAAGGCTAGGCGTCAAATGGCTAGTAGCCGGCTCATATTTTTATGAGTAGTCTAGGGTTGAATGAGATGGAGCGAAACACACTCATTCAGAAATTGTTGAAAAAAAGGGAAAAAAAGAAAAAAGAGAAAAAAAAGAAAGAAAAAAGTATGTGTTTATGCATAATTGATCAAGAGTGAGCTTTTTAATACTCGAGTTATTAAGTTCTAGGGGACTTTTTGCCTAGTGACCTAAGGCTTTTATAGTCTGGGATCCGCTAACCTAACGCTCACTACATGGGTATTAGTGTATAAGTCTTTTGGGACCTCATTCATTGCACGATCAAATAAGCATCTTTGTTATATGTTCAATAATAGTGTGAATCCTTGTATAACTCTAGTAGAAAGGAGGTGTTGTGAGTCATAATGCGTTTATTGTCTATTCTGTTTATAAACTTTTGATTGTTTCGATGATAGATAAGTTATGCTTATTGATCTAGTATCGAGAGTATATCTGTTAAGCATCCACACACGCACGTGTCTGGTTTGTGAGTTGGTTTGTGGGATTTATTCGAGCTCTATTTAAAGTCATTGCATTCTTAGAGGCATTGGCTTATTCATTTGGTTATGGTTATTCTGAGGAGATCGATTGCATTATCATTTAGTTGCATTCACGTAGTTGCATTCATGCATTGGGTTTGTTTTATAGTTTTGAGTCTGTTTATGCTTGAGGACAAGCATCGATTCAAGTTTGGGGGTGTGATAAGTGGATTTTATATCCACTTGGAATGCTTTATTACAAGCTTAAATTGGTGTTTTAGACTCAAGTTGTTGATATTTTGATGTATTTTTATGTTATTGCATTTCAGGTATCAGTTAAATGAAGAAAAGATCTTTTAAAGGAAATATGATGAAAAGTGATCAGCATTGGAAGCCAAGGCCATTGTCAAGTTGTATAGAATCTCGTTAGCTTCGCATGGGCAGTTGAATCACCTAATTCTGACGAGTAGAACTCAAGTTATGGCCAAAACAAGATTCATCAGAATATTTTCCCAGTCAGTAGCTGAGCGCCCGCTCAGAGAGCTGAGCGCCCGCTCAGGGCGCGGCTGGTCGCTGATTTCGCTGAAAAAGCCTTTTTTGAGTGGAATTTGACGATTTTAAGGGTCCAGGTCCACTAGGGGCGTATATATACTTAAAAAAGGGTTTTCATCATCCGGGAAGATTGGGATACCAAGGAGAAGACTTAGAGGCACAAAACAACTCCGAAAAAGAAGATCTTGTTTTCAACTTGAGATTCTTTAAATTAGTTGTAACTTTGGATGCTCGTTTTCATTCTTGTTGAACCTAGATCTCGTTTATTCGTACTTTAATTATTATTCAGTTTATTAAGACCTTGTTTATACCATGCTTTTATTGGAACCCATGATGACGATGAGTTCGATTATGGGCTAATCGTTATCATGGGGTTCTAGCGGATTTACTTATGGATTTCAATAGTTAATTTGTTTCGATATCTTGCTGTGTGGTGATTGATTGATATCCTAGTATTGGTTATGCTTATTCATCTTATGTGCGTAGCTAACATATAAGATAGCGTGTTAATCTCTATTGAAGTGACAGTGAATATAGAGGTTTGGAACTTGCCATGCTAGCATAGGTTCATGTATGTGTATGCATGATTCGTAGGTAACTCTAACCGTTTTACTTGCCCTATGTAATCAAGATAGATAACTTATGCTTAAACCGTTATGTTGTCAAATTATATAGACATATAAGGTCTCAATATAATTGGTGCCTATTCAGCTTCTATCTCTTTTGTGGATGTCTGGTAGAATGATAATCGTGCAACGAAAGTTGGCGTTTATCAGTTTTGTGTTATCTGATTAGTGTCATCACCATCACATATTAAGGTTAAGAACGAAAAGGCTATTGAATGAAGTAGTAATGAAGTTAGAATCCCATGTTTGTCATATATAGTAATTCAACCTCAATTCTCTTATTTAATGTTATTTAGTATAATCTCTTAGTTTAATAAAAACCCAATTTGTTATTTGTCTTAGCATTGAGCGATAACCATACATTGTTGAATAGGTGCATAAATTGAACTTAACCTAAACCAGTCTCTGTGGGAACGAATCTGATTTATATCTTATACTACTTGCGAACGCGTGTACTTTCATGAATATTAGCGCGTGTTTTTGCCCTAACACCGAGGCAAGTCAGTTTTTACAGACATTAAAGTTTAAAGGTAAAAAGACAACTCTGTTCTACAAGGATCCTAAAGTACAAGATTTTGATTCTCAGGTGAGTAGAAGGATTTTTGAAAGGGAAAATCCAGGAGTTGATCTTGAGCAACTGAGGCTTATAAAAGAGGAATTCAAATCCTTGAGACCAGTAACTGCTGATACTGTCTCACCATATGAGGATATTTCTGGACATAGACCAACTAAAGGTGTAGTGATCAAGGAAATCAGCCAAACTGAAGCTGAAAGACCTGTTCTAAGGTCTCAAGCAATATTAAATGCTGATAGGAGTTATAAGAGAAAAGAAAAAGTTAGTGGGAAATCAAAGTCCAAGCCTAAGACAAAGTCCAAGAAGAAATCAACATCGACCGAAATTCAAACATTGATAGATCCAGTCTATTCAGTAAGTCAAGCTCATGATGATACTGATGAAGGGAATATTCTTGAAGAAGAAGTTAATAAGGTTCACAAGAAGAGAAAGGTAATTCCTGGATCTGATTGGGCTGAGAAATTGCAAATCATTCCAACCACGACAATGTTCAAGTTGGAAAAATAACTGCTGAAATTCAAACAGTCACAACCACTGATACCACTCAAGTTGTTGACAGTATAATTCAAGAAACAAAAGCCGATCTTTCAAATCCTGACAAAAATTTAAACTCTGATTCAGAAAGCTCAAACTCTGATAAGCCAGAGTTAACTTTTGAAGAAACGAAAAAGCTGCTATGGGGAAGCAAGACACCTGCACCTAAAAAAGATTCTTCTGAGACTATTAATAAGATCTATAGTGGTAACTCACAGCTCAGAAGAGCTGGAAGAAAAGGTGGCTTGGGACTTCCAAATGCTATTACTTATACTAGCAATGCTTTGATTTTAAGAGAGCCTGGAAATTTAACAGGAATGGGAGAGAATGTAAAGGTTGAGGATTTACAAAAGATCATATTTGTTCAGATAGTGCTTGATATGTTTGATACCAACAAGCCTAAAGAGAAGATGCTGTATTTTCTGGAATCTGGAAAAAGGTTGAAGATTTCACAGGAGTAGATGAGAGATAAATCATGGAAAGAGTTGGAATATGTCATTACATTACTAAAGGTAATCAACTCTACTACTGCCAGATGATCTACTTATCTGAAGAACCTAGTGTACAGGAAGCAGAGAGGAATGACTTACAAGTCAAAATACACTCCAAAATATATTGATGAATCTGAAAACACTGTTGATATGCCTATTAGAGAAGCCAAGGTGATCATGTTTATAGGTGTAAATGTTCTCACTTTCAACCCTGATGGTAAGAAAGTTGGTTTCTTGGAACTGGATGACTTGTCACTTGGAAGATCTAATCTATATGACCTCAGAGCTGCTATCTATCAGAATGATGAATCTATAGAAGAGCTCAAGGACATCAAACAGAGGATGGAGATGTATTTGAATGTTCTTGAAGCAAATTTACTCAAGAAATTCTTTGATGATGCTACTGAATTTACTAGACTTTAAGACTGAAGTTAAAGTCTGAAAACACTGACTATAAGATTGTATATTTGTTTGTATTTCTACATTTGGATAGTTTTGAAATCATCAATTAGGAATTTGTACAAATTTACATAATGCACAAGTTAGGGAGATTGTTAGAAGAAATTGATGATATCAGTATTTAAACTAGCAGAGTTTATTGAATCAACATTTGATATCAGTATTTGACAAAAGTAACGTCATCAGCATTTACCATCAGTATTTGCTGATCAGTATTTGACATCAGCATTTAGTCATATCAGTAATTGTCAAGCTGAAAAACAAGAGATATCAAAAGAGGATATATTTGCAGAGATATGTCGGTGTAGGACTTTACTTATTGTAATAATTAATAGATGGATATGTATTAGGATTTCTTATTATATTATATTAGGATTCCTTATTTATTCTGTAACTGTACAGTATATAAGCACATATTAGGTTTACACTTGATGTGTTCGAACATTGTTATATTATTCCCATAACCTAGAATCTCTCAAGGATATCTGTCCATCCTTTTAGAGAGTATTATAATCAGTTTTTATACATCAATAATAAAAACTGTTGTTTCAATTATGTATGTTATTTCGATTTGATTGTTTAACTGTATTCACCCCCCCCTCTACAGTTCATTAAAGGCCTAACTGGTACGTTGATGGGTGTAAAGTTGTTGTATAGATTCATGAGATGCGCATTCATCTAGGGCGCGCCCTATCATGTTTAAAGAAGAAATGGAGCATGATGAAGAAAGAAGAATGGATAATTTCGTAAGGGCACACCCTCAAATTGGTAGACGCTTATACAAATTTTTCAAGTTTGCTAGGGGTTGAAAATTCCAATACCATTTCCATGGCATATGGAATTTGGGGGTAATTGTTATGCCCAAAATTTGATACAAGCAATATTCGGGTCAAAATCGGGTCAACTGGATAAAATTGGGGCAAAGTTATGAAGAACATCTCAAATTAGGGCTTGCCCCTTTCTTTCTCCAAAAGGGCGCGCCCTCCGAATTTTATGGGTCTACTCAGCTTATGATTCTTAGCTTATTATTCTTAGGATTCGTGGATACAACTTAATAGTAATATAATGATTTACTATTCCTTTTATATTGGACCGAATAACCTGGACAGAATCGTCTCTTCGGTTCTTAACCGGATAATCCAAGAAATTTTCCTTCAGGAACTCCTAATGTTATAGATCGTGAAGGCTATAGTCTGACCAAACACTGACACTAACCCACCTGAAATGAAATAAAAGAGAAGTACGAGGTCCCCTACCTACTACAAGGACTATCTAGCAACTATAAGCTAAAAATTGAGGGAGAAAAAAAAGTAAGGTGCATTTGTAGATATGGATGGAAGGGGTATTTATAGGAAGTGGTAGTGGTATATTGCGGTAAATAATAAATAAGATATGATTAGATAAATAAGAAAGAGATGTGAGAAAAGTGAGTTAAAGTATATGTGTTGTATTTGGAAACTGGAAAGTGTTTGCTCTCCTTGACGAGAGATTGTTTGTTCTCTTACGTGTTATTTTTAATTTAGTGATGTACGTTCATATAATATTATGTTTATTGTCAATAGCTCAAAAACGTTGTAACGAAGTGGGTACTTATAAATATATCATTTTTAACATATCGTTCGATTGTCTCTTCATAAATACAGGTAATTTGATTTATTTTATTTTATATATGTTCGACTCAGTCATTTTTATAAATACCTTATTATTTTTCATTATTTAATTATTTAGTTATGCTCTTAGGCACCCAGAATTAGTTCATCATACAAAGGTTTCTTCACGGCCTATAAAGTTTAAAACACGGAGTAATGATCAAATGATGTATGGTTTGCAAGTAAATTCTAAAATACAATTTTTTTCAAGAACATTTTAATATCATCTTTTTTACTCAAACATATTCCCAAAACTTTTGAAAAATTAAATTTGAATATCTCATTCATAATTTTAACGAAATAGAGCATCCAAATAGTAACAAAATCATTTTTTTCCTCTATAAATTGATATTGATTTTTATAATTAATATTTTTTTATAGTTAAAGCATAATCAAATTCATATAATTGAATTTAAATTTGATGAAAGTAATTTAAAAGAAGTAATTTAAAAGGATGTGCCTAAAAAAACTTATACATTAATTGAAGTTCTTTAAATATATATATATATATATATATATATATTATCCAATATAAATTTTTGATAGTTATCATTTATATACCAGTGTAGAGAAGAAAAATATTATTTTAATGTAATTAAGATGATTCTTCTTTGTTATGAAACATGTGACATATTCAAGTTTCAAGTTCTAACAAAATTATCAAAGATAAAAATAAGTTTGAGGAAGAAGATAACTGATAAAAGAGGAATTTTGTTATATAATAAAATAATATAAGAGACTAGAAGAGAGAAATGGAGAGAATATGGAGACTTGTCTTATTATTTCTCATGTATCAAATAATGTACATGCACCTCTTTATATAGGATAATTGACATAGGTTACAGGTGCAGTAAAAAGCCAAAGGTTGGTAAGTCTAAAGATGGGAGAGTTAAAGAGTTTAGGTAATCAAAAGGTTAATAGATAAACAAGAAGCCATACATATAATAATTATCCATAACACTCCCCCTTGGATGACTTTTATCTACATCATGCCTCGTTAGAACCTTACGTGAAAAAACCCAGTGGGAAAAAAACCTAGTGAAGGAAAAAGAGTACATGAATTGTACAAAAACATATCATTTATATCTCCCCCTCATCACATGTGTACTGATTTCTCGAAAGAAGTGGTAGGAAATGCCTTTATGAAGAAATTTATTGGATTCCTTTAATCATCATTCATTGCATGTGATGCTGCCTCGTTAAAAAAAAATTGCCTGCAACAATTAAATTCATAGCAAAAGAAAATCTCCACTATAATTTATTCAACTTTTGATTCCATATTTCTTTCCGCCTGCAAAATTAGCATAGAAATTTATAGAATAGGTTAGTGGAGATTAAATAAAAATTATCATTTTGTAACTTCAAGATTAACACACCCTTCGAGCGAGCGATCCCTTAACAATGAACATTAATTGAAAGCGGAGTCTTGATTTAAATAATAAATTTATAATTATGTCAAAACTTATATAATAAAACATGTTTTAGTTTACTTAGACACGGTACTTCAGGACCAAGAATTTCTTTCCGGTGTTCACAAAATTTAGTGCACTATCGTGTATTTATAATCCTTTTGGGATCCACATATAACAATATATCATTCATCCAAGAGTAATTCTTCTTTCAATATATACACCAAGAAACACTTTACCACATAATATAGCATGGAGTATTTTGATTATGAGGTGCAACTCAATTCAATGTCAACTAGAAACACATTCTAGTTTTCATCTGCTCTGGCCAGAGACTTCAGGAGTTGTCCTTATAATTCGATGTACATTTATAACATGTATTTTATGACATAATTTTATGCCGGACTGCTGGTCCAAATCCTCTTTTCATTTGAGGAGGGTACGTTCTCGAGAATTTGTTGTACAACTTCCGACAGTTAAGATCCTTCCAGGATTATCATTGTCAAGTGGGTCATATATAGAACTTTAATTAAATCACTCACATATGGTGAGATTATTTAACAATCAAATAGTCGTATCCGCCACAAGATACTATTTCTCTTCATAACCTATACAAGGTCATCTACGATTATCTGAGCTTTACATTCATAAATTTTGAAATTTTATTTTATTTCACACAAATAACCATCTATGTTCCACTGACTTCACACCTTTAGGTGTGTGAACTGCAGTTTCAAAAAGAAAATTTTTTTATTATAAGAGAAAATGATTCGTAGGGCACACTATTTCCACAACTTCAGGTGTGGAAGGACTACCAATATAAATAAATTTTCTGTATAATTACGTCAATTATATCCTTTATTCTTTGGCCAATTTTGTCAATATTTTCTAACAGATTCTGCTTCATGATCCTCATTATTACCAATAACCTCAAGTTCTATAAATATTATCGACGTCGATTCGATTAATGGTTCCACTTTATTCTGGACAAGACATAATATATCGAGATCTCAGTATTTTTCATTACTTTTATTTTCTCTAATTTGTCATATCTATAATCTCTTCCTGAGATCGTTCAACAGTTATTGATTTCTCAATATAGCCATCATCAATTATTGCTCCTTGTGGCGCCCCAAAATTCGGGGTCAGGGATCTAGGAGGCCACGCCGTCTTGAATCCTGTATAACACTTATCTCGTACCACAATATATAAATAATCACACCTTTACGACCCCACACTTATCACACACACACTTATAGATTATTGTCTTGGAAACTAACCATTTATTATTAGAGTATAACCTTTAAGTAAGGTTAGTCCGTCGGTCAAATATCCATTTCTCATTTATTATCTTACATAAGTCATACTTGTAAATAATCCGGACTAAAAACAACTGAAAACCAATCCAGCTTATTCGATCTACCTGAGGTATAACACCAAACATCCTACGGAACAGTTGCCCGTTTTCTACCCATTTCCTGGCTGTGAGTCTCATGATTGGCATCTTGATTCACTATTGTGTTGTGTCCATTTAAGAAAAACAAGTGTGAGCTATAATGCCCGACATAATAATATACAGTATGAAATGACTACATGATAAACTCAAGTATAATACCATATATGATAAATATGTTTTATTCAAAAATGGTTTTCCTCGGTGATACACACCTTCTTTCGAAAATAATTCTTTAGTGGATTTATTATCTTGCGAACACCTTAATGGTAAACCCAGCACCTAGGCTTGGGTTACGGTATTGCATCACAATTCCAAATGGAAGAATATGACATTCACTGGAGCCACCGCATACGATGATCAGTCATACTATGGAAAATCAGTAACCTTTTCTACTAGTAGAAGAACGACACCTTCGTATTCCGGTTATCAGCCTTGCCGTATACAGGCTATGTGTTCCATTTCGGGTATACACACACTTCGCAGGTCCTTAGGTACATATAATACCGTCTCCCACGGTACTGGCAGTCTCCCCAATACACGAAGTACTAGATCCCTACCCCTCCCTTATCCTTTAAGAAATCCTATCATATCCCAATAACTCGTACTCCTCGAGTTCCCAAAGCATTTAGCTTATTGATAGGCACAACTCATATTGCTAGAATATAAATATAAATATATATATATATATATATACTTCCGAGAATTTTCGGAGGAAGTACTAGAATAATGTGAGTTGACCGTTGTCAACAAATAAAGAAATGGGAGTTTCTTTTGAAACTATATTCAAAATAATTAAAATATGTCGAGATAATATTCTTCGACGATCTGAAATTATACGAATGATTTTCTGAAATTCAGAAAATATTTTAAATTGGGTTTTATGATTTTTAAATCATATTAAATCAATTAATAAATAATTAATAATTAAATAATAATTATTAAATAACTAATCCTCGAATAATTATATTTTAAAAGAATATTTGATATAATATTCCTCAACTAATTTATGTTTAGATAATTAAAGTAATCTTTAATAATATAATTAATCGAGTTTGAAATGAATAATCATTGGAGAATACTTCTCCTATATTAAATTAATAACTGAAATAATATTCGTTGTTTAAGTAAAAATATAGTTGATGGAATCCGATCTTTGAAAATCGTTCTAAATAAATTTGAGGTATTTAATACTTCGCAAGTGGACATCGAGTCCCTTGGAATAAAAAAGTGCGGACTTTAATCGTCCAAAACATCTCCAGAATTTCTCCCGGGTTTTCGTTTTAAAACTCCGACCGACTCTCGGTCTTATACATCACGCTCATGGTAGATTTAAAATATTCTACGACATATATACATCGTAACACAATCGTTATTTATGCGAAAACTCAAATGCTTAGTATCATATCAAGCATGGCATTTATGCAAAAGATGGTAAAACAATCTGTTCATAACACAACAGTATATGGAGTTGGGTTCGTAAACTTGCCTGAGTACTTTGAGGTGGAGGATGCTCTACGGTCCGCTCGGAAATCTATAACCATAAACAGAAACCATTTCGTTAGATTCTGTTCTTATTTACGGCGACTCGTACGTACATGCTACTTATTATTCGTTCTCTCCACTTACTTACCCTTATTATTCCTGTAAGTACTTATTCATGTCACGGTCGCTTTCTTTTCGAAGTACCTTATGTCCGTTTACATTTTCAATGCCGGCTTCGCTTATGATTTCTAGCGGTTTTCTAACTGCGCGGTCTTGGTTCCAATATTTTTATAAAATTGAAACATTTTTATTTTCACTTGAAAGTTTTATAGCAGTTAAGGAACTATATTTACTAATCTCTGTAAAAATTTCATTATTTATAATATTTTTAAATCAATCATTTATATTCCCAAAGTTCATAATTCGTAGCAGTTTTTGTCGCGTAAATCAATTTTACTAAAACAGTCATAACTTTTAATACATAAGTCGGAATCAAGCGGTTCAAGCGCCTAAACGATCCTTATAACATTTTATATCATAATCAAGTGTTATGTTTCAATAAAATATAGTTTATACATTCAGGACTTTCTGCAGAAACTTAAACTTGAGTTTTGTTCATTTTAGCGAGATAACGAATACGATCCGAGTTTCGTTTACGTCTTCAATATCTATACTACCACCAACAATCATCAAATCATAATTCCAACACTAATTCCTCTCAAGAACATCATGTTCTTAAGGCAACAATCATCAACCTTAGAACTAATTAACTAAATATCAAGATTACAACAAATCAACCACTAAAACTAAGTTTATAACTAGGTTTTCAAAGATTCTTGAACTTAAACCTTAAATAAATATGGGTCAAAGATTTATAACTTTCTTGAAAGCTTGAGATGTGTTCTTGATGATGGTGAAGTCTTGGGAATGCTTGGTAGGGATTTTGGAACCTAGATCAACCATTAAAATCAAGAAACCAAAGAAAAGTTATTATTCTTACTATTCATTATCACTTTTCTTAAATTTATTTCACCCATCAAACCTCAATGAAATGGGCTCAAATATTTATATTACCTTATTTTAGGATGTACGAAGCTTTAGAATTAATGGTAGAGTTCTGCCATGGCTAGAAGAGAGAGTTTTGAATTTGATTTTCTTGATTTTCTTGCTTGAACTGAATGAAGAAGAAAATAGGGGGAGAGAGAGAATTTTGTGCTTCTTGATTGCTTCTCTTGAAAGATTGTGTAATAATATTTGTATATCTTCTATTATATAACCTAAGACTAGCAAATTTTTGCGTATCTTATGATATATCTTGCTAGCTTCCTAGGTTTACAAGCTAACTATCTAGTTTAGGTTTTACCTTTACTATTCCTAGCTTTAGGTCATCATGCTTCCTAGTTTAGGTTACTATTTGGTAACCTAGCCATGGTTAGTTTCTTACCATGGTTAGTTAGTTTAGTTAGTTTGGCTCGATACGTTTATTTATTCGTTTACGCTTTTGTTCGGTCGCTTATTCATTTTCGTAATAATTTCTCGTAAACGGTTCGCGGTCTAAATCCTTTCGTATACATTCTTTATGTTTTGAAGTATCATTCTTGGATATAAATTAGTAGTATTTTAAATTCGTAATTATATTGTGATTCCCGAAATCCTTGATGTTTCGTTGATACGGTCATTTTTCAAAGTTCGTTTTCTTCCAAAACTAATAGCGTTTACATACACTCATTTGGTACGTATATTTATGTTATTAACTGTGAAACTCAATTTCTCATGCACAACATAGTGTGGGCTAAAAAACAATTCCCCGTCTGTCAGGGTTACTATTCATTAAGCATTTTACAAAGTCTCAAAAATTCGAGTTATTACAGTCTTCCCCTCTAAAAAGGATTCATTCCTGGAATCAATTAGAAAACCGGTGGGGATATCTATTCCTCATTGCGTCTTCTAGTTCCCAAGTTGACTATTCAACATTTTGATTTTTCCACAAGATTCTAACCAGCTTCACAGTCTTGTTCCTCAGCACTTGTTCTTTCTGGTCCATTACCCTTACTGGTTGTTCAACGTAGGTCAGGTCTGGTTGTAAATCTACCTACGCATACTCTATCACATGTCACGCATCAGCATGGTATTTCCTTAGCATTGACACGTTGTACACTTGTTGCTGATTAGGAGGCAAGGTGAGGTCGTAAGCTAGAGGTCCTATTCTCCTCAAAATCTCAAAGGGTCCTATGAATCTAGGACTCAGCTTCCCTTTCTTTCCAAATCTCATCACTTATTTCCATGGTGATACCTTCAACAACACTGAATCTCCTACTTCATATTCTCTATCTTTCCCGGTCTGGTTGGCGTACTTCTTTTGTCTGTCTTGAGATGTTACTAGTCTCTTCCAAATGAGTCCCACCATCTCTCTTGATTGTTGGACTAACTCGGGTCCCATTATCTTATATTCTCCAACCTCATCCCAACATAGGGGAGAGCGGCATCTCCTTCTGTAAAGAGCTTCATACGGAGGCATTCATATGCTAGCATGATAGCTATTGTTGTAGGAAAATTCGATCAGGGGTAAGTGGTCATTCCTATTCCCTTTAAAGTCGATGGCACATACTAGCAGCATATATTCTAGGTTCTGAATAGTCCTTTCGCTTTGCCCATCTGTTTGGGGGTGGTAAGCGATACTCATATTTAGTCTGGTGCCTACACACTCTCCTACACACTCTTGTAAACTTCTCCAAGATGAGTGGCTGGGTGGCAGTCCATCAACGCGTAAGAGGCCAGGTGGCGGTCCAGCACAAGGTCCTAGTGAGGCCAGGGTAATGACCGGTGGGGGATTCATCCATCTACTAGTAGAAAAGGTTACTTATTGGTATTTTTGCCTGATCAACAAGATATCAGGTTTATGCCAAGGTTTTCTTCTTTCCAAATTCATTGGATATTATAACTCTGTTTATATTTTTCATAACAGAAGTTTCCAAGGAAAGTATGAGATATATATAAGTGTATATATATATATTGGGACTTAATGAAGTATCTCGTAACTTCATTTCTTTTGAATGATATTTCAAAGATTGAATCTATTCGAATCTTATCTTGTAGTCTCATCTATGTGATGAACTTTTGAACTGGTTATACCTTGAACGATGGTAGTTCAAGTAGTATTCAGAAAAGATATAAGTATATTGGAGTATCTTGTAACTTCATCTTTTCAACTTATATCTGGTTAATGATTATCTTATGCATGACAAAGATTTTCACAAAAAAGTCGAGACAAGGTTAGATATATGAGATCACCTTGTAATGATATTTTTATACAGTTATAAACTGGAACTCTGTGTATATTATGCATGGAAGAGGACTTCCAAGATTTTGAAAAGTATATATACATATATACTGAATATTTTGCGACTTGGTCGTGGTAAGGTATCAACTTGGTTCATTTCTTCTTGTCCAAGACTTTCATGAGTACTATGAGAATGCATATCGTAAATCATTATACATATTATTTTGGTGGGCTTGTTGCTCACCCTTGCTTTCTTCTTTCATCACACAACATCAGATAGACAAGATGAACATGACCAAGGTCCCAATTCGCGAGCGGATAGGAAATGTTCCGCAGTTTCCTATAGGCGTTGATGTCGCTGTAGCTGAGGTAGGAACTACCAATAGGCTAGGCTTTCAACTTTTGATGTACCAGACTTATGTATCTTTATGAATTGTAATAATGGCAAAGAAATGTAAATTTATTCAGAAACCCCTTTTAAGATGTAATGGCATATAATTGTGGAATAAAATAACTCGTGTTATTTTTGGATATTCATCTCTGAGACTATAACTTGTGGTGTGTGTGTTTATTGTGGGGTCACAGTATAGAGTAGTAGATTGTTTATTAAGATTGGGTGTTATTAAGGGAAATGGAACTCATGACAACCCGGATCCTCAACCCCGGATTTGGGGGTGTTACAGAAATGGTATCAGAGCCAAGCGTTATAAACCTCAGAAATGAAGTGACGTTAAAATAATAAGTTCACTAAGATAAATAAGAACTCTTGCCAAGTTCATAGTCGGACTACCTAACGTAGTACTGACAGTTAAAACCCTTAGGGGAACCCTTATAAATATCGTGATAGAGGCGTAGTTCGTTATCGTATATGGTAGCGGGAATCCAAACCCTGAGGTTGAGAAGCAACAACGCGATGATATTTTATTAGGTATTGGAGATCAGATTGTGGATCCGATAGAGCGTCCTAACATGGGACCGGATGATGTCATATTGAGGATGTAGCGGTTGAGAATGTTGACCTAGAAGGGATTATTGCTGAGAAGGATGCCGTGAAGGATCCTGACAAGAATGAATAAAGGACCACTGAGGAATTGATGACCATGGTTAGGGCGACTACCAGAGGTAGGATTGGTCGGTCACTACCGGAGGTTCGTTCAAGTTTGTAAAGATAGTAGCCCCTTTAACGCGGCTTACTCGTAAGACTGAGAAGTTCAAATGGATAGAGAAATGCGAGAACATCTCTTAAGAACTGAAGCAAAGGTTGGTGACGGCCCTTATGTTGGCGTTGCCAGATGGAAAAGGAGATATTTTTTTTGATTTGTAGTGATGCTTCACGTAAGGAATTAGGGTGCTTCTTATACAGCACAGCAAGGTAATCGTGTACGCGTCAAGACAACTAAGGGAATATAAAATTCGATATCCCCACCCATGAGCTTGGACTCGTGGCAATAGTTTTGCCCTAAAGGTTGGAGGCACTACTTGTATGGAAAAAAGTGTGAGATTTACATAAACCATAAGTTCTCTAGTACATTTTCACGCAGAAAGAGCTCAACATGTGCCAGAGGAGGTAGTTAGAGCTAATCAAGGATTACGATTATGAGATTCTTTATCATCCAGGGAAAGCCAAAATGGTGGCTAATGCCCTTAGTATAAAAGAGAGACTCAAGATGAGAATGTCTTTGGGAGAGTTGACAAGAGATTTTGAGAAAATGGAAATAGAAGTGAAGGTAACCGGAGCCGGTACCGAAAAGCTGTTTGAGATTGCAATACAGCCCGAATTATTGGAGAAGATGATATTGTGCCAAGAAAAAAAGTGATGAATAGAGGCAGAGAACCAATGACCGGAGAAGAGATTAATACCTAGAAAGATGATGAGGGAATAATGAGGTATCCCTACAGAATTTGGGTTCCAAATGTTCAAGAGCTTAAGGACTGGATCTTAGATGAAAGTCATAGTTCGAGGAATAAGATTTAGGGCAAACCCTGAATGTGATAGTCAGGGAGGACGCCATCAAGATAGAAGGAACCCATAACATAATGAAATGGAAAATGAGGATTTAAAACATGTAGGATGACCCCGATTATGGGGAGCATGAGAAAATATTTCATACTGAGAAAACAGAAGTTGAGGAAGATAGGGAGAACCAGGACGGTACTCCAGTACAGAAAATTCATGGACATGTCTAAACAGAACTTATACTCTTATTCCCAACCACCACCTTGAGGAAACAATGCGGTAGGAAATCCTTTCATGACCTTTAAGTCGCTAAGCTCTCAGAGTTCCAAGGAACAGGTTGACCCAGTCGAAGCAAGAGCTTGGCTAAAGGAAATATATGATTCATTTGAGATTCTGAATGACTGACGAAGCGCAAAAGACTGTTTTTGTCACTTACCTTCCTAAGAGAGAGGCCACCCATTGGTGAAAGGCCAAGAAAGGCACGGAGCCAGAGGTTATAATAAACTGATTAAAGTTCAGACAATTGTTTTCGGGAAAGTAATTCCCAAGGTTATGGAGATAGTGTAAAAGCTTTAGAGCCGAAACAAAGGCGGACGAGTATGATAAATTATGAATATAAGATTGTAAAAGTTGTCAAGATTCGTTGGGATGACAAGAATCCCAGAACAACGTGATGTTTGAAGTCAATGATTAGTGGGTTCATGAAATGATTGTAAGAGAGAGGTAAATAAAAAGAAACTGAAGTGGAAAGGAATATAAAGGAAATAGAGTTTGAGGAATGATAAGGGAGTTGGGTATGAGGAAACCCTAAAGACTCGTAGCAATAGAAATAGAAAAGTATGTAATCGTCAGGATGAGGGTGATTCACCATGAGTTAAAGTTGATGATTGAAGGAATAAGAGATACATATATTTTATCCCCTTTAAGTTGGGAGGATTTGAGGAAACCTTGAGATAGTTCAAAGGATAAATAATGAGACGCGGATAGACGGAAGAGACAAGAAAGTAAGAAATTAGGAAATTGGATGAAGGAAGTAACCTTCACAAATGGAAAGTGTATGTAACACCTGTGACTTGATAAAGGGAGACACCAAGTACAAAAGATATCCCAACATTGAGATGACTTTTGAGATAAACAACAAAAGTAAATAAGGATTTATTAAGAAGAAGTTCACGTTGAACACGGCCAATATCTTCCAGAACATCCATGTGATCATTACCAAATTAGGAAAGAAAAGTAGATAACCACTGTTATCTTTTGGAGGCCATATTGATTGACCTCATTTTGAATAAAGATGTTATTGTGAAATTAGGCATATACTATCGAGATGGGAATGATTGAATAAGACACCCTTATCAGGGATACATGACTTGATTTATCTATGGAATGATGCAAGTACCTTTTTAAAAAAAAGGTGGAATTAAGGATGGAACTTCGATAACTTGAGATGAACCATAGAGGAATGCATAAAGGTTGGCATTTCACCCTTAATAGGGACATTATGAGTTGGGTAGTATGGAACGAAGGACTAAGGTAACAACAACCTTTAAAGATCAGTAGAGAAATTTTTCAGAAGTACTTAAACAATGGTTCTAGTATTAGTAAATGGTATCTTGATATGCCCTGTACCTAGGGAGTACCGGATGAAGAATTTAAGGATAACCTTAGAGGTTTTACAAGGAAAAAGGTAATATTCAAAGTTCTCAAGAATAGAAATTTTGATAAAGAAAATATGACATAATTATAATAATGCCAGGTGGGCACGTGTTGAACCATAAGAAAGTATAGATCGACCCAATGAAGGTCGATATTGGTGAAAACGAGAAGGACCCAAGATAAGAGACGTCCTAAGTATGATCGAGAGTCAATTGTGACAATGTTCACATCTAAAGACTAAGGCAATGACTTATGGAAAAATGGTGATTTTTTTTCTCACCAGGATTTAAGAAAAGCATTTTCACATAAGCAGCGATTGAAATGAGGTAGAAAATTTAGTTGGAAGTGGTTAAAATGACATTGATTGTAAGGAAATTTTACTATCAGGAAAGGCTAAAGAGGTGGCCGACACTTTAAATGTAAGAGGATAATTATAGGCGCTCGTGCCAGAGGAATACAGTGATAATGGTTAAAGCCGTGAAGATTGTATTATGGGTTGAAAGATTGACATTCCTTCTGATGATTGTGCGATACTCAACCGTGATAGTAGTTTGGTGAAGATTTAATTTATGTAATCGCCGTGAGCGGGCTATCTATCTTATAAGGTCATATCTTGAGATAAACCATGACCATGTTACGAAAGGACTAAATGAACCTTTGAGCTTCATGTCTCCTAATAATGACATATGGTTAATAATGGTATTAACCTGTTATCGTTGCTTTTATTGAAACTCTTCTACAATTTTCTGCTTCGTGTCATATGTACGCCAAGTTCAGGAGTGTTCTTCATGAATCATGGAATGATGATTATGTTGCCTCCTTAGAAGAATTTGATATGACATGTATGGACTCCGTATGGTTAGCTATTAAGATTTCATAGAAAAAGAATGACTACAGTAGGTCAGCGATGGACCATAGTAATGTAGCAATGACTCTGTGAGTAATGAGTCGATTACAACCGTAAGAGTTGTATTAGAATGGATGTTGAGATTGAGTACCACTAATCGGGTCGTGTTGATATATAAGTTATCAATTGACAGACTACCTAGTGGAGTATTTACATATTATATATTTATTCCCTCTTATGAATATAGAGTCGTATTACTATACGATGAAGGTTGCGGTGCAAGCATAGAATTCTAGTAACGATGATGTCTAGAATGAAATCCCAGATTCGATTTTTGCTGTCAAGGGAGTTTCAACAGTGATTGTTTATAGGCTCGAGGAAGAGCATGGGTCCATAGAATGATGGACGGAATAGCAAAAATATTTAAGCACGTGAATTGCGATGTTATTAATACTTGATGTTGATATATATACACATATGTTTTGTTCTCCTATGACAAACCTCTATAGTTCAGAGGTAGATTCCAAGCCAGATATTTGTGGCAGTATTTTTTTTTCTTATACAATTCTCTTCAATTCGTTCTTTTCTCTCCTTTTCATTTTGTATAAGCTGAGAAGAACAACCCTTCCAGAAGGGGAGGTATTGCCGAATGACTATCTATCTGTGTGATAGAAGCCTAGTAGGATACCACATGTTGTTTAATTGCTTGTCAAGTACTAAAGGTTGGCCACCTTCTGTACTAACTATGCAATATAACAAGTGTTCATGATCATAGTGATCTCTCAATAAATTATTTTACTTCTATACGATGGATCAAGCTTTCAAAGATAGAAGCAGCTAGAAAGGAGTAGTATCAGTGCGGTGGTATTCCGAATCTAACACGTTCGTGATACTAAGGTTGACGTGGTTATTAAAAGGTTATAGAATGCTAACGAGCAAAAGTATAACCAGTGTAGTATTATGTACGGAAGATAGTAATGACTACGAACAAGAAAAGATGGAGTATTGAGAAGCAAAAGCTATAGTGCCAGAAGCTATGATGAGAGTCTGTGCAATAGACTTAAGAATTTAGAATGGTCACTTAGCACAGATTGAGTTTTCTTACGACAATAGATCATATGTCATTATCGAGATATCACCTTATGAGATCCTTGAGGGAAGATAATGTCGATCTCCCTTATGTTAGGATGAAGTTATAGAGCAAAAGATGCTCGGACCCGAAGTGGTCCAATGGACGAAAGACATAATGGATCTAATCAGAAGACGGATGGCAACAACCCCAGTGGGATAAAAGAGGTATGCTGATTTAACTCGAAAGGACAAAGAGTATGAAATAGGGGACCTAGTAATATTAAAGGTATCCCTTGGAAAGGATGGATGAGGTTCGGAAAGAAAGGAAAACTAAGCCCACAAATTGTTGGACCCTTGGAGATATTAAGACGTATTGGGAAGTTAGCATATGAGCTAGCCCCACCCCCGAACCTGTAGCAAGTTCATAATGTGTTCCACGTATCAATGTTAAGGAAGTGTAATCCGGATGCTAGACAAATAGGGGCATATAAGCGCATAGACATGCAACCAGACGTAATCTATATGGAGCAACCGGGAAAGGTTATAGATTGAAAAGGAACAAGTGCTTAGGAGAAGAGTTATCAAACTAGTCAGAGTTTGATGATAGAACCACAATGTGGGAAAATTTACTGGATAGTTAAAAAGTGCAATGCTAAGAGAGTATCCATATTCTTTTCTATCTGATTCCGGGACGGAATCCTTTTAAGGAGGGGAGACTGTAATAACCCCATAATTTTGGACTTTTTGTAACCCTTATGAATAGTGATTTTGCTGATTATGCTGAATAAGAAAACTTTTCATGCCTCACCTTGTAGAGGTTCTTCTATTGTTATTCTGAGATCTTATTAGTACTCTATTTGGGATATAAGTGTATGTAAAGATCGTCAGAATCCAAATTCGAACACTTTGATTTTTCCCGAAAATCCACCAGATATCGAAAGAATTGAGTATAAGGTAACATGATAAAAAGGATTTAAATTCAAGGATTATAAGAGAGGATCATAAAAGGAATATAATGTATTGAGAAAGGTTCAGGAAACCCAAGTAATAAGATCCCGGGTATGATCCCTCAAACGATAAAGAAGAACAAAAGTTAAGCGAACCGTATAACAGATCAGTGGTCATTAGCCAAGTAATTAGGAGCTAATCAAAGAGATTAGTGATGATGATGTCACCACACTAACAAGAAGAGGACAAGTGTGGGAAGATGACATAGGAGAATGACATAAGCATGACAAAAAGGAGAAGGAATTGTTAGTTGATTTCAAGCCACACAAAATTTACCATGGTTAAAAGGTAATTAATCAAAACAAAAGAAAAAAAACCAACAAAACAAATCACAAATCACAAAAACACATTTTCTCCACCTTTCTAAGTAAGAATCTCTCGGCTTCTTCACTTTTTCAAAGACAAGAAAATCAAAATCCAAGATCCAAGCATTGTTAACTTGTGAGGTAATTATCTAAGGTTCCTTGTACATAGATATAGATATCCTATAAGTATAAGCTTCAAATTCCTTCACAATCTCTTCCTATAATTCATGGAAGAAGAGAGTGAATAGTGTTTTTCAAGAACTTGAAATTTTGATCTTGTGTTTTTGTTTAGATAAAGCTTTAGTAAGGATTTTCCAAGGTTGTTTCAAGCTCATTAGTTACTCCTACTCACAAGGAAGGTATAATCTCTTAACCTAGCATTATTATTGAATGTTAAGGGCTTGTTATGAGTAGTATATTTCATGAGAAGTATGGTTATTGAATGTTTAGAGATTGGTTGGTTTTGTGATGTTTTTGGAGTTGTAAATCTTGATTATTAGTTAATGAACTTAAGCAAGCTTTTAGTTCATGATTGAGAAGTAGTATAAATTGTAGAACTTGAGGTTTTGGGGCTGTTGTAGTATTTTATGGATGGCGTTTGGTTGTAGTAATGATTGTGGATTGATTTGGAATAGTATAAAATTTGGTAATCGCGTAAACATAGTCATCGTATTGCCCGATTTACTTTAGACTGTTTTTGTTCTTAACATCAGGACCCGTGAACTCACTATTAGGTTTTGACCATTGCCATGATTAGATAGTTCATGTTACGAGCTTCGTTTTGATATGTGGTTCGCTTGAATCCGATGTACGGTTTAGGAGAAACGACCGTTTTAAGTAACGGCATTTCGCAAACGAACCATTACCCCTCGCCTTACTTTGAAACATTGGTTAAGGCCCTTAAATGACTAATTGGATTATGAAACAATTATGTAAAGTGGGTTAGACAGTTGGTAGGGTACTCGCGAAATAATCGCCTTAAAACTCTTAATGGTTAATTTATTAAAAATGGTGGAGTCGAGGGTACTCCAGCGACTTAAGTGAATCGTTAAGCGCAAAAACGAACGTTAGGGTCTAATTGGTTAAAGTATAGATTCTTAAGCGACTTTGGTTTAATTCCAACTTATATGATATTTATAGGTTACCAGACTCATCCCAGGACTTTTACCACCCCCAGTCGCTCATGCAAGTTTTCTACCCGTTATACTGTTGTTGTGATGTATATATGTATATGCATTATCTTGTGATAGATGCATGATGGTTAATTAACAAATCTTGTGATATATTGGAGCATGTGATATGGTATATATGCATGTCTGTTTTGTAATCTTGATATCTATCTGTTGATTCCAATGCTTATAGTTGTATAATACCTATGCTAAAGATAAGCAGTATTTGCGTATACCCTTAGTATAGGGGACCCAAAGGTGGATATTTTCTAAAACCGGGAGTCGATGTTCCCGAGTATATTATATATATTTATATATATATATATATAGATATAGTTTTCAAAACTATTAATCGAATAAGGTTTATTCGATAACTTTATTTTATTTAATGAATATTATTTTGAATATTCATTCAAGGACTTATGACTCCGTTTATTTTATTTAATGAATATTATTTTGAATATTCATTCGAGGACTTACGACTCTGTTTATTCTATTTAATGAATATTATTTTGAATATTCATTCGAGGACTTATGACTCCGCTTATTTACTAAATAATATTCTTTATTTTATTAAAGAATAATGTTTCTATAATCAAACTTATTTTCGATTATTCAAATAAAGATCATACTTTCGTATAAGTATATCTTTGGTTATTAATATTCATTTCAAGTATGAGTTTTAAAACTTCTACTTCAATTATTTTTATAAAGATTATTCTTTATGGGAATATTATTTAAATAATAATATTCAGATATTTTCTAAATATATTGGGACTGATATATTTTATTAAATCAGCATTACTCCAAACATTCTTAAAAAAATTTTCGAGTCTTCAAAATGATTTTTAAAAGTTAGGGCGGATCCCAAAACTCATTTTTATATTTAAGATCCTCCTTTCAAAGGGGATTTAAATACTCGCTTAAAACCTGAGGGATTCGGCTCTGTGGTGTATTTTATATTCACAACGAGGTTGTTGTTTTGACAAATGAATTGATTATTTACCCAACGTTCGGGAAGTAAGCCCATCTAATTGAGTCGGCATAAGCGACAGGCCGGGGTACGGTCTATCAAAGTGTAAGTGGCTGGGTGGCAGTCCATCAACGCGTAAGAGGCCGGGTGGCGGTCCAGCACAAGGTCCTAATGAGGCCAAGGTGATGACCGGTGGGGGATTCATCCATCTACTAGTAGAAAAGGTTACTTATTGGTATCTTTGCCTGATCAGCAAGATATCAGGTTTATGCCAAGGTTTTCTTCTTTCCAAATTCATTGGATATTATAACTCTGTTTATATTTTTCATAACAGAAGTTTCCAAGGAAAGTATGAGATATATATATAGGTATATATATATATATATTGGGACTTAATGAAGTATCTCGTAACTTCATTTCTTTTGAATGATATTTCAAAGATTGAATCTATTCGAATCTTATCTTGTAGTCTCATCTATGTGATAAACTTTTGAACTGGTTATACCTTGAACGGTGGTAGTTCAAGTAGTATTCGGAAAAGATATAAGTATATTGGAGTATCTTGTAACTTCATCTTTTCAACTTATATCTGGTTAATGATTATCTTATGCATGACAAAGATTTTCACAAAAACGTTGAGACAAGGTTAGATATATGAGATCACCTTGCAATGATATTTTTATACAGTTATAAACAGGAACTCTGTGTATATTATGCATGGAAGAGGACTTCCAAGATTTTGAAAAGTATATATACATATATACTGAATATTTTGCGACTTGGTCGCGGTAAGGTATCAACTTGGTTCATTTCTTCTTGACCAAGACTTTCATGAGTACTATGAGAATGCTCATATATTGTAAATCATTATACATATTATTTTGGTGGGCTTGTTGCTCACCCTTGCTTTCTTCTTTCATCACACAACATCAGATAGAGAAGATGAACATGACCAAGCTCCCAATTCGCGAGCGGATAGGAAACGTTCCGCAGTTTCCTATAGGCGTTGATGTCGCTGTAGCTGAGGTAGGAACTACCAATAGGCTAGGCTTTCAACTTTTGATGTACCAGACTTATGTATCTTTATGAATTATAATAATGGCAAAGAAATGTAAATTTATTCAGAAACCCCTTTTAAGGTGTAATGGCATATAATTGTGGAATAAAATGACTCGTGTTATTTTTGGATATCCTTTTTTTGCTAAATTATATATATATCAACAGAAAAGGAAAACAGGAGGGATCGACCCTATGCTCTATGATAGGCCATAGATAAACTATCTATAACCAATCTAAACAAAGATTGGAGATAGAAAGCAACAAAAAACCAAAAGAAACCTACTACAATCTAGTGCAATGAATAAATTCGGGTCGCTTATCTATAACTTTAGAGAACCAATCCGAACTGTGCAGTCTGGCAATAAGATCTTTCTTAATACCTAGAAGCAACTTTCTAGGACCAAAGATTCCCAAATCATGAGCCCTCGCATTACGCTCGCGCCAAATATGGTAGCAAAAAATTTGAGCAACACAAAGAGCCAAGATACTCTTAGCTGAATCCGGGAGCTGAATAAGAAAGCTGATAAAACTGTTCCAGGAGTCCCCTTGCACGTCAATACCAAAGGAAGACATAAGGCTTCGAAGTATCCAATTACTGTAAGGGCAGTGCAGGAAAAGATGGGAGTCTATTTCACGACCACAGATACACAGGAAGCATTGCTGTGTGTCCACCAGACCAAATCTCTGGAGACGAGCTAGAGTATGAAGTCTTCCATGGCAAGCAACCCACTGATGATGAGCATAACGGTTTACTTGAAGTTTATGCCAGACTCCTTGATACCAAGGTACCCTGTCTACTTTAAAGCGAATAGAATCCCAAATGTGCCAAGTTCTGGCCTTCTTAGCATCGACACCATTCCATAGCAATAAGTCAGGGCCTGCATGTAGCGATGGGTAATCAAAGTTTGTCAGCCAATGCATTAGCAGTGGATCAAGATGATGTCTTCGAGAATTCGCCGTCGGGAGTGACCAAACTCCATCACGAATAATAACATCAAGAGTGTCCCTATGATGCAAACCACTCTGAGATATAATAGGGGAGAACACCGAAGATGCTAGACAGTTGTTTTGCCACCAAGGATCAAACCATATAGATATAGACTTCCCATTACCAATTTTGTAGGACAGAAAACTCATAGCTAAGGGACGAAGCTTTAGCACTTTTTTCCAGATCCAAGAACAGTCCGAGGGGATTTTAGTGACCCAGAAATGCTTACCTTTGAGCACTGTTTTGTTTACCCAGGTAGCCCATAGGGTGCTGGACTTCGTGACTACCTTCAATAGATGGAAAAGTATCTGAGATTTATTCCATTCGCACATGTTCCTCAGGCCAAGACCTCCTTCCTCTCGAGGAAGACACACAGTTTGCCAGGAGAGTTTTGCACCACCCTTTTGATTTATATTACCCCGCCACAGAAATCTTGTAAGAAGAGACTGAATGTTTGCATGAACAGTGGTTGGTAAGATAAAATGATTACACCAGAATGCCTCAAGAGAAGTGATTACCGATTTGATGAGCAAAGTTCTCCCAGCCAGAGAAAGAAGCAAAGAAGTCCATGAGTTCAATTTACTCGTTATTTTGTTGATTAGAGGCATGCAGTCGTTTACACAGAGTTGGGTTGTGATTAAAGGGACTCCAAGGAATCGAACTGGAAAGGTGCCTCTTGGAATTAACAGCGTATCAAACCAAGTTGTGAAGTTGGTGTCACAATTGCACAAATAGCTGTTGCTCTTGTTGATGCTTGGGGTTAGACCACTCCATAATGAGAACCTCTCGATGGAGTTCATTATATGCATAACAGACTCTCGAGAACCATGACTAAAGAAAAGCACGTCATCTGCAAAAAACAGGCGGGTTAATCCCATTTCTTTGCATCGCCAGTGGTAACGAAACTCTGGAGGAACCCTGTTAAGGAGGCTAGATAAAACCTGCATGCATAGAGCAAAAACATATGGCGACAAGGGATCCCCCTGTCGAATACCTTGAGTCCCTTTGAAATATCCATGAATAATGCCATTTAATTTAACTGAGAATTTGGTTATAAATAAGCATGCTTTAAGCCATTTAATCACAATGTCCGGAAATTGGAAACGAATTAAGACGGCCAAGATAAAATCCCAATGCAAGGAGTCAAAAGCCTTATGAAGATCAATTTTTAAAGCACATTTAGCAGTCCCTGTTTCTCTTTCATAGCCTCGGAATAATTCCTGAGCCATCAAGATATTGTCTGAAATGGATCTTCCAGGAATGAAGGCAGATTGTGCAATATCTATAACTGATAGCATTATCAACTTGAGACGGGATGCTAAGATCTTAGAGATGCACTTATACATAACCGTGCAAAGAGATATTGGATGAAAGTCAGCCATTCTAGTAGGAGAATCAACTTTAGGTATAAGGGAGATGAGTGTAGAGTTTATTCCTGATGGAAGGAAACCTGTGGCAAAGAAGGACTTGAGAGAATCACAGAAATCTTTCCCAGTAGTATTCCATGTTGCTAGAAAGAATTCCACATTCACACCATCAGGCCCCGGAGATTTTTTCTTTTTCATTTTCTTTAAGGTGTTGTAGATTAAGTCGTCATTAACAGAAGCACTAAGGGCAGAAGCTTGAGCTTCTGTAATAACTTTACAATCCACAGCTTGTAGATCAATGGTTGAGTGCGTAACTTGTGGACCAAGCAATTGTTGAAAATAATTAACAGCTACATTGGCACATAGCTGTTGACCATGCACTAAACTTCCCGTCTCGTCCTCAAGCACCAAAATTTTATTTCGATTCCAATGAGCTTTACATTGTTGATGGAAGAAGGAGTTATTACCGTCCCCAAGACCCATCCATTTAATCCTAGACTTTTGCAAGTACAAAGATTCCTCCTCAGCCAAGGCAAGATTCAGAGCTTTAATCAAATTATTTTCCACAGAAAGAAGGGAAACATCCTCACTGTTAAGCATATTGACCTGGAACTCTTCAAGGTTAGCTCGAGCAGCTAGAACATTAGATGAGACGTTACCGTGATCCTTATTGAGTTGTCGAAGAAGGACCTTCAACTCCTTAAGTTTACAAGCAAACCTAGAAAACGGGCTCCCTGTACAAAGCAGAGACCGGGATTTAACAACCACATCATGAAAACCTGGAACTTCAATCATGTAGTTAAAAAACTGAAAAGGTTTTCCAATTCTTTGAAGTTGCATAGGTTCATTGAAGAGGAGAGCATTGTGGTCCATGATGCTGCGAGGTTTAACAAAAACATTCCCTTCAGTAAATAGATTAAACCAGGCGCCATTTTCCACCATTCTATCTAAACATTTATACACGGGATTAAGGAGACGTTTATTCGTCCATGTAAAATTGTCCCCCACAGTACGGACCCTGTCCAATCCACAGCCAGCAAGACAGTCTTGAAAAGCTTGCATGCCCGGAGTAAAGTGTTCCCGACCCCCCTGAGATTTCACTGAGATTAACTACACAATTAAAGTCCCCAAGGAGAGGAGGTAGAGCTCAGATTCAAGCAGTAGTTCCACAGAGGAGCTCTATCAACTGCATCATTATGTGCATACACAAAAGAAACTAACATGGCCAGATTCTTTTCCAAAAACACTGCACTGCAGGTAATAACTTGACTAGTCATGGAATGCAACGAAACATCCCAAACATCAGGATTCCACCCAACCCAGACTCGATCGTTGTAGTGGTGAGTATAATTAAATAACCACCTCCACTCTTTTTTGATTTTCTTCGAAATTATTAAAGCTTTATCACTCTTAACTCTGGTTTCCAAAATTCCCATAAAATGCACATTATTGACAGAAATGAAAGATTGTAACTCTTTTTGATGAGGGGCTTTATTGATGCCCCTAACATTCCATGCTGCAAAATTCATAGCAACCTTCTGAGGCTGACTGGCTTTGATGCCAGTTTGGGATTCCTTTTATTTGCCGGACTTTTCCTGTTAACCACCAAAGTGAACCCGTCTTCATCAACTAAGTCTTCCTTGGAAGCTTTTAGAGCAATAACCACTGGATGTGGTTTCTGTTTAGAAGTTGTAACATCCACAGGGGGATTATTTCGAGTCAAAGGTGCTACAGATGCACGGTTACAGGTAGAATCTTGGCTGCGCCCACGTCTACGCTTCTGACCTGGACATTTTACTGGCAAATCAACCTGATCAACAGCTAACTGAGCCTGAACTGAACCAGAATTCAAACCAGTAGTGTTTGATTCCAAATTCTCTGAGCCTGAACTGAACCAGAATTCAAACCAGTAGTGTTTGATTCCAAATTCTCCAATATAGCTGCATTAGTCTCCACATGATCAGTTGTTATAGTCTGTTCTAGCACCAAGTCACCAACTTGGTTTGAGTCGTTAACTGGGACAATGTCCAAATCTTTATCCAAAGCATCACCACCTTGATTTAATTCAGTATCCTCAGCTAGCTGAACATCCTCTATTGCCTGATCTTCATCTAGCACCAAATCACAACCCAGGAATTCTCCTAGCACAACTGGATTGACATCTGTGTTAACATCTGTTGGACCATGTAAATTACCTGTTTCATGTCCTGCATCAGAGACTGTAGGTACCTGTTCTTTGCCATTCAAATTTACCTTTGCAGCCTTTGCAGCTCTAGGATTAACTCCTCCAGCCCTGTATCTAGGTGCTGGTTTCACTGCATTAGGATTATGTATACATCTAGAAAACGAATGCCCGAAGGCTTTGCAATGACTACACGAATATGGCAACTGAGGATAAATAATACTAACTTTCACAAGCTCTTCATGGCCACAATCATCCAATACTGGAACCCAAATATAATCAGGTCGTGGACTAGAGTAAGAAAGTAATACCTGAACCGAGGCATATTTTGTTGGTTCGAACTTAGCTGTGAATTCATCAAATTTCAGGGGCACTCCAACTGCTTTGGCCAAAAAAGTGAGTCCTTCCCTCGACCAGTAAGAGTGAGGTACTTCCTCAAATTTAATCCAGCATGGCACCGTCTCAATTACATTCTTTTTGAACTTATTTGCTTCCATCCATGGAGCTAAGTACAAGGTTCTACCACCTATTTGAACCGAGTTTAAAGCCAGGACCGCATTCTTTTCTTGGACAGTGGTAAACTTGAATGTGAAATAGCCTTTGGAACTGTAAAACACCCTTGTCAAACCTTTGTTTTTCCACATTTTGAAAGCAGTGTCTCGGACAAATTTAAAATCGAAGCTTCCACCAATAAAATGGCCCAAGAGACTTGTATCCCACATTTTTCTTGCATTCTGGAGAAATTCTTTTGGTGGTTTTAAAGTTGCCGAACCATCTTCATTGAAAATAATCTGAACATTGTGATGTTGACTTGTTCCCACAACCGGGATATTTTTAGTAAGAACAGAGCTCCAATTTTTTAATGGGGGGGGATTTTGTGTAGGTAAAACATTAGGTTCAGTACTGGTATTATCATCAGCATGACCAACAATCTCATTATTAACCAAGTTAGTAACATTCTCAGAATCTTTAGGCACAAAAACAGTCAATACCCCATTTTGCACATGAAAACTATCTTGTAAGTCTTCAAGAACAGGAGTTGAGTTATTACCTTGCTTAGTAACTGAATCCGTTGACATTGTCTGTGAGTTCTTAGAGGAGCGAGAAACATCCTGGCTTGGGCCAGGTTCGACTCGAGCAGAACCACCCGCTATAATGAGATTAACATCTTCTCGGACCCTGCGAAGCGTATCTGGAGATAGTGGCAGAGGATTCGCCACTTCCTCAAACAAAAACTCATGATGAGGAGCTGGTAGAGCTAGTAAAGGAGGGGCGATGTAGTTGTGACCAATGAAATTTGAAAACTCTTCAGAGTTCATGCTCCCAGAATTTTCCGAGTTTCTAGACCCCATAAATAATTAAGCGGTTGAGAAAAAAGCAAGAAGATGAAAGAAACGAGCTTGAAAAAATAAATATTCATCTCTGAGACTATAACTTGTGGTGTGTGTGTTTATTGTGGGGTCACAGTACAGAGTAGTAGATTGTTTATTAAGATTGGGTGTTATTAAGGGAAATGGAACTCGTAACAATCCGGATCCCCGACCCAGGATTAGGGGGTGTTACATCTAGGTATTGTTATTCATAATTTTATGATATGTAGATTATTTGTTATGAATTTTTTTTAAAATTTTTTTAATTAAAATTCATAAAATAATTATGCATGTGAATAAATATGAATTTAATATTTTTCTTCCATCTATTGGCTAACCTTGTAATTGTTGCTACAGTAAATGTAACGTCTGGGAAATATTACGTAATTATTTTTATCAATAAATATTTATTATGTGACTTTATGTGAATTTTGGTGAATTATTTGATAATTAATATTAATATTTGGATGTTTATTTCTGATAAAATTTAGATATTTTAATTTCCAATTATCCAGAATTAAATCTAGATAATTTTGGTATTTTTCTGGTAATTGTTGGACTATTATATGATTTTATAAGGATTTATAGAATTAATAATGCTTATTCGCACATAATTATAAAATTAATTTTTAGAATCAGAAATCGTCCCACTTCAATCGTTCTTGCGTTTTTACAATCTGAAACTCTTCCGAAAACTCCTTCCTAACCTAATCTGATAATTCTGAACACTTTCCGTGTTTTGACTTTTTCGATCTGGGGTACGGTTTGACCTGTACGAGTCCCGGTGTGAAATTTTCGATACGCAAATCATTTTAGAGATCGATAAAAATCCGTATTACCAAAAGGCGAGATATTATTAACTTATTTTCGTATAAAGTATTTTATAAGAGTCTCTGTTTTGATAATTATCCAATTCTGGTATTAAAATCGTATCGACTTTTAGTTACTTAGCGGCTAAGTAACCTATTTTCGGATCCAATATATAAATGTAATTATCGAATTATTAAATAAATAAAATATGTGATGGTTCTGTCAGCTATGTGTTACTGTATTATCAATTGTCTGTGAATTGTTGGACGCGAAGATTAATTTTATAATTAATTATCGAGCTGTATGCATTTAATTCATTTTAAAGTGATTTTATTGAATATTTATTCTTAAAAATGCTAAAATTGTCTCTACAATTATTCTTATTGTTTAATAATTTTATTTATTATTTTTAGGGGTTTATAAAAGTTAGAAATCTATATTTTATTAATTATTTAATTTTAAATGATTTCCTAATTTCATTAAATTGTAAAATCAATAATTAATTCGGAAATGCATCAAAAATTATGGAAATTTCGATTCTATTAACTTTTAAATTTTTTGAGAATTTTAAAATTTCTTCGGGCATTTTTAAAATGTGTTCGGATAAATTCTCGGGTTATTATTACTCGTAGGTTATTTGTTTAAAACGAAAATTTTGATGTGAATCGAGATAATAACGAAAAGAAAAAAAAATAGAAAAACCTAATTCTACCCCCAAATCCCCCACCCCCCTGTTATCTCTCTTGTTCCTCTCGGCTCTCTCCATCGATCTCTTATCTCACCGCTCTCTCTCTTTCGATTTATCTTCAATCCGCTTTTCTCTATCTCGTCCCTTATCTCTCCCTCTTGCCCCGTTATCCTCCTGTTCTCTGTTCTCTGGTCGCCGTTTATTCACTATTCCGGCGAGTCACCGCCGACTCGGCTTGGTGGCTGGCCTGGTGGCGTTGTTGCGTATATATACTTGTTGGTATATATATATATCTTCACATATATGTGTGTGTATCCGTATGTGTGTGTGTATGGTGTGTGTGCGTGTGCGTGTGCGTGTGTGGTGGGTGTGCAGTGTTGTGTTACAGTGTGTGTTGTGTTCCCTGTGTTTCCCTGATTCTGTGATGCTGCCTGATTTTTCTGTCTTTCCGGCCATAGTTGTGATTCTGGTTATGCGCGTTGAGCGCATATTGCTGTCCGATTGAGATTTGATTAATATTTTATTAATTTCTGCAGAAAAGTATTGAATAACATTCGTGAAATAAATATTCTGTGCGAAAAATTAGTAATAATTAATCGGTGAAACCGGTGTTGGAAACCCGACGTTATCGGGTACCCGCGAATTTTACCACCATCGGCAATGAGCCTCGGCGAGCCGACGGTGGGCGATGATGATTTCTATCTGAGTCCTAAATTATAAATAAATAAAAATTAAAATTTGTTTGTGAAATAAATTTTGAAACGAAATAAAAAATAAAATACGAATATCAGTACATAATGATTGAATTCATATCGGTGGTTGGGATTGTTTATTGGATTGTGGATTGTGTTGTGGTTGTGATTTGACGTCGAAATGATTCGACGGGCAGGCCGATAAATAGAGGAAACGCTGCCCGATTTTCGGGAAAATTAATTCCAAAAATACGGAAACGTAACCTGTAATTGTCGGAGACGTCGAACAAAGATATAATTGAACTTTATGAAACCGATTTGCGTGACGTGACTAGATATTTTGTGAATAATCGATTACCCTATTTTTCAAAACGACAAATATATGTATTTTCCGAAATTAGATACCGAACTGATTTTTGAAGATGTGAACCATAATTGTTATGTGTATTTCGATAATACGTATAAATATGAATTCGGTTATGAAATCGTATGGGTAGAATAGGGTGGCGATTTGATGTTAAGCTTAAGCAGTTATCTGAATTAGGATATTTCAACCCTGTAGGTTTAGATGGAAGACCCGAGACGTGACATTGGACTAGGAACGATCTAGTGATTAGACGTCGAGATCAACGAAGTTCCAACTGAAGGATCTGAATATTGGGACCGTATCCAGAATAGGATAGAAGTTTGACGATAAAGCCGAACGATTAAAGTCGAACCAAAGTCAACCGATAATAGTGGTTAAAGCTTATTGAGGCAAGTATTCTGGATTTTTCTTTTAAATACTGCAAGTATTACTAATTTTCTGCAATTATTTCTTCGATCCTATTCTAAGTTTAGAATAGTTAACTGTTTTACATTTCGCTGCAATTACTCTGATTATGCACGTTCCTTTCATTATTGTTCCTATAATTCGATTGCTCTCGTGAGCAAATATCCATTCTTTCGGGTTATTTGCGAACCCTGAGTTGGGATGTTTTGAATTCAAAATGATTTGATATCAAAATACTCCACGGGCTGGATAGTGATATTTTGGGGATTGAGTTTTACTTAATCCTGAGGACCGGGATGACTGGTGCCTTGAGATGGGCCGTAGTGCCTGGGGACCCGACTGGATCTATACATGTAGGTATAGATCTGCATTGTATCCTGACTGATCAGTAGGGTATAAGTGTGAACTAGTGTCCAGTCTAATTTATTGTTGATCGCCCTTAATGGCATTCCTTCTTGAAAAAAAATGTGATTATGGATTAAAGTTATTCTTTCTTAGCACTCAGTTTCAGGAAATTACAGTGTTTCTAAATAAATTCGAGGTTCAGATTGTTGCTGCACCATTAGTTGCTCAGTGATAATTAGAATCTTGAATGAATTGATATCTTCTTAATTATTCAACCCGTCCTTATCAGGCTGGTTTAGCAGGCTAAGTCTATGGAAACTTAGTCGATAATGATGGATACTGAATAGTTAGGAATTTCTTGAACGTCGTTTTATGAATCGTTGTTGCATTCGTTGCTCAGGTATGAAGTGTTACCAGAAGCTATTTTGAAAACACACAATTCTGAAGCTCTTACAAAAATGTCATTATTTCCTATGTGGTTTATATCAATGCAAATAAAATTGATTTTAAGTTGATGAAGTATATCCTTTAAATGATTTCGTGTTTCGCTCTTCAAAATATTTTAGAGATTTTATCCAGAAGTTTTCTTTGATATTAATGTTTGAAACTCAAATTATATACTTGCTGGGCATTTTTGGCTCACTCTTACTTTGTCAATTCTTATTTCTGCCAGAAACAGATAAGGATAGAAGTGAATAGCTTTGATAGACAGCAGAAGTTAGAGAAATTTCCGCTGCGAGAGGTTGAAGGTGTTAGAAGAATGTGACAAGAGCATTAGTTCAAAGGCATTTACACTTGTATTATAGTTGAGGTGAGTTGTAGAAGGTTAGATTCTTGTTTCATACCATAACCTGTAAACGATCCGGATTCAAGGGGTTAATTGATTATTCTTTTATTTTATGTAAAAATTGTTTCGTGACACCAAATCTTGACCCCGGATTTGGGTTGTTACAAGTTGGCATCAGAGCTGCAGGTTATTGGTCACTGAAATAAGAATAGGTGAGAGTAAGATAGGAATGGTAGATCGTACAGGATAGGAAAAACCCAAGGCATATTCAGGTTAAGTTGAGTTGAGTGCGAATTAGGGTTAACAGATCCGATCGGGAGTTGGTACGATAGGATTGCTGAGAAAGTGTAAGGCGAATGTCGCAACGCTATATGTATATTGAATTCTTAGATTCTACAGTAATGAAAGATCAACAAATCGACGGAGATTGGGTATGTTACACAATTGTTCATGCGGTTTTGAGAAAAATGCGATTGATTCTTGTAAGAACTTGTGAAAGGCATGCTAGGTGAATTTTGGTATGATCTAACTTAGAATTAGGTATTAGGACGAGTTTCACGTCGAAGGCAACCAGTTGATGGAAGCCGATTAAGAACCAACGTTGCACGTTTCGAAGGCACCACCGTTACGAAAAGGTTCTTATCACGTATCGGGCGTTGCGCAAGGAAAGGTATCTGCCTTATTGGGTATAGCAAAGTCTAGCAAGGAGGTACGACCCTATCTACAGACAGAACGTCAAATCGCATGCGTGGTTGTGAGCATAACGTCAAGGACGACGACAAGAATATCAAAGATAGTACTAAATATCATCGTTGCGATAGAATTGCGAATAAAATGATTTACGACGGCGAATGAAGTTTCTACGACTAATAAGTGCGAGCGGAATCCGAGGAAATATGGAAGAGGTACCAAAGTGAAGAGACCCTTATATGGGCATTCTTTTAATTATACATTTCATTGGTAAATCAGGAAAATAACAAGTAACTTATATAGTAATGACGACCAAATATTTGACTTCTAAAACTTTAAAAATGAGATTTCGAATGAGATTTTCTTAATCAACTTTCAGAAGATTTTTGTATGAAATGAGTTTACCAAATTGGTTGTCAAATTACTATTTATGTTCTCGTTATTATAAACATAAAATGATCTAAAAAGAAGAATGGAATTAGACTCAGTATTGTTAGTTCGAAGGACCAAGTAGGCCCACCAGCAGGAAGAAAAGTTTTTGTGAAAGATGGAAGTAAACTTTATTTAATAATAACAATAATTGAATCAACATATTAAAATATTATTTACCCAATTTTTAAAATTATTAAAAAAAATTAACAAGATTCGTGATTCGAACGAACGAAGGATGATTGAAGGAAATGAAAGAATCTTCCAGATGATTAGAGAAGAATCATACTTCTATTGATGGAATCGAGGCGTTGCGTGATCAATGGATATTTTACGTGATATGGATGAAATCTGAAGCCATGATTTTAAATTTTGGAACGACGCGATTAAGATCAAATTATTGAAGCATTTGGTATGAAGGCATTTCCAGACATCATTCCGAAGTTACAACGTGACCTAAAAATGGTGAATCTCTCATCCGAATGGTCCCTAGAGGCATACGTAAATGGAGCGTGGACGGTGACCCATGGTGATCTACAATGTTATTCTTTTATAAATACGATAGCATATGTTCTTCTCGAGTTTTGAATACGTATGAGCTTCTTCTGTTGATAAATCATATGAGGCGAAAACGAAAGAAAATTCTTGTATTTCTTCTGAATTGTGTCTATTCTCCAATTTCTTGATTCCTGATTGAGATAACAGTGTTGTGGTATGACGCTTTGTCCAAATGACGAAGAGTCGGGTGGGACGCCACCTACTCATGTGTTGTATTCCATATAGTATGAAAGACTGGCCATCTTGAGTACGAATATGGTTGTCTCATTCTTCACTCATTTTTCTTCCTCCAATTTTCTGATTTACAAATTCTTCCTATCGGTTGTTGTATTGCTATTCCTTATTCCGTTTTTCAAAAAAAATCATGTTCACAAATCTCCTCTTGTATCGAGTCTGTTCGTTGACGATTACAAGAGAAATAGAATAGTCCCGTGCGACAGGTAGAATTACGTGTCGAAGGAGAATAGGATTTCAAGCTGATAAATGATGGACATTTGTGAGCAAGGAAGAATGGATACACCGACAACATGGTCAGGGCAAGGATATCAAATCTGACAGTTGTTCGTGTTACGAGGATCTCATCAGTATGGTAGATTGTGTTAATGTGATGTACTTCAAATCAGAAGATTTCGACGAAAAATAAAATTGTTAGTGAATCGTAATGAATAAATTAGTTGTAAAATAAGGAAGCAAAGTTGTGTGTGTCAGACGAAGTAAAGGAGTATCGGGACGACGATCAAAGATCAAGGAAATTCTGAACGATGACTCAGACAGGCGGTTAATACACGAGGCATCCCTTCGTCATGAAAAGGTATTAGTCGTGAAAATTCAAGATGGAAGAAATCTTAAACGAAATCAAACTTCGAACGTGTTCTTCAAGAAGTTGTGAAGATCTCTAACTTGCGTAAACAAGTGATGGTGAATTTAATGCTCATACCCCGGTCAGTGACGAAAGTTTGATACGGGAACATAAGTGGAGATGAAGCAATGGTGATTCGACTGTGGAGTTTTTAGAAATAACGAGATAACGATTAAGTTTCCATCATATTACGACGATAATAATGAAAACCGTGTGTGGTTATTAAAAGATAAACAGGTTAGTTAATAAAATTGAATGTGTATCGTCCAAGATAAATGATTGTTGTGATTGGTGGAAGGATGTGGCTTAATTCTTAAAAGTAACTGTATACAATGGGTAATGACAAGAAATAAGTTAAAAGAATCAAGAAATAAAATACTTGAAAAAGAATGAGATAAATTCATTAAGGACAATTCGTAATATTCTAAAAAGAATTGAGAAATGTATGGTTATATTAATCATTATGGGTTTCAGACCCAATCCCAATTAAGAAGAGATATGCTATGCCAGTCAGATGCTGATCAAAGGTGAATTGTGGGAATTGATGATTTTAGTTGATGAAAGTGGGTGGATATGATTGTGGATGATTTGGTTGATTGATGGTGTCGGCGTGAGTCCGACTGGTAGTCAATGGTGTAGGGGAAGTGCTGCCTAAATTTTCAGAAATTACCCTATAGTTAAGGACGAAGAAGTATATTATCGTTCTCGTCAGTACTCCAAATAATTGCAATCTCGGTTCTTGAGAAAGTTGTTATGACCAAACCGACTTTATATAATTGGTCTTTGATTCCAGTTAGCTAGTCAGCATTAGGTTTAAGTGATCAGCTAAAGGAGTTAATTGATCAACTTTACCAACTAATGGTTAGTTAAATGGAGATCGATTCCAATTAGATTAAGTCAAGCTCTAACATAATTCCCAGCTCCGAAATCAAAGCAATAAGAAATTTGGAAAAAGTAATGGTGTTAACATAAATTGAAGGCTTAGTTCAATTAGTGTGATGTTACGGTGATCAGGTGTCATTCAGAAGAATACATTTTTTTCGATGAGTAAGAGGAACAGGAAGTTACTGGTACACGCTAGTAAGAAGAATACTTTTAAGAACTGAAGGTTCAAGATAAAGTAAAGGGATTATATCATCTGCAATAGCGTTCCAGGAAGAACTTGGATGTATACCCATATCGAATGACGAATTAATGAAAGATTTAAATGTACACTTCTTTTGAATGGAAGTTACTGTAGAATAATGGAAAGCTCGCAAATTCAAGTACCCAATGAAAGACGGAAATTGATGAAGTCCGCATGTGAACTCAGGAAAAAGAGATGATGGTCAATGAAGAGAAGTCAAACACGCGATATGTGATATGTCAAGAAAGGCTAAGGAAATAGCTACCGAGGAAATTCGATAACTCTGTTAGTAAGAATTTAAATAGTACAAATAAAAGCCTTCATTCCAGTGTGAACTTCAGAAATGACCTATCCAATAATAAACAGAGTAATATTACTAAGAAAAAGAAATTCGTTATGTATGAAAAAGATAATGAATAATGAGAATGAAGAACTAATCAAGACAAGAAGTGGAATCAAAAGGATGATAAAGGAATTTTATAAAATAATCCAGAAAATATGTAAGTTGGGAACGTCCGTTGAGCTCGAACTGTTAGGAGAATGAGCTAAAACGTCGATAGTTAGATATAGGAATTCGTTCCACAAATCCGTGTAAACAAGGATGATTAAACAAAGGTATTGATGGAGAACTACTAGAGAAGAACGTTGCAATGAATCTCATATTGGAATTCTTTAAAATTAAAGTGAAGTCCCGGGGATTCGAACGAATGATTTACCAAGGGTACCTCAGGGAATGAGGTAAGAATTACTCGTCGGTTACCGCATAGAGTCCAGCTGGTGTCAAAAGCCCTGTATCGTCTAACTCAATAGGGATGAAATAATAAGTGAAAGAAAACTTCAGAAATGTGGAATGAAAGAATATAATGAAATAAAGAGTAGTTTACGCTGTGCACAAAAATGGTCATGGAAAAAGAGAATAGAGGTATGAAGTTACGTGTCGATTATCAGAAATTGTAAGTTTGAAAACTAAGTGAACACAATGTACCAGGAGTATTCGGATAATGTAATTGTATTTATTGATAACATCCTCGCTAATTCAAGGACTAAGGAAAATCAAGTTGAACGCCTGAAGATATGCTTGCGAAGAATTGAAAAATAGCAACTGCATTTTTAGCTTCAAGAGTATGAATTCTGGTTATGATAGATTATGAGCTATGATTTTATGATTAACTACCAAACAGGAAAGGTCTATTTAAGGACAGCTGTTTTGACTAGGAAGAAAAAAGTGAATACCATTAAGATTGTTGGGAAATGGCTAAAAGAATTGGAAAAGTTAGGAATTGAAAAATAGGTTTTGATCCGTCTTCTGGGTTATGCTGATACTTACTTTGTTGTTGAATATCAAAGGTGGTATTAATGCAGATGATTGATGTTGACTTCAGTATGAATCGTTGTGAGCATCAAAGTTCGTATTGATATCTAATTTGATAGGACAACAAAATGAGTATTAGTGCCAAGAGACCGGGTTTTGAATAAAGTTATGATTCATTCCGTTCCAAAAATTAATATATCCTTGTAGATAGTAGTAGATTCTCGCTCGATGAATCTACTTGATAGTAATTGAAAAGAGATAGAAGTATGCTACCAAGTGGTGAGTAGATGCTATTGCCAAAAATTTTCTTTTTAGCCTTTAAATAGATGTAGAACATTTCGAAGCATCAGACGTCATGAGCTCAGGACATCGGGTGCAGACGAATAGAAAATGCAAGAGACCGATTAAAGGTTCTCGAATACGATTGGAATTGATCATATGTCAGGCTAATCGAACAGAAGGAGACTTGGAAAGTAGAATAGAACAGTTAGTGAAAATAGAAAGTTCATGAACACAAACTATTAGAATTAGAGAGAAAAGAAAATTTGTGTGAATTAAGTTAGCCCTTTGAGACAATGAGATAGATAGAACGATTGGGAATGAGTTGATCTTATTGTCACACGTATAATGAATCTATAAGACATTCATGTGTGTATGAATACGACAATTCATTTAGCTTCAAATGTATAAAGTAGAGATTGAGGTAGGGGTTGCATGAGCAACTGATAGAGTTGATGACGGTAAAAGGCCGTTGAGTTGTGATTAAGGTGATGAGAACTGAGAAATTATAAGAAAGTTACTTGGAAAATATCATGGTTTGTTCCTTAGCATGATTCTGAGGACAGAATCCTTTTAAGGGGGGAGGATGTAACGTCTGGGAAATACTACGTAATTATTTTTATCAATAAATATTTATTATGTGACTTTATGTGAATTTTGGTGAATTATTTGATAATTAATATTAATATTTGGATGTTTATTTCTGATAAAATTTAGATATTTTAATTTCCAATTATCCAGAATTAAATCTAGATCATTTTGGTATTTTTCTGGTAATTTTTGGACTATTATATGATTTTATAAGGATTTATAGAATTAATAAAGATTATTCTCACATAATTATAAAATTAATTTTTAGAATCAGAAATCGTCTCACTTCAATCGTTTTTGCGTTTTTACAACCCGAAACTCTTCCGAAAACTCATTCCTAATCTAATCTGATAATTCTGCACACTTTCCGTGTTTTGACTTTTTCGATCCGGGGTACGGTTTGACCTGTACGAGTCTCGGTGTTAAATTTTCGATACGCAAATCATTTTAGAGATCGATAAAAATCCGTATTTCCAAAAGGCGAGATATTATTACCTCATTTTCGTATAAAGTATTTTATAAGAGTCTCTATTTTGATAATTATCCAATTCTGGTATTAAAATCGTATCGACTTTTAGTTACTTACGGCTAAGTAACCTATTTTCGGATCCAATATGTAAATATAATTATCGAATTATTAAATAAATAAAATATGTGATGGTTCTGTCAGCTATTTGTTGCTGTATTATCAATTGTCTGTGAATTGTTGGACGCGAAGATTAATTTTATAATTAATTATCGAGGTGTATGCATTTAATTCATTTTAAAGTGATTTTATTGAATATTTATTCTTAAAAATGCTAAAATTGTCTCTAAAATTATTCTTATTATTTTATAATTTTATTTATTATTTTTAGGGGTTTATAAAAGTTAGAAATCAATATTTTATTAATTATTTAATTTTAAATGATTTCCTAATTTCATTAAATTGTAAAATCAGTAATTAATTCGAAAATGCTTTAAAAATTATGGAAATTTCGATTCTATTAACTTTTAAATATTTTGAGAATTTTAAAATTCTTCGGGCATTTTTAAAATATGTTCGGATAAATTCTCGGGTTATTATTACTCGTAGGTTATTTGTTTAAAACAAAAATTTCGATGCGAATCGAGATAATAACGAAAAGAAAAAAAATAGAAAAACCTAATTCTACCCCCAAATCCCCCACCTCCCTGTTATCTCTCTTGTTCCTCTCGGCTCTCTCCATCGATCTCTTATCTCACCGCTCTCTCTCTTTCGATTTGTCTTCAATCCGCTTTTCTCTCTCTCGTCCCTTATCTCTCCCTCTTGCCCTGTTTTCCTCCTGTTCTCTGTTCTCTGGTCGCCGTTTATTCACTATTCCGGCGAGTCGCCGCCGACTCGGCTTGGTGGCTGGCCTGGTGGCGTTGTTGCATATATATACTTGTTGGTATATATATATATATATATCTTCATATATATGTGTGTGTATCCGTATGTGTGTGTGCGTGTGTGGTGTGTGTGCGTGTGCGTGTGTGGTGGGTGTGCAGTGTTGTGTTACAGTGTATGTTGTGTTTCCCGTGTTTCCCTGATTCTGTGATGCTGCCTGATTTTTCTGTCTTTCCGGCCATGGCTGTGATTCTGGTTATGCGCTTTGAGCGCGTGTTGCTGTCTGATTGAGATTTTATTAATTTCTGCAGAAAATTACTGAATTACATTCGTGAAATAAATATTCTGTGCGAAAAATTAGTAATAATTAATCGGTGAAACCGGTGTTGGAAACCCGACGTTATCGGGTACCCGCGGATTTTACCGCCGTCGGCGATGAGCCTCGAGGAGCCGACGGTGGGCGATGATGATTCCTATCTGAGTCCTAAATTATAAATAAATAAAAATTAAAATCTGTTTGTGAAATAAATTTCGAAACGAAATGAAAAATAAAATACGAATAACAGTACATAATGATTGAATTCATATCGGTGGTTGGGATTGTTTATTGGATTGTGGATTGTGTTGTGGTTGTGATTTGACGTCGAAATGATTCGACGGGCAGGCCGATAAAATAGAGGAAACGCTGCCCGATTTTCGGGAAAATTAATTCCGAAAATACGGAAACGTAACCTGTAATTGTCGGAGACGTCGAACAAAGATATAATTGAACTTTATGAAACCGATTTGCGTGACGTGACAAGATTTTATGTGAATAATCGATTACTCTATTTTTCAAAATGACAAATATATGTATTTTCCGAAATTAAATACCGAACCGATTTTTGAAGATGTGAACCATAATTGTTATGTGTATTTTGATAATACGTATAAATATGAAATCGTATGGGTAGAATAGGGTGGCGATTTGATGTTAAGCTTAAGCGGTTATCTGAATTAGGATATTTCAACCCTGTAGGTTTAGACGGAATACCCGAGACGTGATATTGGACTAGGAACGATCTAGTGATTAAACGTCGAGATCAACAAAGTTCTAACTGAAGGATCTGAATGTTGGGATCGTATCCAGAATAGGATAGAAGTTTGACGATAAAGTCGAACGATTAAAGTCGAACCAAAGTCAACCGATAATAGTGGTTAAAGCTTAGTGAGGCAAGTATTCTGGATTTTTCTTTTAAATACTGCAAGTATTCCTGATTTTCTGCAATTATTTCTTCGATCCTATTCTAAGTTCAAAATAGTTAACTGTTTTAAATTTCGCTGCAATTACTCTGATTATGCACGTTCCTTTCATTATTGTGCCTATAATTTGATTGCTCTCATGAGCAAATACCCATTCTTTCGGGTTATTTGCGAACCCTGAGTTGTGATGTTTTGAATTCAAAATGATTTGATATCAAAATACTCCACGGGCTGGATAGTCATATTTTGGGGATTGAGTTTTACTTAATCCTGAGGACCGGGATGACTGGTGCCTTGAGATGGACCGTAGTGCCTGGGGACCCGACTAGATCTATACAGGTAGGTATAGATCTGCATTGTATCCTGACTGATCAGCAGGGTATAAGTGTGAACTAGTGTCCAGTCTAATTTATTGTTGATCACCCTTAATGGCATTCCTTCTTGAAAAAAAATGTGATTATGGATTAAAGTTATTCTTTCTTAGCACTCAGTTTCGGGAAATTACAGTGTTTCTAAATAAATTCGAGGTTCAGATTGTTGCTGCGCCATTAGTTGCTCAGTGATAATTAGAATCTTGAATGAATTGAGATCTTCTTAATTATTCAACCCGTCCTTATCAGGCTGGTTTAGCAAGCTAAGTCTATGGAAACTTAGTCTATGGAGTTCCAGTGTCTATCGTATCTGATCGAGATCCAAGGTTTAATTCAAGTTTCTGGAAGAGTTTTCAAGAATGTTTGGGAACAAGACTGAATATGAGTACAGCTTATCACCCCCAAACGGATGGCCAAAGTGAAAGAATGATCCAGACAATCGAGGATATGTTACGTGTTTGTGCGATTGATTTCAAAGGAAGTTGGGACGAACATTTACCTCTGGTAGAGTTTGCTTACAACAACAGCTATCATGCCAGCATTGGAATGCCACCCTATGAATCCCTTTATGGACGTAAATGTTGATCTCCAATATATTGGGACGAAGTAGGAGAACGCAAGATACTTGGACCTGAACTGGTACAGCAGACAAAGGAAGTTGTTGAACTTATCCAGAAAAGATTAACAGCCGCTCAAGATCGTCAGAGGAAATATGCAGACCAGTCTAGGAAAGACATGGAATTTGAAGAAGGAAGCTTGGTATTACTGAAAGTATCACCATGGAAAGGACTAACGAGGTTTGGAAAGAAAGGGAAGCTAAGCCCAAGATATGTCGGACCTTTTGAGATCCTAAAGCGTGTTGGCAAAGTAGCTTACGAATTGGCGTTACCTCCGCACATGGAGAACATTCACAATGTTTTTCATGTATCGATGCTCAAGAAATATAATCCAGACTCCAGGCATGTAATAGAATATGAGCCGATAGAGCTTCAGGCAGATTTATCATATGTAGAGAGTCCGATAGAGATTCTAGAGGCAAGAGAGAAAGTATTGAGAAATAAAGTGGTAAAGTTAGTAAGAGTATTGTGGAGAAACCCAAAGGTTGAAGAGTCAACCTGGGAGTTAGAAAGTGATATGAGAGAAAAGTACCCTCATTTGTTTTCTTAGGAGATTCTGAGGACAGAATCCTTTTAGGGGGGAAGGATGTAATATCCGGGATATATCGTGTAATTATTTTTGATATTAAATAATTATTATGTGTGCTCAGTATCTATTCTTTGAGTTAATTGTTAAGTGTTATCTGTACTTGAATATTTAAAAATAATATTAATTGAGTATTTTAATTTTTATATGTCCAAAATAAAATATAGATAATTGTCATATCTTCCTAATTATTTTTATGTTGATTTATGGATTTATAAGAATCATATGAAATTTCTAAAATCTTTTTCCGGGTAATTAAAATCTATTTTATAAAAACGGGAACCAACCGACGTCAACCATTGTTACGTTTTTGGAACCTGAAACTCTTCCGAGAACTCCTTCCTAACCTAATTGTAATATTCCGAGCATTTTCCATATTTTGACTTTTTCGATCCGGCGTACGGTTTGTCTTGCGCGGGTCCCGGCGCAACATTTTCGATACAATATTCGTTTCGGTAAATTAATAAAACCTGTATTTTCGATAAACGGGAGCTTTTTATTAAACTATCCCAATTATCACTTCGTAATACGTGTAACCAGGCGCTGAGACCAAGACCGCAGTACAAATTGTACTGATCTGGATAATTATCCCGAAAACCGATACCGTTTGGATCAGTTTTTATAAATAAACGTACCATTTTATATCCGGAATGATCCAACGGGATACTAATTTTCCGTAATTATAAATAGCCTTTTACCGTATTTTATTTCGTATCAAAATCATTTGCAGATAGTTAATTATATAATTTTCAGAGAAAAGCCCTAATTTCTTAAAACTGTTCTAAGAATCAAACAGCAAAACGAAGGCGTTACTGATCTCTGTTTTCAAAGCTTGAGTAACCAAAACAAAGGATTTGAGGTGTTCTATCAGATTCTGAGCTTTGTTTCACTACAGAAATCAAGGTTATTTTTCTAAAAATTTATTTATTTTCGAATTTATTTTATTAAAAATATGAATTTTTGTTCGGATGATTGTTTGTATGATTTGATGATTGCATGTTGTAGAGCTTGTTTTCCTGATGATTTTCATATGTCATACGTCTGATTTGGAGTTCAATAACATGTTCAAATTTGAGTTTAATTTTCGAATTTCAAAATTAGGGTTTATAACCCGTATGAATGTTCTTAATTGAAATTTGGGGGTTTCTTATTCTGTGATAGATTGATGTTGTGTTATAGTGGGTTGTGTTCTCTGTGAAATTTGCAATCTAGTCGTATAAGTTTCATGAACCAACGAGGTCTGTAGAGAAGGGAGTTGTGTTTTGAAGTTTTCCGATGTTCGCCGGAAACTGAAAAATTTCACGGCCAAATTCCGGCCAACTCAGGGATTGTTAGGTTGTTTTGATTGCATGGTTGTGTTCCTGGTAACCTGTAGATGTGATATGGAGCTTGTGGCAAGGTGAGGAGGCCGGAATCGTGTTCTCCAGCCACCCCTGTGTTTTCCGGCGACGGGATGTAAAATTTACAGTTTGGTCCCTGGACTTTTGGGGACGATACAGTTAGGTCCCTGAAGTTTCCAGACTTTGCAAAAATTGGATTCCTGTTTTAAAAATGTTTAAAAATCATATTTCCTAATTATTTTTATTATAAAAATTCGTTTTTAATTTCTGAAAATTCTAAAAATTATTATTTTAATTCTGAAAATATTTTTAATTCATAAATAAATCTGAATTAATTAGTTAATTAATTTCAGTTAATTTTTAATTGATTAATTAGTCAATTAATTCGAAAATTAATTGATTAATTGATTTAATTAATTATTAATTGATTTTTATTTAATTATTTAATTAGATTTAATTATTTAAAAATGATTTAAAAATTTTAAAAAATAGTTTCGAGCTTTAAAATATTATTCTAAATTATTTTCAAGGCTCGATATTTATTCTAAAATTGTTTCGGAGCCAGAATTGGCCAACCGAACCCTGTTTATTATTCCGAAATTGATCCAACGACCCGTTTTAATTCCGAAAAATGTTTTAAAAATTATTTTAAATACCCGAAAGCACATTTATGACCCGAGACTTCTTTATAAATGATATGTCATAGATTACGTGATGTATTATGTATTATACGTGACATGTTGTTTGACTATCGGTCTATATATTCGGTGTTTACTTCGTTATTGCATAGATTTCAATCCGTTAATCGGATTTGGGTAAAACGAAGGGTAGATAGAAGTATGTGTTGAATAGAATCTTGTGAGTTGATGATTGATAGATGCTTATGATATGTGAGCAGAAGAGGCAAGACATAGGAAAGGAAAACAGATAGTTGAAGAGTAAGACGGTTGTGATTGGAAGCGAGTGCAGAGTAGTAAGCTAATACCAGGCAAGTGTTCTGAACTTTCTCGAGATATTGTAATTCTTGATAGTCTTGTTGACATTGCAAGTGCTTTGAAGCACGGAAACCTAAATCCTGATTTCAGTTATTGTTCTTGAGCCATGAACCATATTCTTTCTAAGCCATTGATTATTGTATACCCAAACACGAACCACAAATCTACGATACTACTCCACAAATACATACAAACTAAATACCAGACACTGAACTGGATTACTATATACTCAATCCATGATATCTTATGCTTTGAAAGACCAAATCCTTGAAACCCTGAAACGTTATTTCCTTTGTTATCCAATTCTTTCCTTACCCAGCATTCAAGCTTTGAAAGTACCTGGTTGATCCTTACAAGGATTGAAACCCTTTTATTGTTAAACATTTATTGTTGTTAATGATTTCGGTTATTGTTTACTATTGCATATTCTGTTATTATGTTAGAATTGGATTGTTTTTATAAAATTGTGGATCAGATTCGTGGTCAGACCATATAATGGTCAAGTTAGGCCAATGTGTGCCTTGGATCCAGTAGTTAGAGCAATGTTGTGTGCCTTGCTCGGGGTTAGTGCGTGACTGATCAGCAGCCTAACCTTGGTTTTTAAATTAAAAGTATAATATCCAATTCTAAATCATAATCCATTGTTCACTTGATATCATAAACATATTCACCTGATGATCATTATTCTCAGTTTTGTCATTGTGACTTGCTGAGCTAGTTAGCTCATTCGTGCAATGTTGTTTATATTCTTTCCAGTTAAAAAGGAACCAGTTGGTAAAGAGGATCCCCAGTCCAGCGCGAGAGCTAGGGGTTCAGGTTGAGAAAGCTGAGCTAGTAGGCTTCTTTTGGAATAATTTAAGTTTGTAAAAGTTATAATAATGTTTAATACTCAGTTTGAGTTTGAAATAGTTGGGATTTGAACGGTTTGTAATATATTAGTGTGTTTGGCTTGTGTGCATACTTTAACCTGTTGCGGTCCGTGGTGGTTGGTAAGTAGGGTCACTGCATATATTATTATTATCTTTATTATTGTTATAAGCAGGTTATAAATAAGGTGTATGTGTGGACCCCAAACTTCTGACACGGGTTTGGAGGGCGCCACAATATACAAGTCAACTATCCCGTAAAATTGGCTCTTACTAAGGCCTGGACTAACTAGATAACTAGACTATCCCATCGTCAGTCCTGAATCACACACCGGAGCAGGTCAGCTCCCATACCCTTTCCATCGTATGACGGAAGATATAGTCGGCCTGCCGCCTGGAGATCCTACCATGCATGTCCCCCTGGAGCGATCTGAGTCTCGCTCGGGACGTGAGCTCTATCCCCGTCAGCTCCCTCCTCAGGGATCGGGGTATAGCAGCCCTAGTCTCATAAGCTCGGGTACGCCTACCCGCCCTCTCCGCATCCAACTCCCTCCTGACCTCATCCAGCCGGGCCTCAGCAACAGCCACTCGGGTCCTCAGTACATCCTGAATATAGTCGTGGGCTAACAAAGACTGCCTATGGGCAGGGTCGAGAGGTGGTGAATCCGGAGCCGCTGGGGGTGCCTCCTCGGTCTGCCTAGGCTTGGGAGTATGGGTCTCTGAGCTGTCATCATATGGGCTCCAGGATAGTGGTGGAGGGGTAGGAGCTCTGACCACCGGGAGTGAGGGTAAAGGGGTACCAGTGTACACTACCATAGCTCCGACACGCTCCTCAGCCACTGGGACCTCATTCGGGTCCTCCTCATCTGAAATAGCAACAACCTCTGTCTCTGACTCCTCTGAGGGGTCCTCCTCATCCTCCTCCATCTCAGGTTCCTCCTGATCCTCGGCATCTAGCAGTGCCTCATCATGCTCACGCTCGAACATCTCAGGGTCCTCTATCTCATGCGCCTACACATTAAACGAGCTAAGTTACTATCATGATACTTATAAGGGTTCCCGTAAGGGTTTTAACTGTCAGCGCTACTTTAAGTAGTCCGACCATGAACTTGGCAAGAGTTCTTATTATCTTTGTGAGTTTATTATTACATCGTCGCATCATCTCTGAGGTTTATAACGCTTCGCTCTGATACCATTTATGTAACACCCCCAGATCCGGGGTCAGGGATCCGGGTCGTCACGGTCTTTCTTTCCATAATATCACTTCACTTAATTAAAAATAATTAACCTCATGCTGTGACCCCATACTAACACACACCACAACCCATTATAGTCTCAGAGATGAAATAGAAATAAGTACAAGTCCTTGAATCCACAATTTAAAAGTTATTACAACCCAAAATGATTACTTGATAAATTTACAGTTAATTGCCATTATCTGCCACAAGTTATAATTATACAATATTTGGTTCCAAAAAGTAGAATGTCTGATCTACCAATAGATCTACCTCTGCAGCTATAGCAGCTACAACATCAACGGGAAGACGCAGGACGCTTCCCACGCGCTTGCGCTGGGTCTGCTTGAGTCTGGCCATCTGTAACACCCCCAGATCTGGGGTCGGGGATCCGGGTCGTCACGGTCTTTCTTTCCACAATATCACTTCACTTAATTAATAATAAATAACCTTATTCGATTAATAGTTTTAAAAACTATATCCATATATATATATATAAATAAATATATATATATATATATAATATACTCGGGAACATCGACTCCCGGTTTAGAAATATGTTCACCTTTTATCCCCTATACTAAGGGTATACGCAACTACTTGCTTATTTCTAGCATAGGTATTATGCAACTATAAGCATTGAAATCAACAGATAGATAACCAGATTACGAAACAGACATGCATATATACCATATTAGCATGCTCCAATATATCGCAAAATTTGCTAATAACAATCATGCAATATCACAAGATAATGCATATACATATATTTACATCACAGCAACAGTATAACGGGTAGAAAACTTGCCTGAGCGACTGGGGGTTACGAATGGCTCGGGACGAGTCTGGTAACCTATAAGCAACAAGTAAGTTGGAATTAAACCAAAGTCACTTGTAAATCTATACTTTAACTAACTTAGACTCTAACGCTCGTTTTGCGCTCACTGATTCGCTTAAGTCACTCGGGTACCCTCGGCTCCACCATTTTTAATAATTTAACCTTTACGAGTTTTAAAGCGATTCCTTCGCGAGTGTCTTACCAACTGCCTAACACACTTACCATAAATGTTTCATACATTAATTAACCCTTTTTGGTCTTTAACCTATGTTTCAAAGTAAGGCGAGGGAAAAAGTTTCGTTCGCGAAACGCCGTTACTTGAAACGGTCGTTTCTCCTAAACCGTGCATCGGAATCGAACGAACTACATATCAAAATGAAGCTCGTAACATGAGCTATCTAAACATGGCAGTGGTCATAATCTAGCAGGGGGTTCTCGGGTCCTAATGTTATGCACAAAAACAGTCTAAAGAAAATCGGACGTTACGACGGCTATGTTTACGCGATTTCCCAAATTTAAACCATTCAAAAACCATCACAATTCAACCTCAAATCAATCATACAACCAACATCCATCCAAAACACATCATAACAGCCCCAACCAATTCAATTTAATCATTCATACTTATGCTTAAACTTAACTTTAATCATACTTAAGTTCCTTTAAATCAAAACCACAACAATTACCATTCCATTTCACTACCATTCCAAATCCCAAACTCTAAATCATAACAACAAGCTACAATATCAACCCACTAATCAAAATCATCTTATACTATATAGGAATCTAGGGTTTGGAGATGGTATACCTTCCTTGAAGTGGTGGGTGGAGCTAGGAAGCCTTAAGAAGCTTGGAGAAGTCTTAAGAATGCTTGGATCTTCAAGAAAACCAAGAAAAGTTCAAGTTAAAAAAACTTGAAAACACTATTCATTGTCTTCTTCTTTGATTAAATGAAGAAGATTGAGAAGGAATTAATGGCTTAAACTCATGATATAGTCCTAACTAAGCATGAAGATGATTAGGGAATTATCTTACCAATTTAGGAAGCTTGGATCTTGGATTTTGAATTTCTCTTGCCTTTTGAATAGTGAAAAGCCGTGAGCAATGAAGAACAAAGCCTTGGTTGCTTTTGATTTTTGATGAAAATGATTTTACTTGGCTTGGTTGCTTGGTTTTTGTGCTTGTTTTAGTCAATTACCTTCTTGCCCCTTGAATTTGTGTGGTTACAAAGCCACCACACCTCCTTCCTTCCCATGTCATGCTTATGTCACCTTGCACATGTCATTATGCTCCCACTTGTCCACACCTTGTGGTTTGATGATGTCACAATCCCTGGCTTCTTGTACAAGCTTGTCTCTTGGTCACTTATTTGTTTTACGGTTCGCTTAACTTTCGTTCTCGTTTATCGTTTGAAGGATCATACCCGGGATCTTATTACTTAGGTTCCTTTAACCTTTCTCAATACATTATATTCCTTTTATGATCCTCTCCTATAATCCTTTAATTTAAATCCTTTTTATCCTGTTACCTTTTTCTCAATTCTTTCCGTATCTAGTGTATTTCCGGGAAAAATCAAAGTGTTCGGAATTGGATTCTGACGATCTTTACATACACTTATATACCACATAGAATACTAATAATATCCCATAAGATCAATAACAGAACCCCTACATAGCGTGGCATGAAAAGTTTTCTCGTTCAGCAAAAACACTATTCATAAGGGTTTCAAAATTTCTCAAAAATTGGGGTTATTACAGTCTCCCCTCCTTAAAAGGATTCCGTCCCGGAATCAGATAGAAAACAAATGGGGATACTTTCTTAGCATTACACTTTCTAACTCTCGAGTCAATTTTCCCACATTGTGGTTCTACCACCAAACTCTGCCTAGTTTGATAATCCTTCTCCTAAGCACTTGTTCCTTTTCACTCTATAACCCTTCCTGGTTGCTCCATATAGGTTACGTCGGGTTGCATATCTATGCGCTCATATGCCTCTATTTATCTGGCATCTGAATTACACTCCCTTAACGTTGATACGTGAAACACGTTACGACCTGCTACATGTTCGGGGTTAGGGCTAGCTCATAAGCTAACTTCCCAAACGTCTTAATATATCCAAGGGTCCAACAAATTGTAGACTTAGCTTTCCTTTCTTTCCGAACCTCATCAATCCTTTCCAAGGGATACCTATAACATTACTAGGTCCCCTATTTCATACTCTTTATCCTTTCGTGTCAAATCAACATACTTATCATGTCCATCTTGGGCTACTACCAGCCGTCCTCTGATTAGATCTATCATATCCTTGGTCCTTTGGACTACTGCGGGTCCGAGCATCTTGCGCTCTACAACTTCATCCTAACATAAGGGAGATCGACATTGTCTTCCCTCAAGGATCTCATAAGGCGACATCTCGATAATGACATATGATCTATTGTCGTAAGATAACTCAATCCGAATTAAGTGATCATTCCAAATTCTTTCAAGTCTATTGCATAGACTCTCATTATTGCTTTTATCATTAGAACTTTTGCTTCTTAATACCCATTCTTTTCCAGTTCGTAATCGCTACTACCTTCCGTTCCTAATATTATACTGGTTATACTTTTGCTCGTTAGCGTTCTATAACCTTTTAATAACCACGTCAACCTTAGTATCACGAATGTGTTCCCATTCCGCATACTACCACCACTTTATTACTCCTTTTTCAGTTGTTTCTATTTTCCAAAATTTGATCAATCATATAGAAGTAAAGGAATTTGTTGAGAGATCACTATGATCATGAACACTTGTTATATCGCATAGTTAGTACAGAAGGTGGCCAGCCTTTAGTACTTGACAAGCAATTAAATAATAGCTGGTATCCTACTCGGCTTCTATCACACAGATAGATAGTCATTCGGCAATACCTCCCCTTCTGGAAGGGTTGTTCTTCTCAGCTTACATGAAATGAAAAGAAGAGAAAAGAACGAACTGAAGAGAATTGTATATATGAAAAAATATACTGCCACAAAATATCTGGCTTGGAACCTACCTCTGAACTATAGAGGTTTATCATAGGAGAACAAAACATATACGTATTTATATCAGCATCGAGCATTATAGCCTCATATTTCACGTGCCTAAATATTTTCGCTATCCCGTCCATCATTCTATGGACCCACACTCTTCCTCGAGCTTATACATAATCACCTTTGAAACTCCCTCGACATCGAAAATCGAATCTGGGATCTCATTCTATACATCATCGTTACTAGAATTCTATGCTTGCACCGCAACCTTCCTCGTATAATAATACGACTCTCTATTGATAAGAAAGAATAATTATTCACTAGGTAGATACTCTACTTAATTAATCTATCAATGATAACTTATACACTACCACGACCCGATGAGTGGTACTCAATCTCAACACCCATTCCAATACAACTCTCACGGTTGTAATCAGCTCAATACTCGCAGAATCATTGCTGCCTTACTATGGTCCACCACTGACCTACTGTCGTCATTCATTTTTCCATAAAATCTTAATATCTAACCATACGGAGTCTATACACGTCGTATCAAATTCTTCTAAGGAGGTAACATACTCACCATCCCTGATCCATGAAGAACACTCCTGATCCTGACATACATACATGACATGAAGCAGATAAAATTGCAGAAGAGTTTCGCTCAAAGCAACGATAGCAGGTTAATACCATTCGTAATCATATGCCTTCAATAGAAGACTTAACTCAAAGGTTTGTTTAGTCCTTTTTGAAACATGGTCCTGGCTTATCTCAAGATAGGACCTTCTAAGATAGATAGCCTGCTCATGGCGATTACACGAATTAAACCTTTACCAACTACTATTACGGTTGGGTATTGCACAGTCATCAGAAGGAATGTCGATCTTCCAAACCATAATACAACCTTCATAGCTTTAACCATCATCACTGTATTCCTTTGGCACAAGCGCCTATAATTATCCTCTTACCTTTAAAGTGTCGGCCACCTCTTTGGCCTTTCCTGATAGTAAAATTTCCTTACAGTCAATGTCATTTTAACCACCTCCAAATAAATTTTCTACCTTATTTCAATCACAGCTTATGTGAAAATACTTTTCTTTAATATCTGATGAGTAAAAAAAAAATTTCCATTTTTCCATAAGTTATCCCCTCAGTCTTTAGAGATTAATCACTGTCATGACTGACTCTCAATCATAATTAGAACATCTTTTATCTTAAGTCCTAATTGCCCTGAACAATTTCGACCATTACTGGTTCGATCCATACTTTCTCGTGGTTTAACACGTGCCCCACTTGGCAACATTATAATTACGTCATATTTCCTTTATCAACATTTTTATTCTTGAGAATTTTGAATATTACCTTTCTCCTTGTAAAACCTCTAAGGTTATCCTTCAATCGTTCCTCTTGTATTCCCTAGATACAGGGCATATCAAAATACCATTCACTATTACTAGAACCATTGTCTATATACTTCTGAAAAATTTTCTCCACTGATCCTTAAAGGTTATTATTACCTTAATGCTTTCCAATTCATACTGTCAAAACTCATACTATCCCTATCAAGGGTGAAATGCCAACCTTTATGCATTCCCCTAGGATTCGTTTTAAGTTACCGATGTTCTATCCTTAATTCCACCTTTAAAAAGGTACAAGCATCCTTCCATGGATAAATAAAGTCATATATCCCTGATATGGGTATCTTATTCAATCATTCCCACCTCGATAGTAAATGCCTAATTTCACAATAACATCTGTATACAAAATGAGGTTAATCAAAATGGCCTCCAAAAGATAACAACGGTTATCCGCGTTTCTTGCCTAATCTGGTAACGATAACATGGATGTTCTGGAAGATATTGGTCGTGTTCAACGTGAACTTCTTCTTAATAATTCCTTATTTACTTTTGTTGTTTATCTCAACAGTCACCTCAATGTTGGGATATCTTTCATATCTGGCGTCTCCCTTTCTGGGTATCATGCCACCGGTCTTACACTTCACCTTCTTGAAGGTCACTTCCTTCATCCAATTTTCTTAATTTCTTACTTTCTTATCCCCTTAGTCTATCCGCGTCTCATTATTTATCCTTCGAATTATCTCAAGGTTTCCTCGAATCTTCCCAACTTACAGGGGAAAAAATATATGTATCTCTTATGCCTTCAACCATCAATTTTAACTCATGGTGAATCACCCTCATCCTGACGATTACATACTCTTCTATTTCTATTTCTACGAGTCTTTAGGGTTTCCTCATACCCAACTCCCTTATCATTCCTCAAACTCTATTGCCGTTATATTCCTTTCCACTTCAATTTCTTTTTCTTTTTTTTTCCTTTCTCTTATCATTATTTCATGAACCAACACAACATAAGCATTGATTTCAAACATCCCGTCATTCTGGATTCATGTCCTTAGAACGAATCTTGACAACTTTTTACAACTTAGATTCACAATTCATCATACTCGTCCGCCTTTGCTCTGGGTCTAAAGCTTTTACACTATCTTCATAACTTTGGGAAGTACTTTCCTGAAAACAATTGACTGAACTTAAATAAGTTTATTCTAACCTCTGGCTCCGTGCCTTTCTTGGTCTTTCACCAGCGGGTGGTCTCTCTCTTAGGAGGGTAAGTGACAAAAACAGTCTTTTGTGGTTCGTCAATCATTTAGAATCTCAAATGATTCCTATATTTCCTTTAGCCAGGCTCTTGCCTCGACTGGGTCAGCTTGTTCCTTAGAACTCTAAGAGCTTAGCGACTTAAAGGTCATGAAAGAATTTCCTACCGCATTGTTTCCTCAAGGTGGTGGCTGGGGATAATAGTCTAAGTTCTTTCTAGATAGGTCCATGAATTGCCGTATAGGAGTACCGTCTCGGGTCTCCTTTCCTTACTCGACTTTCTGTTTCCTTGGTATGAAATGTTTCAACCTTCTCCCATAATCGGGGTTATCTTATACATTAAAAACCTTGTTTTCCACTCTATTATGTTATGGGTTCTTTCTTTCTTGATGGCAACCTCCCTGACTATCACATTCAGGGTTTGCCCTAAATCTTATTCCTCAAACTATGGCTCTCATCTAAGTTCTCATCCTTAAGCTCTTGAACTTTTGGAACCCAATTTCTGTAGGAATACCTCATTATTCCCTTATCATCTTTCTCAGTATTAATCTCATATTTATTTGTTGGCTCTCTGCCTTCATTCATCACCTTTTTCTGGCACAATATGCTCTTTTCCAATAATTCGGTCTCTATTGCAATCTCAAACAGCTTTTCGGTACCGGCTCCGGTTACCTTCACTACTATTTCCATTTTCTCAAAATCTCTTATCAACTCTCCCAAAGACATTATCATCTTGAGTCTCTCCTTTTTACTAAGGGCATCAGCCACCATATTGGCTTTCCCCGAATGATAAAGAATCTCCCAATCATTATTCTTGATTAGCTCTAACTGCCTCCTCTGGCATATGTTGAGCTCTTTCTACGCGAAAATGTACTAGAGCACTTATGGCTTAGGTAATTCTCGCACTTCTCTCCATACGAGTAGTGCCTCCAATCTTTAGGGTAAACTATTGCCACGAGCCTAAGCTCATGAGCGGGGATATCGAATTTCATACTACCTTAATTGTCTTGACATGTACGCGATTACCTTACCGTGCTGCATAAGCACGCACCCTAAGCCCTTGTGTGAAGCATCACTACACTTCACAAAATCTCCGTTTCCATCCGGCAACGCCAGCATAGGGGCCATCACCAAACTCTGCTTCAGTTTTTTTTTTTTTTTTTTTTTTTTTTGTTTTTTTTTTTGAAAGCTGTTCTCGCATTTCTCTGTCCATTCGAACTTCTCAGTCTTACGAGTAAGCCGCGTTAAAGGGGTTACTATCTTTACAAACTTGAACGAACCTCCGGTAGTGACCGGCCAATCCTACCTCTGGTAGTCGACCAAACCATGGTCATCAATTCATCAGTGGTCCTTTATCCAATCCTGTCAGGATCCTCCATGGGATCCTCCTCAACAACTAACCCTTCTAGGACAACATCCTCAACCGCTAAATCCTCAATATCAACATCATCCGGTCCTGCATTAGGACACTCTATCGGATCCACAATCCGATCTCCAATTAGTAATAAAATATCATCGCGATGTTGCTCCTCAACCTCAGGGTTCGGAGTCCCGCTACCATATACGATAACGAACTACGCTCCTATCACGATATTTATAAGGGTTCCCATAAGGGTTTTAACTGTCAGTACTACGTTAGGTAGCCCGACTATGAACTTGGCAAGAGTTCTTATTATCTTAGTTAACTTATTATCTTAACGTCCCATCATCTCTGAGGTTTATAACGCTTAGCTCTGATACCATTTCTGTAACACCCCCAGATCTGGGGTCGGGGATCCGGGTCGTCACGGTCTTTCTTTCCACAATATCACTTCACTTAATTAATAATAAATAACCTTATTCGATTAATAGTTTTAAAAACTATATCCATATATATATATATATATAAATAAATATATATATATATATATATAATATACTCGGGAACATCGACTCCCGGTTTAGAAATATGTTCACCTTTTATCCCCTATACTAAGGGTATACGCAACTACTTGCTTATTTCTAGCATAGGTATTATGCAACTATAAGCATTGAAATCAACAGATAGATAACCAGATTACGAAACAGACATGCATATATACCATATTAGCATGCTCCAATATATCGCAAAATTTGCTAATAACAATCATGCAATATCACAAGATAATGCATATACATATATTTACATCACAGCAACAGTATAACGGGTAGAAAACTTGCCTGAGCGACTGGGGGTTACGAATGGCTCGGGACGAGTCTGGTAACCTATAAGCAACAAGTAAGTTGGAATTAAACCAAAGTCACTTGTAAATCTATACTTTAACTAACTTAGACTCTAACGCTCGTTTTGCGCTCACTGATTCGCTTAAGTCACTCGGGTACCCTCGGCTCCACCATTTTTAATAATTTAACCTTTACGAGTTTTAAAGCGATTCCTTCGCGAGTGTCTTACCAACTGCCTAACACACTTACCATAAATGTTTCATACATTAATTAACCCTTTTTGGTCTTTAACCTATGTTTCAAAGTAAGGCGAGGGAAAAAGTTTCGTTCGCGAAACGCCGTTACTTGAAACGGTCGTTTCTCCTAAACCGTGCATCGGAATCGAACGAACTACATATCAAAATGAAGCTCGTAACATGAGCTATCTAAACATGGCAGTGGTCATAATCTAGCAGGGGGTTCTCGGGTCCTAATGTTATGCACAAAAACAGTCTAAAGAAAATCGGACGTTACGACGGCTATGTTTACGCGATTTCCCAAATTTAAACCATTCAAAAACCATCACAATTCAACCTCAAATCAATCATACAACCAACATCCATCCAAAACACATCATAACAGCCCCAACCAATTCAATTTAATCATTCATACTTATGCTTAAACTTAACTTTAATCATACTTAAGTTCCTTTAAATCAAAACCACAACAATTACCATTCCATTTCACTACCATTCCAAATCCCAAACTCTAAATCATAACAACAAGCTACAATATCAACCCACTAATCAAAATCATCTTATACTATATAGGAATCTAGGGTTTGGAGATGGTATACCTTCCTTGAAGTGGTGGGTGGAGCTAGGAAGCCTTAAGAAGCTTGGAGAAGTCTTAAGAATGCTTGGATCTTCAAGAAAACCAAGAAAAGTTCAAGTTAAAAAAACTTGAAAACACTATTCATTGTCTTCTTCTTTGATTAAATGAAGAAGATTGAGAAGGAATTAATGGCTTAAACTCATGATATAGTCCTAACTAAGCATGAAGATGATTAGGGAATTATCTTACCAATTTAGGAAGCTTGGATCTTGGATTTTGAATTTCTCTTGCCTTTTGAATAGTGAAAAGCCGTGAGCAATGAAGAACAAAGCCTTGGTTGCTTTTGATTTTTGATGAAAATGATTTTACTTGGCTTGGTTGCTTGGTTTTTGTGCTTGTTTTAGTCAATTACCTTCTTGCCCCTTGAATTTGTGTGGTTACAAAGCCACCACACCTCCTTCCTTCCCATGTCATGCTTATGTCACCTTGCACATGTCATTATGCTCCCACTTGTCCACACCTTGTGGTTTGATGATGTCACAATCCCTGGCTTCTTGTACAAGCTTGTCTCTTGGTCACTTATTTGTTTTACGGTTCGCTTAACTTTCGTTCTCGTTTATCGTTTGAAGGATCATACCCGGGATCTTATTACTTAGGTTCCTTTAACCTTTCTCAATACATTATATTCCTTTTATGATCCTCTCCTATAATCCTTTAATTTAAATCCTTTTTATCCTGTTACCTTTTTCTCAATTCTTTCCGTATCTAGTGTATTTCCGGGAAAAATCAAAGTGTTCGGAATTGGATTCTGACGATCTTTACATACACTTATATACCACATAGAATACTAATAATATCCCATAAGATCAATAACAGAACCCCTACATAGCGTGGCATGAAAAGTTTTCTCGTTCAGCAAAAACACTATTCATAAGGGTTTCAAAATTTCTCAAAAATTGGGGTTATTACACCATCTTTCCAAACTGTTGTTGTGTGATGAAGAAATGAAGCAAGAGTGAGCATTACAGCTCACAAGATAATATATAGTGTAAACAATAATGCAAGTATCTCAATGGATAACTTACTAGAATCCTTTATCAAGTGTAAGGTAATTACTTACTGGATATAAGCAAAAACAAGGGATGAAGTTACCAAATACTTCACTATACTTGTATCATTTTTAGAAATCTACTTGAACTACTACTATTCCAAGTATAATAAGTTTCAAAAGGTCATCCCATAGATGAGACCACAAGTTAAAACTTGAATAGATTCAATCTTTGAAATATTTTTAAAGGAAATGAAGTTACGAGATACTTCATTCAATGGAAACACCATTATAACTGTTTGACCCTGTCAATGCTTCGGCAACCACCCATTCGTAGCCTTTCGATCAAAAAGCTTCGGGTAGTGTTGCAGAATTATCCAACTGGATGATGAACTCATTACGGAAGTTTGTCACGCCAGGAAGACCACTTACGATGATCAGTCGCAGTAGTACAACCCCGACATTTTCTACATGTAGAGGAGAACCTGTCGGATTTACTTGTCAACCGAACACTGGACTCCTAAGGAATGTACCGTCTTGCGGAACTTCCAGGCCATTTGGGCCAATATAATAAGGCTGGGCCGGCGCCACTCGACCGCTTACGCCACTCCTAGTTCAGATGAAATCCATGACTCTGAAACGTAAAGCTCGTCCTCACCTTCCCCAAGTAGAAACTTGTTGATACGGCTCCAACAAGAAGTCGTATCTAGTTGGAAAGGAAAACTCGCCGATATTTCCCAGGCGATGCCTGTTAATAGATTAACTTGTTCCAAGAATTTTACTTCCCGAGTACTGGGTAAGTAATCAAAACTCTTTTATCAAAATAGCAACCTTGTTGCGAATATAAAATACACCACAGAGCCGGATCCCTCAGGTTTTGAGCGAGTATTTAAATCCACTTCGCAAGGAGGATCTTAAATATAAAATGAGTTTTGGGATCCGCTCTAACTTTTAAAATCATTTTGAAGACTCGCAAAACATTTTTAAGAATGTTTGGAGTAATGCTGATTTAATAAATAAATCAGTCCCAATATATTAGAAAATATCTGAATATTATTATTTAAATAATATTCCCATAAAGAATAATCTTTTTAAAAATAATTGAAGTAGAATTTGTAAAACTTATACTTGAAATGAATCTTAAATAATCAAAGATGTACTTATACGAAAGTAATATCCTTATTTGAATAATCAAAAGTAAGCTTGATTATCGACACATTATTCTTTAATAAATAAAGAATATTATTTAGTAAATAATCGGAGTCATAAGTCCTCGAAGGAATATTCAAAATAATATTCAATAATAATTAAACGGGGTCATAAGCCCTCGAATGAATATTCAAGATAATATTCAATAATAATTAAACGGGGTCATAAGCCCTCGAATGAATATTCAAGATAATATTCAATAATAAAATAAAGTTATCGAATAAACCTTATTCGATTCATAGTTTTGAAAACTATTCATATATATATATAAATATATATATATTATACTCGGGAGCCTCGACTCCCGGTTTTAGAAAAAGTGCACCTTTGGGTCCCCTGTACTAAGGGTATATGCAATTTACCGCTTATCTCTAGCATAGGTATTATCAACTGAATCAACAGATATATGTATCAAGAATACGAAACAGGCATGCATATATACCATATCACATGCTACAATATATCGCAAGAATTTGCTAATTAACCATTATGCATCCATCACAAGATAATGCATATACAAATGTATACATCACAACAACAGTATAACGGATAGAAAACTTGTCTGAGCGACTGGGGGTTATAAATGGCTTGGGACGAGTCTGGTAACCTATAAACAACATATAAGTTGGAATTAAACCAAAGTCACTTATAAATCTATACTTTAACCAATTTAGACTCTAACGCTTGCTTTGCGCTTAATGATTCTCTTAAGTCGCTCGAGTACCCTCGGCTCCACCAGTTTTAATAAATTAACCATTACGAGTTTTAAGGAGATTCTTTCGCGAGTGTCTTACCAACTGCCTAACACACTTTACATAAATGTTTCATACTCCAATTAGTCTTTTTAGGTCTTTAACCTATGTTTCAAAATAAGGCGAGGGGTAATGATTCGTTCGCGAAACATCGTTACTTAAAACGGCCGTTTCTCCTAAACCGTACATCGGAATCAAACGAACTACATATCAAAACGAAGCTCGTAACATGAACTATCTAATCATGGCAATGTTCAAAACCTAGCAGTGAGTTCACGGGTCCTAATGTTAAGAACAAAAACAGCCTAAAGTAAATCGGACATTACGATGGCTATGTTTACGCGATTACCCAAATTTAAACCACTCCAAATCATCTCACAATCAACTCACAATCAACATCCCAATCAAAACTCCATCCACACTTCATCATAACAGCCCCAACAACTCCACATTATCAATTTATACTATTCTTAAACATGAATTTAAACTACACTTAAGTTCATTAATCAACAATCCAAGAACTACCACTCCAAAAACTTCACAAAACCAACTAATCTCTACATTCACAACAAGCAAGCCTCTCATGAATTATAACAACAAAACTAAACCTAATTACTCAAATAATGTTAGGGTTTGGAGGGGTTATACCTTCCTTGGAGAGTGGAGAATCAAGTAATTAGCTTGGAATCACCCTTAAAGTCCTTATCCAAGCTTAATCTAAACAAAACTTCAAGAACAAAAATTTTAGTTTTTGAAAAACACTATTCACCATCTTCTTCCATGTTTTTAGGAAGAGATTGTGAATGATTTAGGAGCTCAAACTTATAGGATATCCATAACTATGCATAAGGAGTCTTAGATAATTACCTTGTAATTTAACAAAGCTTGGAACTAGGATTTTGATTTTTCTTTCTTTGGAAAAGAAGAAAAGCCGAGAGGTTTGATGAAGGAGATGAAAAAATTTTGTGGTTTTGGTGAAAATGAAATGTTTTTGGCTTGGTTGGTTGTTTTTTTTGATTTTTTTTGTTTTGTTACCCTTTTACCATGGTAACTTTTGTGTGGTTCTAATTCAACCAACAACACACTTTGCTTGGTCATGCTTATGTCACCATGTGATGTCACCCTCCCTCCTTTGTCCTCTTCTTATTGGTTTGATGACATCATCCTCACTAATCTCTTTGATTAGCTTTTAATTATTTGGCTAATGACCGCTGATCTGTTATACGGTTCGCTTAACTTTCATTTTTGTTTATCGTTTGAGGGATCATACCCGGGATCTTATTACTTAGGTTCCCTTAACCTTTCTCAATACATTATATTCCTTTTATGATCCTCTCTTAAAATCCTTGAATTTAAATCCTTTTTATCATGTTACCTTATACTCAATTCTTTCGATATCTGGTAGATTTTCGGGAAAAATCAAAAGGTTTAAATTTGGATTCTGACGATCTTTACATACACTTCTATATCATATAGAGTACCAATAAAAACTCAGAATATCCATAAAAGAACCCCAACATAGTGTGGCATGAAAAGTTTTCTTATTCAGCAATATCAGCAAAAACACTATTCATACGGGTTACAAGAAGTTCAAAATTTTGGGGTTATTACATGGGTCCTCCGACTCGAGAGTAGGGTCACGCTCAGGGGCCATAACATCATCAACAGGGTCAACCTCCCCCATAGGCTCCTGTTAGGGCGAAATCACGCACTAATATTCACGCAAGTATACGCGTTCGCAAGTAATATAGAATACTTTCTAGTTCGTTCCCTCAGAGACTCAGACTAAGTTTTTGTCTAATTAAACTCACTCACCAATGTATGACTACTTCTCAATGTTAAGATAATAACACTTAAAATTGTTGATTAAATATTAACTATAATTAACTACTTAATTAACCACTTAACTAACACTTCAACTTACCAATAATAAAACACTCATGAGATCACAACTTCATTATTACTTCCTTCTATAGCCATTGTTATTACCTTTAGCATGTGACAGTGATGACATTAATTGAATAATACGAAACTGATAAAAGCCAACTTTCATTGTACTAATACCATTCTACCAAGCATCCACAATTAAGATAGAAGTTGAATAGTCATCAATTATGTTGAGTTCCTATATGTCTACAGAAATTGACAACACAATGATTTAAACACAAGTTATTCCTTTTGATTACATAGGGCAAATAAAACTGTTAGAGTTACCCACTAATCATGCACAACGTACATGAACCTATGCTAGCATGGCAAGTTCTAAATCTCAAGATCCACCGTCGCTTCACAAGAGATTAACACCCTATCTTATATGTTCGCGACGCACATAAGACGAATACGCACAACCAATACTAGATATCATGCAATCATCACACACTAAAATATTAAACAATTAACTAAAGAATTCCATAATAAATCCGTTGCAACCCCATGATCACGATTAGCCCATAATAGAACTTATCGCCATCATGGGTTCATATGAAATCATGATAATCAACACAAGAAAATAATAACTAAACTAATTATATTAAAACAGAGTACGTCACAAGAGTAAATAAGTCAAAGCAAGAAAACTAGCATCCAACGTTACAACGAAACAAGAATCACAAGAATATATGCTTCCTCTTCGCTGCAGTGTGCTAAATCGGTCTTCTTCCTTATCTCCTTCGCTTCTTGCGCAAAACACAATCTAAAACATAATCTCCCTCTTATTCTCTATGAAAACGTCTCAAATCTACTTATATAATAGTCCCATAAAACTCAGATTACATAGAAGTTGGAAGCCAAACAGAAGTAGAAGTCTAAAATAATTCAGCTTTTTCCCCGACCCTGCGCGGCCGCTCGGCATTTCTGCGCGGGCGCGCAAGGCTGCTGCGCGGCCGCTCAGCATTGCTGCGCGGGCGCGCAGCAGCCTACTGGAAAAATTCCAGGTTTGCTCTGTTTCTTCGCCGTAATCTGCCCGTTCTTTTCCTCTCTCAATGGTGAACACATGCCAAGGCTTATTCTTGATGATTCCTCCTCCGAAATGCAACTAATACCCTGAAATACATAAACACTAGAAAAACGCATCAAATACACAAAATACTTGATTTCAAGACACCAATTTAAGCCATTTTAAGACGTTCTAAGTGGTATAAAATGCCACTTATCACACCCCCAAACTTAAATCGATGCTTGTCCTCAAGCGTCACAGACTCAAAACAAATAAAAATATGCATGAATGCAATCTATATGAAAATGCAACGATCCCCCTTACTACAATTAACCAACCAAATTGTCACGTCTCAACGAATGCAGTTAGACACTAAAGATCAATTAACTCATGCAAACGGACATACAGCCAGAAACGTGGTGTGTGCAAATGCTTAACAGATATGCTTCGGAACTAGACCAATTACTATGACTAGACTATCCTCAAGGCAATCCTACGATTATACAAAGAATAAAAATTCTAGGCACAAAGTGATATACAACACTACAAGAGCTCTGGAGCTTACTACGGAATCGTGCTTTTTATTTACAACTCAAATGCTTATTTGACCGTGCAATGAGTGAGGTCCACAAAAGACTTATACAATGGTATCCATGTAACGAGCGTTAGGTTAGCGGATCCCAGACTCTAAAAGCCTTAGGTCACTAGGCACAAAGTCCCCTAAGAACTTAATAACTCGAATACCAAAGAGCCCACTCTTGATCAATTATGCAAAATATTATTTTTTTTTTCTCATCTGAGCAAGTGCGTTTCGCTCCATCTTGCTCAACCCTAGACTACTCGCATAACATGCGAGCCGGCTACTAGCCATTTGACGCCTAGCCACAACTAGCAACAAATTCCATTTTTACTCCTTTTTTTTCTTTTTCATGCATTTACCACTAAGAACCTATTATCAAATTCTAAGCATAATAAATAGATTATCCTCGAAAATAATCAGATCATAACAACAATCTAGCCCTTAAGCATTCTCTAAGACTTAGTGAAAATACAAGTGCTTCTAGCATGCATTATCAACCTACACAACTTAATATCACTTTAATGCTATCACTACACTCGCATCAATATCACAATTCAGTCGATAAATCATTGCAAAAGGGATCATGGTATATGCATGAGCTATATGATATGACAAATAACTAAAGCTATATAAAAAGAACTATATGGCAAAAATTATGCAACTATATGAACTAACTATCATGAATATGCAGCTATATGACACACACAAAATATTCCTTAACTACCACCCCCAAAATTAAAATCTTCACTGTCCCCAGTGAAGGTAGTAGAAAGGAACACAGGGTATACCTACTCGGAGTCATCATCATCATCACCCTCAGTGGATGGAGTATCAGGCGGCGGGTATGCAGAGTCCTCACCAAAAACTGGCCACTGGATATCAGCTCCAAGGCCTCGAAAAGCAGTCCCTAACGTAAGGGTGAGCTCCTGAGAAAACCTGCTCTGCGTCTCATACATGGCATCCATCCGCCGTGAAAGCCTCCTATACTGGGCATCACCCATCCCAGCACCCTCCTGAGCTCTCGAAGAACCAGCCTCACCATGTCCTGGTCTAGCCATAGTAGCACCTCGTGCTGGACGTCCTCCTGGAAGACGATAACCCAGCCCATGCTCCTCAGGCTCACCACCGGTCTACTCCTGCATCCCATTTAGAGTGCCAGAATCTATCGGAGCTGCTGGCAACTGTAACTGCTCATGAGCCAGCCAGTTCACTCCTACTGCTCGGCATAGCTTCGTAACCGTGGATGCATAAGGGATGTTCATATGCTTTGCTCCCCTCAAAAACTTCAGAATTCCTTGGTAGATAAACTCACCAAGGTCCACATAGTATTCCTCATTCAGAATTCCCCACAACAATTGTGCTCTCTCAACTGTGACCTCATGTGCATGTGAAGAAGGCAAAATATTAGCACATATAAATGCATTCCATGCACGGGCATACCTGTTCATGGCGATCGCCGGAAAGTGACGATACTCATTATTGGCTGGACTGCGGTTCAAAACTGTGCCCGATCGACAGAGAGTCGCACAAATCAAATCCAAGTCAAAATCCTCAGCAGTCTTTTCATTCCAGTTCTCCTCCTCGGGCTTCCTCGCTCGTTGTCCAATCACACGGCGAATCGCCGCAAGATGATAATCAACCGTCAGCCCACGAACGACAGAAAACCCATTCTTTTCAGCCTTCGCGTTCGCGTAGAACTCGCGAACAACACTCATCGGTACTGCTTCGGGTGACTCACAAAAAGCTATCCACCCCTTCTCTGCAATCATGGGCAACAACTCACCATCCCTCCCTTATGGTAAAAACCCCCTCTCCTTCAGAATCGGCTTCCCCAACAGCCTAGTGTACTCCTCCTCCGCAGCTCTGTCAGTTAACCGAGGCCTTGCAGCAGTGCCCCTTGATGAATCAGCAGTAGGAACTGTGCTGCTGCTGTCAATAGTGCGTGCTCTCTTGGGTGCCATTGATTTGTGAATAAAAGTGTGTAAGAACTGATTTTTGATGTTTATGAGAGGGTTTAAGTGTAGGAAGTTTGTGGGAGATATGTGGGATAGTTTTATGTATATATAGGGCGTGGAGTAGGTTAAATTAGATTAGGAGTGGGGTTGAGGGATAAAATCATGGGGTAATGGGAAAAGAATTCGTGGGTTTATGGGCTGTGATGGGTTTTTGTGTTTTTTTTTTTCTTCTGAACTGTAAAAAATTTTCTGGAACTCGACCCCTGCGCGGCCGCTCAGCATTTCTGCGTGGGCGCGCAGCAAGCTGCGCGGCCGCTCAGCATAGCTGCGCGGGCGGGCAGAGGGTCTCTGGAAAAAAAAAATTCAGCTCCTTTTTTCTGATTTTTTTGTGTTTTTGGATAGGTTATTAACTTCTAAGGGTTCCTGTAACAACAATTCATGGGTTGCCTCCCACGCAGCGCTTCTTTTTCGTCATTAGCTTGACGTTCCGTACCTTTCTCAAGTAGTCAACAAAATGGCACTAACCACCTCTCGGTTTGCCATGTCCCCATAGTAGTGCTTCAACCGCTGACCGTTAACCTTGAATGCTTGGTCCGAATCATTCTCAAAAATTTCCACCGCTCCATGTGGAAACACAGTTTTGACAATAAAAGGTCCAGACCACCTTGATTTCAACTTCCCAGGAAAAAGTCGGAGCCGAGAGTTGAATAAAAGAACTTGTTGCCCTGGCACAAATAACTTAGGATGTAGCTTCCTATCGTGCCACCTCTTCACCTTTTCCTTATACATTTTGTTATTCTCGTACGCTTGCAGTCGAAATTCATCAAGTTCATTAAGCTGAAGCATTCTTTTCTTACCAGCTGCATCTAAAT